>NW_026612010.1:0-300000 GCF_023638135.1 Falco biarmicus | reverse complement strand
GTGATGGGCTGTGGTAAGCTGGGACAGGATGTGGTAAGTTGGGACGGGCTCTGGTGGGTTGGGACGGGCTGTGGTGCGCTGTGGTTGGCTGGGACGGGCTGTGGTGGGCGGGGGACGGGCTTTGGTGGGTTAGTGGTGGGTTGGGACGACCTCTGGTGGTCTGGGACGGGCTGTGGTGGGCTGTGGTGAGCTGGGACGGGGTCTGGTGGGTTGGGACGGGGCGTGGTGGGCTGTGGTGGGCTGGGACGGGCTGTGGTTGGTTATGGTGGGCTGGGAAGAGCTGTGGTGGTCTGGGACAAGCTGTGGTGGGCTGTGGTGGGCTGGGACGGGCTGTGGTGGGCTGGGACGGGCTGTGGTCGGCCGTGGTGGGCTGTGGTCGGCCGTGGTGGGCTGTGGTGGGCTGTGGTGGGCTGTGGTGGGCTGGGACGGGCTGTGGTGGGCTGGGATAAGCTGTGTTGGGCTGAGGCGTGCTGTGGTGGGCTGGCACGGGCCGTGGTGGGCTGTGGTGGGTTCTGAAGGGCTGTGGTGGGCTGTGGTGGGTTGGGACACGCTGTGGTGGGTAGGGACGGGCTGTGGTGAGCTGAGACGGGCTGTGGTGGGCTGAGATTTGCTGGGACGGCTGGGACGGGCTGTGGTGGGCTGGGACGGGCTGCGGTGGGCTGGGACGGGCCGTGGTGGGCTGGGACGGACTGGTACTTGATGTGGTGGGCTGGGACAGGCTGCGGTGGGCTGGGACGGTCTGTGGTGGTCTGGGACAAGCTGGGAAAAGCTGTGGTGGGCTGGGACGGGCTGTGGTGGGCTGGGACAGGCTGTGACGGGCTGTCGTGTGCTGGGATGGGCTGGGACAGGCTGTGGTGGGCTGTGACCAGCTGTGGTGGGCTGTGGTGGGCTGGGACGAGCGGGGACGGGCTGGGACGGGCCGTGGTGGGCTGGGCTGGGCCGTGGTGGGCTGGTACGGGCCGTGGTGGGCTGGGACGGGCTGTGGTGTGCTGGGACGAGCTGTGGTGTGCTGGGACGGGCTGGGACAGGCTGGTACGGGTTGTGGCGGGCAAGGACGAGCTGTGGTGGGCGGGGATGGGCTTTGGTGGGCGGGGACGGGCTGTGGTGGGCGGGGACGGGCTGGGATGGGCTGTGGTGGGCTGGGACGGGCTGTGGTGGAATGGGACGGGCTGGGACGGGCTCTGGTGGGCTTGGACAGACTGTGGTGGGCTGGGACGGGCTGTGGTGTGCTGGGACAGGCTGTGGTGTGCTGGGACGGGCTGTGGTGTGCTGGGACGGGCTGGGACGGGCTGGGACGAGCTGTGGTGTGCGGGGACGGGCCGTGGTGGGCTGGGACAGGCCGTGGTGGGCTGGGACGGGCTGTGGTGAGCTCAGATGGGCTGTGGTGGGCTTTGGTGGGCTGGGGTGGGCTCGGACAGGCCGTGGCGGGCTGGGACGGGCCGTGGTGGGCTGGGACGGGCCGTGGTGGGCTGGGACGGACTCTGGTGTGGTGGGACGGGCCGTGGTGGGCTGGGACGGGCTGTGGTGGGCTGGGACGGGCTGTGGTGGGCTGGGACGAGCTAAGGTGGGCTGGGACGGGCTGCGGTGGGCTGGGACGGGCTGGGACGGGCTGCGGTGGGTTGGGACGGGCTGCGGTGGTCTGGGACGAGCTAAGGTGGGCGGGGATGGGCTGCGGTGGGCGGGGACGGGCTGCGGTGGGCGGGGACGGGCTGCGGTGGGCTGGGACGGGCTGGGGTGGGCTGGGAAGGCCTGGGACGGGCTTGGACGAGCTGTGACGGGCTGGGACGGGCTGCGGTGGGCTGGGAAGGCCTGGGACGGGACGGGACGAGCTGCGACGGGACGGGACAGGCTGGGACGGGCTGTGCTGGGAAGGGACGGGACGGGTTGTGGTGGGTTGGGACGGGACGGGCTGTTCTGGGACGGGACGGGACGAGCTGGGACGGGACGAGACGGGCTGGGATGGGCCGGGACTGGCTCTGGTGGGCCGTGGTGGGCCGGGACGGGCCGGGACGGGCCGTGGGGGGCTGGGATGGGTTGTGGTGGGGTGGGACGGGCTGTGGTGGGCTGGTACGGGCTGGGACGGGCTGTCGTGGTCCAGGACGGGCTGTCGTGGTCCAGGACGGGCTGGGACAAGCTGGGATAGGCTGTGCTGGGAAGGGACGGGACGGGCTGTGGTGGGCTGGGACGGGCTGTGTTGGGCTGGGATGGGCTGGGACGCCTTGGAAGGGCTGTGGTGGTCTGTGGTGAGCTGCGACGGTCTGTGGTGAGCTGCGACGGTCTGTGGTGGGCTGGGACAGGCTGTGGTGGGCTGGGACAGGCTGTGGCGGGCCGGGACGGGCTGTGGCAAGCCGGGCCGGGCCGTGGCGGGCCGGGCCGGGCCGTGGCGGGCTGGGATGAACTGTGGTTGTCTGTGGTGGGCTTGGACGGGCCGTGGTGGGCTGGGACGGGCTTGGACGAGCTGTGACGGGCTGGGACGGGCTGCGGTGGCCTGGGAAGGCCTGGGACGGGACGGGACGAGCTGGGACGGGACGGGACAGGCTGGGACGGGCTGTGCTGGGAAGGGACGGGACGGGTTGTGGTGGGCTGGGACGGGACGGGCTGTGGTGGGACGGGACGGGACGGGCTGGGATGGGCCGGGACTGGCTCTGGTGGGCCGTGGTGGGCCGGGACGGGCCGTGGGGGGCTGGGATGGGCCGTGGTGGGGTGGGACGGGCTGTGGTGGGCTGGTACGGGCTGGGACGGGCTGTGGTGGGTGTGGAGGGCTGGGAAGGGCTGTGGTGAGCTGAGACGGGCTGTGGTGGGCTGCGATGGAAAAGATGGTGGCAGACCTGGTAAGGATGTCTGCCTGCTCTTCCCTGCTACGTGCCTGGATAACCCTGGGGCAAAGCAGAGCTCTACTGGCTTGGGTAGAGCTAAAACACCTCAAGAGGAGGGAGCTGTCGGCGCTGTTTTGGCTGAATGGAGGCAGGGGGTAGTACCTGTTATGGGAAGGCTATAGGGGAACGTCCTTGCCTTTGTTTAGTCTTACAAAAGTCCCTCGTATAGAGAACTTCCTTGGGTCTAAGCCTGTTTTCAAAAGCTCGTTTATCAGAGCTCCTGAAGTCGGGCCTCCCTTGCCACGACAGTGTAATCTTCATGTCTCCCTTCCTTTCTCCCTTAGGTTGAAAACAGCTTTTCTATTTCTGTCCCCATCTGCAAACAGTTCCACAAGAACATCATAGTGAAAGGAGGTGCCAAAATCAAGAAGGTGAGATACTGTTCCTAACACAGGTGGGCCGGGACGGGCCGCGGTGGGCCGGGACGGGCTGGGACAGGCTGTAACCGGCTGTGGTGGGCTGTGGTGGGCTGTCGTGAGCCATGGTGGGCTGGGGCGGGCTGTGGTGGGCGGGGACGGGCTGTGGTGGGCAAGGACGGGCTGTGGTGGGCGGGGACGGGCTGTGGTGGGTGGGGTCGGGCTGTGGTGGGCGGGGACGGGCTGTGGTGGGCGGGGACGGGCTGTGGTGGGCGGGGACGGGCTGTGGTGGGCTGGGACGGGCTGTGGTGGGCGGGGACGGTCTGTGGTGGGCTGGGACGGTCTGTGGTGGGCTGGGACGGGCTGCTGTGGGCTGGGACGGGCTGGGACAGGCTGGGATAGGCTGAGACATTCTGTGGTGTGCTGTGGTGGGCTCTGGTGGTCCGGGACGGGCTGTGGTTGGGCTGGGACGGGCTGTCGTGGGCTGGGACAAGCTGTGGTGGGCGGGGACAAGCTGTGGTGGGCGGGGACGGGCTGTGGTGGTCCGGGACGGGCTGTGGTGGTCCGGGAGGGGCTGTGGTGGTCCGGGAGGGGCTGTGGTGGTCTGGGAGGGGCTGTCGTGGTCCGGGACGGGCTGTGGTGGGCGGGGACGGGCTGTGGTGGGCGGGTACGGTCTGTGGTGGGCGGGGACGGTCTGTGGTGGGCGGGGACGGTCTGTGGTGGGCGGGGTCGGTCTGTGGTGGGCTGGGACGGTCTGTGGTGGGCTGGGACGGGCTGGAACGGGCTGGGACAGGCTGGGATAGGCTGAGACATTCTGTGGTGGGCTGTGGTGGGCTCTGGTCGTCTGGAACGGGCTGTGGTTGGGCTGGGACGGGCTGTGGTGGGCTGGGACAAGCTGTGGTTTGCGGGGACGGGCTGTGGTGGGCGGAGACGGGCTGTGGTCGGCGGAGACGGCCTGGGACGGTCTGTGGTGGGCTGGGAAATCCTGTGGTGGGCTGGGACAGGCTGGGAGGAGCAGGGACGGGCTGTGGTGGGCGGTGACGGGCTGTGGTGGGCTGGGACGGGCTAGGATAGGCTGAGACAGGCTGTGGTGGCCTGGGACATTCTGTGGTGGGCTGGGACGGGCTCTGGTGGTCTGGGACATACTGTGGTGGGCCGGGACGGGCTGTGGTGGGCCGGGACGGGCTGTGGTGGGCCGGGATGGGCTGTGGTGGGCGGGGATGGTCTGTGGTGGGCGGGGATGGTCTGTGGTGGGCGGAGACGGGTTGTGGTGGGCTGGGGCGGGCTGTGATGGGCTGTGGTGGGCCTGGATGGGCTGTGGTGGGCCGGGACGGGCTGTGGTGTGCCGGGGCGGGCTGTGGTGGGCTGGGACATTCTGTGGTGGGCTGGGACGGGCTGGGACGGGCTGGGACGGGCTGTGTTGGGCTGGGACGGGCTGTGTTGTGCGGGGACGGGCTGTGGCTGGCGGTGATGGGCTGTGGTGCGCTGGGACAGGCTGTGAAGGGCTGTGGTGTGCGGTGATGGTCTGTAGTGAGCTGGGACAGGCTGGGAAGGGCTGTGGTGGGCTGGAACGGTTTGTGGTGATCTGGAACGGGCTGTGATGGGCTGGGACGGGCTGGGACGGGCTGGGACGGGCTGTGGTGTGCTGGGAAGGGCTGTGGTGGGCTGGGACGGGCTTGGACAGGCTGGGACGGGCTGTGGTGGGCTGGGACGGGCTGCGGTGTGCTGGGACGGGCTGTGGTTTGCTGGGGTCATGTGTGAATGGCTGGGACGGGCTGTGGTGGACTGCGATAAGCTGTGGTGCGCTGGGACGGGCTGTGGTGGGCTTCGACGGGCTGTGGTGGGCTGGGACGGGCTGCGGTGGGCTGGGACGGGCTGTGGTTTGCTGGGATCATCTGTGATGGGCTGGGACGGGCTGTGGTGGGCTGTAGTAGGCTGAGACGGGCCGTGGTGGCCTGTGGTGGGCTGTGGTGGTCTGTGACGGGCTGTGGTGTGCTGGGATAAGCTGTGTTGGGCTGGGATGGGCTGGGAGGGCTGGGAAGGGCTGGGACGGGCTGTGGTGGGCTGGGACGGGCTGTGGTGGGCTGTGGTGGGCTGGGACGGGCTGTGGTGGGCTGGGACGGACTGTGGTGTCCTGGGACGGGCTGCGGTGGGCTGGGACGGACTGTGGTGGGCTGGGACAAGCTGTGGTGGGCTGTGGTGGGCTGGGACGAGCTGTGGTGGGCTGGGACGGGCCGTGGTGGGCTGGGACGGGTTGTGGTGGGCTGTGGTGGGCTGAAACGGGCTGTGGTGGGCTGGGATGCGCTGTGGTGGGCTGGGATGCGCTGTGGTGGGCTGGGACGTGCTGTGGTGGGCTGGGACGGGCTGTGGTGGGCTGGGACGGGCTGTGGTTGGCTGGGATGGGCTGTGGTGGGCTGGGACTGGCTCTGGTGGGCCGGGACGTGCTGTGGTAGGCTGTGGTGTGCTGGGATGGGCTGTGGTGGGCTGGGATTGGCTCTGGTGGGCTGGGACGGGCTGTGGTGGGCTGGGACGGGCTGGGACGGGCTGGGACGGGCTCTGGTGGGCTGGCATGGGCTGTGGTGGGCTGGGACGGACTGTGGTGGGCTGGGACAAGTTGGGGTGGACTTTGGTGGGCTGAGACGGGCTGTGGTGGGCTGGGACGGGCTCTGGTTGGCTGGGACAAGCTGTGGTGGGCTGAAAAGGGCTGTGGAGGGCTGGGACGGGCTGTGGTGGTCTGGGACGGGCTGTGGTGGGCTGGGACGGGATGCGGTGGGCCGTGGTGGGCTGTGGTGGGCCGTGATGGGCTGGGACAGGCTGTGGTGGGCTATGACGTGCCGTGGTGTGCCGTGGTGAACTGTGGTGGGCTGTGGTAAGCCGTGGTGGGTTGTGGTGGGCCGTGGTGGGCTGTGGTCGGACGTGGTGGGCTGGGACAAGCTGTGGTGGGCTGGGACGGGCCGTGGTGGGCCAGGACCGGCCTTGGTTGGCCGTGACGGGCTGTGGTGGGCCGGGCCGGGCTGTAGTGGGCGGGGACAAGTTGTGGTGGGCGGGGACAGGCTGTGGTGAGCAGGGAAGGGCTGTGGTGGCCTGGGACGGGCTGGGACGGGCTGTGGTGAGCGGGGACGGGCTTTGATGGGCTCTGGTGGGCTGGAACGGGCTCTGGTAGGCTGGGACGGGCTGTGGTAAGCTGTAATGGGCTGTGGTGGGCTTGGACGGGCTGTGGTGGGTTGTGGTGAGCTGAGATGGGCTGGGACGGGCTGGGACGGGCTGTGGTGGGCTGTGGTGGGACGGGACAGGCTGTGGTGGGCTGGGACGGGCTGTGGTGGTCTACAGTAGCCTGTGGTGTGCTGTAGTGGCCTGTGGTGGGCTGGGACGGGCTGTGGTGGGCCGGGACGGGCTGTGGTGGGCCGGGACGGGCTGTGGTGGGACGGGACCGGCTGTGGTGGGCTGGGACGCGCTGTGGTGCACTGGGACGAATTGTGGTGGCCTGGGACGGGCTGTGGTGAGCCGTGGTGGGCCGTTGTGGGCTGGGACGGGCTTTGGTGGGCTGTGGTGGGTTGGGACGAGCTGTGGGGAGCTGGGTCGGGCTAAGACGGGCTGTGGTGGCCTGGGACGGGTCGCAGTGGGCTGGGACGGGCTATGGTGGGCCGGGACAAGCTGTGGTAGGTTGGGACGGGCTCTGGTGGACTGGAACGGCCTCTGCTGGGCTGGAACAGGCCGTGGTGGGCTGGGATGGGCTGTGGTGGGGTGTGGTGAGCTGAGACGGTCTGGGAGGGGCTGAAACGGGCTGGGCCGGCTCTGGGGGTCTGGGAGGGGCTGGGAAGGCCTGTGGTGGGCTGGGACGGGCTGGGACGGGCAGTGGTGGGCTGGGACGCGCTGTGGTGGGCTGGGACGGGCAGTGGTGGGCTGGGACGGGCTGTGGTGGGCTGGGACGGGCTGTGGTGGGCTGAGGTGGGCCGCGGTGGGCCGGGACGGACCATGGTGGGCCGGGACGGGAGGTGATGGGCCTGGACGGGCCGTGGTGGACCGTAGTGGGCCGGGACAGGCTTTGGTGGGCCGGGACGTGCTGTTGTAGGCTGTGGTGTGCTGGGACGGGCTGTGGTGGGCTGGGACGGGCTGTGGTGGGCTGGGACGCACTGTGGTGGGCTGGGACGGGCTGTGGTGGGCTGGGACGTGCTGTGGTGGGCTGGGAAGGGCTGGGACGGGCTGTGGTGGGCTGGGACGGGCCGTGGTGGGCCGGGACCGGCCTTGGTTGGCCGTGACAAGCCGTGGTAGGCCGGGCCGGGCCGTAGTGGGCGGGGACAAGTTGTGGTGGGCGGGGACAGGCTGTGGTGAGCAGGGAAGGGCTGTGGTGGCCTGGGACGGGCTGTGGTGGGCTGGGGTGGGCCGCGGTGGGCCGGGACGGACAATGGTGGGCCGGGACGGGCTGTGATGGGCCTGAACGGACTGTGGTGCACCGGAGTGGGCTGGGACGGGCTTTGGTGGGCCGGGACGTGCTGTTGTAAGCTGTGGTGTGCTGGGACGGGCTGTGGTGGGCTGGGACGGGCTGTGGTGGGCTGGGACGGGCTGTGGTGGGCTGGGACAAGCTGTGGTGGGCTGGGACGCGCTGTGGTGGGCTGGGACGCGCTGTGGGGGGCTGGGACGCGCTGTGGTGGGCTGCGACGCGCTGTGGTGGGCTGCGACGCGCTGTGGTGGGCTGGGACAGGCTCTGGTTGGCCGGTACGTACTGTGGTAGGCTGTGGTGTGCTGGGATGGACCGTAGTGGGCTGGGACGGGCTTTGGTGGGCCGGGACTTGCTGTTGTAGGCTGTGGTGTGCTGGGACGGGCTGTGGTGTGCTGGGACGGGCTGTGGTGGGCTGGGACGGGCTGTGGTGGGCTGGGACGGGCTGTGGTGGGCTGGGAAGGTCTGGGACAAGCTGTGGTGGGCTGGGACGGGCCGTGGTGGGCCAGGACCAGCCTTGGTTGGCCGTGACGGGCTGTGGTGGGCCGGGCCGGGCTGTAGTGGGCGGGGACAAGTTGTGGTGGGCGGGGACAGGCTGTGGTGTGCTGGGACGGGCTGTGGTGGGCTGGGACAGGCTCTGGTGGGCCGGTACGTGCTGTGGTAGGCTGTGGTGTGCTGGGATGGGCTGTCGTGGGCCGTGACGGGCTGTGGTGGGCGGGGCCGGGCTGTAGTGGGCGGGGACAAGTTGTGGTGGGCGGGGACAGGCTGTGGTGAGCAGGGAAGGGCTGTGGTGGCCTGGGACGGGCTGTGGTGAGCGGGGACGGGCTGTGTTGGGCGGGGACGGGCTTTGGGGGGCTGGAACGGGCTGGAACGAGCTGTAATGAACTGTGGTGGGCTTGGACGGGTTGTGGTGGGTTGTGGTGAGCTGAGATGGGCTGGGACGGGCTGGGACGGGCTGTGGTGGGCTGTATTGGGCTATGGTGGGCTGTGGTGGGCTGGGACGGGCTGTGGCGGGCTGGGACGGGCTGTGGTGGGCTGTGGTGGGACGGGACAGGCTGTGGTGGGCTGGGACGGGCTGTGGTGGTCTACGGTAGCCTGTGGTGTGCTGTAGTGGCCTGTGGTGGGCTGGGACGGGCTGTGGTGGGCTGGGACGGGCTGTGGTGAGCTGTGGTGGGCTGGGACGGGCTGTGGTGGTCTGGGACAAGCTGTGGTGGGCTGGGACGGGTTGTGGTGGGCTGTGGTGGGCTGGGACGGGCTGTGGTGGGCTGGGAAGGGCTGTGGTGGGCTGGGACAGTCTGGCACGGGCTGTGGTGGACTGGTATTGGCTGGCACGGGCTGGGACGGGCCGTGGTGGGCTGGGACGGGCCGTGGTGGGCTGGGACGGGCCGTGGTGGGCTGGGACGGGCTGCGGTGGGCCGTGGTGGGCTGCGACAGGCTGTGGTGAGCTGAGACGGGCTATGGTGGGCTGGGACGTGCCGTGGTGGGCCGTGGTGAACTGTGGTGTTCTGTGGTGGGTTGTGGTGGGACTTAGTGGGCTGGGAGAAGCTGTGGTGGGCTGGGAGAAGCTGTGGTGGGCTGGGACGGGCTGTGGTGGGCTGGGCCGGGCTGTGGTGGGCCGGGGCGGGCTGTGGTGGGCCAGGCCGGGCTGTGTAGGGCCGGGGCGGGCTGTGGTGGGCTGGGACGAGCTTTGGTCGGTGGGGACGGGCTCTGGTGGTCTGGAATGGGCTGTGGTGGGCTGGGACGGGCTGGGAAGTGCTGGGACGGTCTGTAGTGGGCTGTGGTGGGCTGGCACGGGCTGGGACGGGCTGTGGTTGAGCTGGGACGGGCTGTGGTGGGCTGGGACAAGCTGTGGTGGGCTGGGACGGGCCGTGGTGGGCTGGGATAGGCCGTGGTGGGCGGGGACGGGCCGTGGTGGGCGGGGACGGGCCATGGTGGGCAGGGACGGGCCGTGGTGGGCGGGGACGGGCCGTGGTGGGCGGGAAAAGGGCTGTGGTGGGCGGGGACAGTCTCTGGTTGGCAGGGACAGGCTCTGCTGGTCTGGAATGGTCTGTTCTTGGCTGGGACGGGCTGTGGTGGGCGGGGACGGGCTGTGACGGGCTGTGATGGTTTGGGACGAGCTGTGACGGGCTGTGGTGGTCTGCGGTAGGCTGTGGTGTGCTGTAGTGGCCTGTGGTGGGCTGGGACGGGCTGTGGTGGGCTGGGACGGGCTGACATGGGCTGGGACGGGCTGGGACGCCTTGGACGGGTTGTGGTGGGCGGTGACGGGTTGTGGTGGGCGGGGACGGGCTTTGGTGGGCGGGGACGGGCTTTGGTGGGCTGTGGTGGGCTGGAACGGGCTGTGGTGGGCTGGGACGGGCTGTGGTGGGCTGGGACGAGCTGTGGTGGGCTGGGACGAGTTCTGGTGGGCTGGGACGGGCTGAGATGGGCTGGGACGGGCTGGGACGCCTTGGACGGGCTGTGGTGGGTGGTGACGGGTTGTGGTGGGCGGTGACGGGTTGTGGTGGGCTGGGACGGGCTTGGATGTGCTGTGGTGGGCGGGCACGGTCTGTGGTGGGCTGGAACAGGCTGTGGTGGGTTGGGACGGGCTGTGGTAAGCTGTAATGGGCTGTGGTGAGTTGTGGTGGGCTGGGCTGGGCCGTGCCGTGGTGGGCCGGGACCGGTCTTGGTTGGCTGGGACGGGCCGTGGTGGGCCGGGAAGGGCCGTAGTGGGTGGGGACAAGTTGTGGTGGGCGGGGACAAGTTGTAGTGGGCAGGGACGGGCTGTGGTGGGCGGGGACGGGCTGTGGTGGGAGGGGACGGGGTGTGGTGAGCGGGGACGGGCTTTGGTGGGCTGTGGTGGGCTGGGACGGGCTGTGGTGGGCTGGGACGGGCTGTGGTGTCCTGGGACGGACTGTGGTGTCCTGGGACGGGCTGCGGTGGGCTGGGACGGACTGTGGTGGGCTGGGACAAGCTGTGGTGGGCTGTGGTGGGCTGGGACGGGCTGTGGTGGGCTGGGACGGGCTCTGGTGGGCTGGGACAAGCTGTGGTGGGCTGTGGTGGGCTGAAACGGGCTGTGGTGGGCTGGGATGCGCTGTGGTGGGCTGGGATGCGCTGTGGTGGGCTGGGACGTGCTGTGGTGGGCTGGGAAGGGCTGGGACGGGCTGTGGTGGGCTGGGACGGGCTGTGGTTAGCTGTGGTGGGCTGTGGTGGGCTGGGACGGGCTGTGGTGGGCTGGGACGGACTGTGGTGTCCTGGGACTGGCTGCGGTGGGCTTGGACGGACTGTGGTGGGCTGGGACAAGCTGTGGTGGGCTCTGGTGGGCTGGGACGAGCTGTGGTGGGCTGGGACGGGCTCTGGTGGGCTGGGACAAGCTGTGGTGGGCTGTGGTGGGCTGAAACGGGCTGTGGTGGGCTGGGATGCGCTGTGGTGGGCTGGGATGCGCTGTGGTGGGCTGGGACGTGCTGTGGTGGGCTGTGGTGGGCTGGGATGGGCTGTGGTGGGCTGGGACGGGCTGTGGTTGGCTGGGATGGGCTGTGGTGGGCTGGGACTGGCTCTGGTGGGCCGGGACGTGCTGTGGTAGGCTGTGGTGTGCTGGGATGGGCTGTCGTGGGCTGGGACGGGCTGTGGTGGGCTGGGACGGGCTGTGGTGGGCTGGGACGGGCTGTGGTGGGCTGGGACGGGCTGGGACGGGCTGGGACGGGCTGTGGTGGGCTGGCATGGGCTGTGGTGGGCTGGGACGGACTGTGGTGGGCTGGGACAAGTTGGGGTGGACTGTGGTGGGCTGAGACGGGCTGTGGTGGGCTGGGACGGGCTCTGGTTGGCTGGGACAAGCTGTGGTGGGCTGAAAAGGGCTGTGGAGGGCTGGGACGGGCTGTGGTGGTCTGGGACGGGCTGTGGTGGGCTGGGACGGGATGCGGTGGGCCGTGGTGGGCTGTGGTGGGCCGTGATGGGCTGGGACAGGCTGTGGTGGGCTATGACGTGCCGTGGTGTGCCGTGGTGAACTGTGGTGGGCTGTGGTAAGCCGTGGTGGGTTGTGGTGGGCCGTGGTGGGCTGTGGTCGGACGTGGTGGGCTGGGACAAGCTGTGGTGGGCTGGGACGGGCCGTGGTGGGCCAGGACCGGCCTTGGTTGGCCGTGACGGGCTGTGGTGGGCCGGGCCGGGCTGTAGTGGGCGGGGACAAGTTGTGGTGGGCGGGGACAGGCTGTGGTGAGCAGGGAAGGGCTGTGGTGGCCTGGGACGGGCTGGGACGGGCTGTGGTGAGCGGGGACGGGCTTTGATGGGCTCTGGTGGGCTGGAACGGGCTCTGGTAGGCTGGGACGGGCTGTGGTAAGCTGTAATGGGCTGTGGTGGGCTTGGACGGGCTGTGGTGGGTTGTGGTGAGCTGAGATGGGCTGGGACGGGCTGGGACGGGCTGTGGTGGGCTGTGGTGGGACGGGACAGGCTGTGGTGGGCTGGGACGGGCTGTGGTGGTCTACAGTAGCCTGTGGTGTGCTGTAGTGGCCTGTGGTGGGCTGGGACGGGCTGTGGTGGGCTGGGACGGGCTGTGGTGAGCTGTGGTGGGCTGGGACGGGCTGTGGTGGTCTGGGACAAGCTGTGGTGGGCTGGGACGGGTTGTGGTGGGCTGTGGTGGGCTGGGACGGGCTGTGGTGGGCTGGGAAGGGCTGTGGTGGGCTGGGACAGTCTGGCACGGGCTGTGGTGGACTGGTATTGGCTGGCACGGGCTGGGACGGGCCGTGGTGGGCTGGGACGGGCCGTGGTGGGCTGGGACGGGCCGTGGTGGGCTGGGACGGGCTGCGGTGGGCCGTGGTGGGCTGCGACAGGCTGTGGTGAGCTGAGACGGGCTATGGTGGGCTGGGACGTGCCGTGGTGGGCCGTGGTGAACTGTGGTGTTCTGTGGTGGGTTGTGGTGGGACTTAGTGGGCTGGGAGAAGCTGTGGTGGGCTGGGAGAAGCTGTGGTGGGCTGGGACGGGCTGTGGTGGGCTGGGCCGGGCTGTGGTGGGCCGGGGCGGGCTGTGGTGGGCCAGGCCGGGCTGTGTAGGGCCGGGGCGGGCTGTGGTGGGCTGGGACGAGCTTTGGTCGGTGGGGACGGGCTCTGGTGGTCTGGAATGGGCTGTGGTGGGCTGGGACGGGCTGGGAAGTGCTGGGACGGTCTGTAGTGGGCTGTGGTGGGCTGGCACGGGCTGGGACGGGCTGTGGTTGAGCTGGGACGGGCTGTGGTGGGCTGGGACAAGCTGTGGTGGGCTGGGACGGGCCGTGGTGGGCTGGGATAGGCCGTGGTGGGCGGGGACGGGCCGTGGTGGGCGGGGACGGGCCATGGTGGGCAGGGACGGGCCGTGGTGGGCGGGGACGGGCCGTGGTGGGCGGGAAAAGGGCTGTGGTGGGCGGGGGACAGTCTCTGGTTGGCAGGGACAGGCTCTGCTGGTCTGGAATGGTCTGTTCTTGGCTGGGACGGGCTGTGGTGGGCGGGGACGGGCTGTGACGGGCTGTGATGGTTTGGGACGAGCTGTGACGGGCTGTGGTGGTCTGCGGTAGGCTGTGGTGTGCTGTAGTGGCCTGTGGTGGGCTGGGACGGGCTGTGGTGGGCTGGGACGGGCTGACATGGGCTGGGACGGGCTGGGACGCCTTGGACGGGTTGTGGTGGGCGGTGACGGGTTGTGGTGGGCGGGGACGGGCTTTGGTGGGCGGGGACGGGCTTTGGTGGGCTGTGGTGGGCTGGAACGGGCTGTGGTGGGCTGGGACGGGCTGTGGTGGGCTGGGACGAGCTGTGGTGGGCTGGGACGAGTTCTGGTGGGCTGGGACGGGCTGAGATGGGCTGGGACGGGCTGGGACGCCTTGGACGGGCTGTGGTGGGTGGTGACGGGTTGTGGTGGGCGGTGACGGGTTGTGGTGGGCTGGGACGGGCTTGGATGTGCTGTGGTGGGCGGGCACGGTCTGTGGTGGGCTGGAACAGGCTGTGGTGGGTTGGGACGGGCTGTGGTAAGCTGTAATGGGCTGTGGTGAGTTGTGGTGGGCTGGGCTGGGCCGTGCCGTGGTGGGCCGGGACCGGTCTTGGTTGGCTGGGACGGGCCGTGGTGGGCCGGGAAGGGCCGTAGTGGGTGGGGACAAGTTGTGGTGGGCGGGGACAAGTTGTAGTGGGCAGGGACGGGCTGTGGTGGGCGGGGACGGGCTGTGGTGGGAGGGGACGGGGTGTGGTGAGCGGGGACGGGCTTTGGTGGGCTGTGGTGGGCTGGGACGGGCTGTGGTGGGCTGGGACGGGCTGTGGTGTCCTGGGACGGACTGTGGTGTCCTGGGACGGGCTGCGGTGGGCTGGGACGGACTGTGGTGGGCTGGGACAAGCTGTGGTGGGCTGTGGTGGGCTGGGACGGGCTGTGGTGGGCTGGGACGGGCTCTGGTGGGCTGGGACAAGCTGTGGTGGGCTGTGGTGGGCTGAAACGGGCTGTGGTGGGCTGGGATGCGCTGTGGTGGGCTGGGATGCGCTGTGGTGGGCTGGGACGTGCTGTGGTGGGCTGGGAAGGGCTGGGACGGGCTGTGGTGGGCTGGGACGGGCTGTGGTTAGCTGTGGTGGGCTGTGGTGGGCTGGGACGGGCTGTGGTGGGCTGGGACGGACTGTGGTGTCCTGGGACTGGCTGCGGTGGGCTTGGACGGACTGTGGTGGGCTGGGACAAGCTGTGGTGGGCTCTGGTGGGCTGGGACGAGCTGTGGTGGGCTGGGACGGGCTCTGGTGGGCTGGGACAAGCTGTGGTGGGCTGTGGTGGGCTGAAACGGGCTGTGGTGGGCTGGGATGCGCTGTGGTGGGCTGGGATGCGCTGTGGTGGGCTGGGACGTGCTGTGGTGGGCTGTGGTGGGCTGGGATGGGCTGTGGTGGGCTGGGACGGGCTGTGGTTGGCTGGGATGGGCTGTGGTGGGCTGGGACTGGCTCTGGTGGGCCGGGACGTGCTGTGGTAGGCTGTGGTGTGCTGGGATGGGCTGTCGTGGGCTGGGACGGGCTGTGGTGGGCTGGGACGGGCTGTGGTGGGCTGGGACGGGCTGTGGTGGGCTGGGACGGGCTGGGACGGGCTGGGACGGGCTGTGGTGGGCTGGCATGGGCTGTGGTGGGCTGGGACGGACTGTGGTGGGCTGGGACAAGTTGGGGTGGACTGTGGTGGGCTGAGACGGGCTGTGGTGGGCTGGGACGGGCTCTGGTTGGCTGGGACAAGCTGTGGTGGGCTGAAAAGGGCTGTGGAGGGCTGGGACGGGCTGTGGTGGTCTGGGACGGGCTGTGGTGGGCTGGGACGGGATGCGGTGGGCCGTGGTGGGCTGTGGTGGGCCGTGATGGGCTGGGACAGGCTGTGGTGGGCTATGACGTGCCGTGGTGTGCCGTGGTGAACTGTGGTGGGCTGTGGTAAGCCGTGGTGGGTTGTGGTGGGCCGTGGTGGGCTGTGGTCGGACGTGGTGGGCTGGGACAAGCTGTGGTGGGCTGGGACGGGCCGTGGTGGGCCAGGACCGGCCTTGGTTGGCCGTGACGGGCTGTGGTGGGCCGGGCCGGGCTGTAGTGGGCGGGGACAAGTTGTGGTGGGCGGGGACAGGCTGTGGTGAGCAGGGAAGGGCTGTGGTGGCCTGGGACGGGCTGTGGTGAGCGGGGACGGGCTTTGGTGGGCTCTGGTGGGCTGGAACGGGCTCTGGTAGGCTGGGACGGGCTGTGGTAAGCTGTAATGGGCTGTGGTGGGCTTGGACGGGCTGTGGTGGGTTGTGGTGAGCTGAGATGGGCTGGGACGGGCTGGGACGGGCTGTGGTCGGCTGTGGTGGGCTGGGACGGGCTGTGGTGGTCTACAGTAGCCTGTGGTGTTCTGTAGTGGCCTGTGGTGGGCTGGAACGGGCTGTGGTGGGCTGGGACGGGCTGTGGTGGCTGTGGTGGGCCGGGACGGGCTGCGGTGAGCCAGGACAGGCTGTGGTGTGCTGAGACGGGCTCTGGTGGGCCGGGACGGGCTGTGGTGGGCCGGGATGGGCTATGGTGGGCCGGGACAAGCTGTGGTAGGTTGGGACGGGCTCTGGTAGACTGGGACGGGCTCTGGTGGGCTGGAACAGGCCGTGGTGGGCTGGGATGGGCTGTGGTGGGGTGTGGTGAGCTGAGACGGTCTGGGAGGGGCTGAAACGGGCTGGGCCGGCTCTGGAGGTCTGGGAGGGGCTGGGAAGGCCTGTGGTGGGCTGGGACGAGCTGGGACGGGCTGGGACGGGCAGTGGTGGGCTGGGACGGGCAGTGGTGGGCTGGGATGGGCTGTGGTGGGCTGGGACGGGCTGTGGTGGGCTGAGATGGGCCGCGGTGGGCCGGGACGGACCATGGTGGGCCGGGACGGGAGGTGATGGGCCTGGACGGGCCGTGGTGGACCGTAGTGGGCTGGGACGGGCTTTGGTGGGCCGGGACGTGCTGTTGTAGGCTGTGGTGTGCTGGGACGGGCTGTGGTGGGCTGGGACGGGCTGTGGTGGGCTGGGACGGGCTGTGGTGGGCTGGGACGGGCTGTGGTGGGCTGGGAAGGTCTGGGACAAGCTGTGGTGGGCTGGGACGGGCCGTGGTGGGCCAGGACCAGCCTTGGTTGGCCGTGACGGGCTGTGGTGGGCCGGGCCGGGCTGTAGTGGGCGGGGACAAGTTGTGGTGGGCGGGGACAGGCTGTGGTGTGCTGGGACAGGCTCTGGTGGGCCGGTACGTGCTGTGGTAGGCTGTGGTGTGCTGGGATGGGCTGTCGTGGGCTGGGAAGGGCTGTGGTGGGCTGGGACGGGCTGTGGTGGGCTGGGACAGGCTGTGGTGGGCTGTTACGGGCTGGGACGGCCTGTGGTGGTCTGGGACAAGCTGTGGTGGGCTCTGGTGGGATGGGACGGGCTGTGGTGGGCTGTGGTGGGCTGGGACTGGCTGTGGTGGGCTGGGAAGGGCTGTGGTGGGCTGGGACAGGCTCTGGTGGGCCGGTACGTGCTGTGGTAGGCTGTGGTGTGCTGGGATGGGCTGTCGTGGGCTGGGAAGGGCTGTGGTGGGCTGGGACGGGCTGTGGTGCGCTGGGACAGGCTGTGGTGGGCTGTTACGGGCTGGGACGGGCTGTGGTGGTCTGGGACAAGCTGTGGTGGGCTCTGGTGGGATGGGACGGGCTGTGGTGGGCTGTGGTGGGCTGGGACTGGCTGTGGTGGGCTGGCATGGGCTGTGGTGGGCTGGGACAGGCTGGCACGGGCTGTGGTGGGCTGGTATTGGCTGGCACGAACTGGGACGGGCCGTGGTGGGCTGGGACGGGCCGTGGTGGGCTGGGACGGGCTGTGGTGGGCCGCGGTGGGCCGTTGTGGGCTGGGACGGGCCGTGGTGAACTGTGGTGAGCTGTGGGGGGCTATGACGGGATGTGGTGAGCTGGGACGGGCTGTGGTGAGCTGGATCGGGCTGAGACGGGCTGTGGTGGGCCGGGACGGGCTGGGACGGGCTGTGGTGGGCTGTGGTGGGCTGGGACGAGCTGTGGTGGTCTATGGTGGGATGGGACGGGCTGGGACGGGATGTGGTGGGCCGCAATGGACTGGGACAGGCTGGGACGGGCTGTGGTGGGCTGGGACGAGTTGTGGTGGGCTGGGATGGGCTGACATGGGCTGGGACGGGTTGGGACGCCTTGGACGGGTTGTGGTGGGCGGTGACGGGTTGTGGTGGGCGGGGACGGGCTTTGGTGGGCGGGGACGGGCTTTGGTGGGCTGGGACGGGCTGGAACGGGCTTTGGTGGGCTGGGACGGGCTGTGGTGGGCTGGGACGAGCTGTGGTGGTCTGGGACGAGTTCTGGTGGGCTGGGACGGGCTGAGATGGGCTGGGACGGGCTGGGACGCCTTGGACGGGCTGTGGTGGGTGGTGACGGGTTGTGGTGGGCTGGGACGGGTTGTGGTGGGCTGGGACGGGCTTGGGTGTGCTGTGGTGGGCGGGCACGGTCTGTGGTGTGCTGGAACAGGCTGTGGTGGGTTGGGACGGGCTGTGGTAAGCTGTAATGGGCTGTGGTGGGGTTGTGGTGGGCTGGGCTGGGCCGTGGTGTTTTGGGACGTGCCATGGTGGGCCGGGACCGGTCTTGGTTGGCTGGGACGGGCCGGGAAGGGCCGTAGTGGGTGGGGACAAGTTGTTGTGGGCGGGGACAAGTTGTGGTGGGCAGGGACGGGCTGTGGTGGGCGGGGACGGGGTGTTGTGAGCGGGGACGGGCTTTGGTGGGCCGTGGTGGGCTGGGATGGGCTGTGGTGGGCTGGGACGGACTGTGGTGTCCTGGGACGGGCTGTGGTGGGCTGGGACGGACTGTGGTGGGCTGGGACAAGCTGTGGTGGGCTGTGGTGGGCTGGGACGGGCTGTGGTGGGCTGGGACGGGCTCTGGTGGGCTGGGACAAGCTGTGGTGGGCTGGGAAGGGCTGTGGTGGGCTGGGATGCGCTGTGGTGGGCTGGGACGTGCTGTGGTGGGCTGGGAAGGGCTGGGACGGGCTGTGGTGGGCTGGGACGGGCTGTGGTGGGCTGAGATGGGCCGCGGTGGGCCGGGACGGACCATGGTGGGCCGGGACGGGAGGTGATGGGCCTGGACGGGCCGTGGTGGACCGTAGTGGGCTGGGACGGGCTTTGGTGGGCCGGGACTTGCTGTTGTAGGCTGTGGTGTGCTGGGACGGGCTGTGGTGGGCTGGGACGGGCTGTGGTGGGCTGGGACGGGCTGTGGTGGGCTGGGACGGGCTGTGGTGGGCTGGGAAGGTCTGGGACAAGCTGTGGTGGGCTGGGACGGGCCGTGGTGGGCCAGGACCAGCCTTGGTTGGCCGTGACGGGCTGTGGTGGGCCGGGCCGGGCTGTAGTGGGCGGGGACAAGTTGTGGTGGGCGGGGACAGGCTGTGGTGTGCTGGGACGGGCTGTGGTGGGCTGGGACAGGCTCTGGTGGGCCGGTACGTGCTGTGGTAGGCTGTGGTGTGCTGGGATGGGCTGTCGTGGGCCGTGACGGGCTGTGGTGGGCGGGGCCGGGCTGTAGTGGGCGGGGACAAGTTGTGGTGGGCGGGGACAGGCTGTGGTGAGCAGGGAAGGGCTGTGGTGGCCTGGGACGGGCTGTGGTGAGCGGGGACGGGCTGTGTTGGGCGGGGACGGGCTTTGGTGGGCTGGAACGGGCTGGAACGAGCTGTAATGAACTGTGGTGGGCTTGGACGGGTTGTGGTGGGTTGTGGTGAGCTGAGATGGGCTGGGACGGGCTGGGACGGGCTGTGGTGGGCTGTATTGGGCTATGGTGGGCTGTGGTGGGCTGGGACGGGCTGTGGCGGGCTGGGACGGGCTGTGGTGGGCTGTGGTGGGACGGGACAGGCTGTGGTGGGCTGGGACGGGCTGTGGTGGTCTACGGTAGCCTGTGGTGTGCTGTAGTGGCCTGTGGTGGGCTGGGACGGGCTGTGGTGGGCTGGGACGGGCTGTGGTGAGCTGTGGTGGGCTGGGACGGGCTGTGGTGGTCTGGGACAAGCTGTGGTGGGCTGGGACGGGTTGTGGTGGGCTGTGGTGGGCTGGGACGGGCTGTGGTGGGCTGGGAAGGGCTGTGGTGGGCTGGGACAGGCTGGCACGGGCTGTGGTGGACTGGTATTGGCTGGCACGGGCTGGGACGGGCCGTGGTGGGCTGGGACGGGCCGTGGTGGGCTGGGACGGGCTGCGGTGGGCCGTGGTGGGCTGCGACAGGCTGTGGTGAGCTGAGACGGGCTATGGTGGGCTGGGACGTGCCGTGGTGGGCCGTGGTGAACTGTGGTGTTCTGTGGTGGGTTGTGGTGGGACTTAGTGGGCTGGGAGAAGCTGTGGTGGGCTGGGAGAAGCTGTGGTGGGCTGGGACGGGCTGTGGTGGGCTGGGCCGGGCTGTGGTGGGCCGGGGCGGGCTGTGGTGGGCCAGGCCGGGCTGTGTAGGGCCGGGGCGGGCTGTGGTGGGCTGGGACGAGCTTTGGTCGGTGGGGACGGGCTCTGGTGGTCTGGAATGGGCTGTGGTGGGCTGGGACGGGCTGGGAAGTGCTGGGACGGTCTGTAGTGGGCTGTGGTGGGCTGGCACGGGCTGGGACGGGCTGTGGTTGAGCTGGGACGGGCTGTGGTGGGCTGGGACAAGCTGTGGTGGGCTGGGACGGGCCGTGGTGGGCTGGGATAGGCCGTGGTGGGCGGGGACGGGCCGTGGTGGGCGGGGACGGGCCATGGTGGGCAGGGACGGGCCGTGGTGGGCGGGGACGGGCCGTGGTGGGCGGGAAAAGGGCTGTGGTGGGCGGGGACAGTCTCTGGTTGGCAGGGACAGGCTCTGCTGGTCTGGAATGGTCTGTTCTTGGCTGGGACGGGCTGTGGTGGGCGGGGACGGGCTGTGACGGGCTGTGATGGTTTGGGACGAGCTGTGACGGGCTGTGGTGGTCTGCGGTAGGCTGTGGTGTGCTGTAGTGGCCTGTGGTGGGCTGGGACGGGCTGTGGTGGGCTGGGACGGGCTGACATGGGCTGGGACGGGCTGGGACGCCTTGGACGGGTTGTGGTGGGCGGTGACGGGTTGTGGTGGGCGGGGACGGGCTTTGGTGGGCGGGGACGGGCTTTGGTGGGCTGTGGTGGGCTGGAACGGGCTGTGGTGGGCTGGGACGGGCTGTGGTGGGCTGGGACGAGCTGTGGTGGGCTGGGACGAGTTCTGGTGGGCTGGGACGGGCTGAGATGGGCTGGGACGGGCTGGGACGCCTTGGACGGGCTGTGGTGGGTGGTGACGGGTTGTGGTGGGCGGTGACGGGTTGTGGTGGGCTGGGACGGGCTTGGATGTGCTGTGGTGGGCGGGCACGGTCTGTGGTGGGCTGGAACAGGCTGTGGTGGGTTGGGACGGGCTGTGGTAAGCTGTAATGGGCTGTGGTGAGTTGTGGTGGGCTGGGCTGGGCCGTGCCGTGGTGGGCCGGGACCGGTCTTGGTTGGCTGGGACGGGCCGTGGTGGGCCGGGAAGGGCCGTAGTGGGTGGGGACAAGTTGTGGTGGGCGGGGACAAGTTGTAGTGGGCAGGGACGGGCTGTGGTGGGCGGGGACGGGCTGTGGTGGGAGGGGACGGGGTGTGGTGAGCGGGGACGGGCTTTGGTGGGCTGTGGTGGGCTGGGACGGGCTGTGGTGGGCTGGGACGGGCTGTGGTGTCCTGGGACGGACTGTGGTGTCCTGGGACGGGCTGCGGTGGGCTGGGACGGACTGTGGTGGGCTGGGACAAGCTGTGGTGGGCTGTGGTGGGCTGGGACGGGCTGTGGTGGGCTGGGACGGGCTCTGGTGGGCTGGGACAAGCTGTGGTGGGCTGTGGTGGGCTGAAACGGGCTGTGGTGGGCTGGGATGCGCTGTGGTGGGCTGGGATGCGCTGTGGTGGGCTGGGACGTGCTGTGGTGGGCTGGGAAGGGCTGGGACGGGCTGTGGTGGGCTGGGACGGGCTGTGGTTAGCTGTGGTGGGCTGTGGTGGGCTGGGACGGGCTGTGGTGGGCTGGGACGGACTGTGGTGTCCTGGGACTGGCTGCGGTGGGCTTGGACGGACTGTGGTGGGCTGGGACAAGCTGTGGTGGGCTCTGGTGGGCTGGGACGAGCTGTGGTGGGCTGGGACGGGCTCTGGTGGGCTGGGACAAGCTGTGGTGGGCTGTGGTGGGCTGAAACGGGCTGTGGTGGGCTGGGATGCGCTGTGGTGGGCTGGGATGCGCTGTGGTGGGCTGGGACGTGCTGTGGTGGGCTGTGGTGGGCTGGGATGGGCTGTGGTGGGCTGGGACGGGCTGTGGTTGGCTGGGATGGGCTGTGGTGGGCTGGGACTGGCTCTGGTGGGCCGGGACGTGCTGTGGTAGGCTGTGGTGTGCTGGGATGGGCTGTCGTGGGCTGGGACGGGCTGTGGTGGGCTGGGACGGGCTGTGGTGGGCTGGGACGGGCTGTGGTGGGCTGGGACGGGCTGGGACGGGCTGGGACGGGCTGTGGTGGGCTGGCATGGGCTGTGGTGGGCTGGGACGGACTGTGGTGGGCTGGGACAAGTTGGGGTGGACTGTGGTGGGCTGAGACGGGCTGTGGTGGGCTGGGACGGGCTCTGGTTGGCTGGGACAAGCTGTGGTGGGCTGAAAAGGGCTGTGGAGGGCTGGGACGGGCTGTGGTGGTCTGGGACGGGCTGTGGTGGGCTGGGACGGGATGCGGTGGGCCGTGGTGGGCTGTGGTGGGCCGTGATGGGCTGGGACAGGCTGTGGTGGGCTATGACGTGCCGTGGTGTGCCGTGGTGAACTGTGGTGGGCTGTGGTAAGCCGTGGTGGGTTGTGGTGGGCCGTGGTGGGCTGTGGTCGGACGTGGTGGGCTGGGACAAGCTGTGGTGGGCTGGGACGGGCCGTGGTGGGCCAGGACCGGCCTTGGTTGGCCGTGACGGGCTGTGGTGGGCCGGGCCGGGCTGTAGTGGGCGGGGACAAGTTGTGGTGGGCGGGGACAGGCTGTGGTGAGCAGGGAAGGGCTGTGGTGGCCTGGGACGGGCTGTGGTGAGCGGGGACGGGCTTTGGTGGGCTCTGGTGGGCTGGAACGGGCTCTGGTAGGCTGGGACGGGCTGTGGTAAGCTGTAATGGGCTGTGGTGGGCTTGGACGGGCTGTGGTGGGTTGTGGTGAGCTGAGATGGGCTGGGACGGGCTGGGACGGGCTGTGGTCGGCTGTGGTGGGCTGGGACGGGCTGTGGTGGTCTACAGTAGCCTGTGGTGTTCTGTAGTGGCCTGTGGTGGGCTGGAACGGGCTGTGGTGGGCTGGGACGGGCTGTGGTGGCTGTGGTGGGCCGGGACGGGCTGCGGTGAGCCAGGACAGGCTGTGGTGTGCTGAGACGGGCTCTGGTGGGCCGGGACGGGCTGTGGTGGGCCGGGATGGGCTATGGTGGGCCGGGACAAGCTGTGGTAGGTTGGGACGGGCTCTGGTAGACTGGGACGGGCTCTGGTGGGCTGGAACAGGCCGTGGTGGGCTGGGATGGGCTGTGGTGGGGTGTGGTGAGCTGAGACGGTCTGGGAGGGGCTGAAACGGGCTGGGCCGGCTCTGGAGGTCTGGGAGGGGCTGGGAAGGCCTGTGGTGGGCTGGGACGAGCTGGGACGGGCTGGGACGGGCAGTGGTGGGCTGGGACGGGCAGTGGTGGGCTGGGACGGGCTGTGGTGGGCTGGGACGGGCTGTGGTGGGCTGAGATGGGCCGCGGTGGGCCGGGACGGACCATGGTGGGCCGGGACGGGAGGTGATGGGCCTGGACGGGCCGTGGTGGACCGTAGTGGGCTGGGACGGGCTTTGGTGGGCCGGGACGTGCTGTTGTAGGCTGTGGTGTGCTGGGACGGGCTGTGGTGGGCTGGGACGGGCTGTGGTGGGCTGGGACGGGCTGTGGTGGGCTGGGACGGGCTGTGGTGGGCTGGGAAGGTCTGGGACAAGCTGTGGTGGGCTGGGACGGGCCGTGGTGGGCCAGGACCAGCCTTGGTTGGCCGTGACGGGCTGTGGTGGGCCGGGCCGGGCTGTAGTGGGCGGGGACAAGTTGTGGTGGGCGGGGACAGGCTGTGGTGTGCTGGGACAGGCTCTGGTGGGCCGGTACGTGCTGTGGTAGGCTGTGGTGTGCTGGGATGGGCTGTCGTGGGCTGGGAAGGGCTGTGGTGGGCTGGGACGGGCTGTGGTGGGCTGGGACAGGCTGTGGTGGGCTGTTACGGGCTGGGACGGCCTGTGGTGGTCTGGGACAAGCTGTGGTGGGCTCTGGTGGGATGGGACGGGCTGTGGTGGGCTGTGGTGGGCTGGGACTGGCTGTGGTGGGCTGGGAAGGGCTGTGGTGGGCTGGGACAGGCTCTGGTGGGCCGGTACGTGCTGTGGTAGGCTGTGGTGTGCTGGGATGGGCTGTCGTGGGCTGGGAAGGGCTGTGGTGGGCTGGGACGGGCTGTGGTGCGCTGGGACAGGCTGTGGTGGGCTGTTACGGGCTGGGACGGGCTGTGGTGGTCTGGGACAAGCTGTGGTGGGCTCTGGTGGGATGGGACGGGCTGTGGTGGGCTGTGGTGGGCTGGGACTGGCTGTGGTGGGCTGGCATGGGCTGTGGTGGGCTGGGACAGGCTGGCACGGGCTGTGGTGGGCTGGTATTGGCTGGCACGAACTGGGACGGGCCGTGGTGGGCTGGGACGGGCCGTGGTGGGCTGGGACGGGCTGTGGTGGGCCGCGGTGGGCCGTTGTGGGCTGGGACGGGCCGTGGTGAACTGTGGTGAGCTGTGGGGGGCTATGACGGGATGTGGTGAGCTGGGACGGGCTGTGGTGAGCTGGATCGGGCTGAGACGGGCTGTGGTGGGCCGGGACGGGCTGGGACGGGCTGTGGTGGGCTGTGGTGGGCTGGGACGAGCTGTGGTGGTCTATGGTGGGATGGGACGGGCTGGGACGGGATGTGGTGGGCCGCAATGGACTGGGACAGGCTGGGACGGGCTGTGGTGGGCTGGGACGAGTTGTGGTGGGCTGGGATGGGCTGACATGGGCTGGGACGGGTTGGGACGCCTTGGACGGGTTGTGGTGGGCGGTGACGGGTTGTGGTGGGCGGGGACGGGCTTTGGTGGGCGGGGACGGGCTTTGGTGGGCTGGGACGGGCTGGAACGGGCTTTGGTGGGCTGGGACGGGCTGTGGTGGGCTGGGACGAGCTGTGGTGGTCTGGGACGAGTTCTGGTGGGCTGGGACGGGCTGAGATGGGCTGGGACGGGCTGGGACGCCTTGGACGGGCTGTGGTGGGTGGTGACGGGTTGTGGTGGGCTGGGACGGGTTGTGGTGGGCTGGGACGGGCTTGGGTGTGCTGTGGTGGGCGGGCACGGTCTGTGGTGTGCTGGAACAGGCTGTGGTGGGTTGGGACGGGCTGTGGTAAGCTGTAATGGGCTGTGGTGGGTTGTGGTGGGCTGGGCTGGGCCGTGGTGTTTTGGGACGTGCCATGGTGGGCCGGGACCGGTCTTGGTTGGCTGGGACGGGCCGGGAAGGGCCGTAGTGGGTGGGGACAAGTTGTTGTGGGCGGGGACAAGTTGTGGTGGGCAGGGACGGGCTGTGGTGGGCGGGGACGGGGTGTTGTGAGCGGGGACGGGCTTTGGTGGGCCGTGGTGGGCTGGGATGGGCTGTGGTGGGCTGGGACGGACTGTGGTGTCCTGGGACGGGCTGTGGTGGGCTGGGACGGACTGTGGTGGGCTGGGACAAGCTGTGGTGGGCTGTGGTGGGCTGGGACGGGCTGTGGTGGGCTGGGACGGGCTCTGGTGGGCTGGGACAAGCTGTGGTGGGCTGGGAAGGGCTGTGGTGGGCTGGGATGCGCTGTGGTGGGCTGGGACGTGCTGTGGTGGGCTGGGAAGGGCTGGGACGGGCTGTGGTGGGCTGGGACGGGCTGTGGTGGGCTGAGATGGGCCGCGGTGGGCCGGGACGGACCATGGTGGGCCGGGACGGGAGGTGATGGGCCTGGACGGGCCGTGGTGGACCGTAGTGGGCTGGGACGGGCTTTGGTGGGCCGGGACTTGCTGTTGTAGGCTGTGGTGTGCTGGGACGGGCTGTGGTGGGCTGGGACGGGCTGTGGTGGGCTGGGACGGGCTGTGGTGGGCTGGGACGGGCTGTGGTGGGCTGGGAAGGTCTGGGACAAGCTGTGGTGGGCTGGGACGGGCCGTGGTGGGCCAGGACCAGCCTTGGTTGGCCGTGACGGGCTGTGGTGGGCCGGGCCGGGCTGTAGTGGGCGGGGACAAGTTGTGGTGGGCGGGGACAGGCTGTGGTGTGCTGGGACGGGCTGTGGTGGGCTGGGACAGGCTCTGGTGGGCCGGTACGTGCTGTGGTAGGCTGTGGTGTGCTGGGATGGGCTGTCGTGGGCCGTGACGGGCTGTGGTGGGCGGGGCCGGGCTGTAGTGGGCGGGGACAAGTTGTGGTGGGCGGGGACAGGCTGTGGTGAGCAGGGAAGGGCTGTGGTGGCCTGGGACGGGCTGTGGTGAGCGGGGACGGGCTGTGTTGGGCGGGGACGGGCTTTGGTGGGCTGGAACGGGCTGGAACGAGCTGTAATGAACTGTGGTGGGCTTGGACGGGTTGTGGTGGGTTGTGGTGAGCTGAGATGGGCTGGGACGGGCTGGGACGGGCTGTGGTGGGCTGTATTGGGCTATGGTGGGCTGTGGTGGGCTGGGACGGGCTGTGGCGGGCTGGGACGGGCTGTGGTGGGCTGTGGTGGGACGGGACAGGCTGTGGTGGGCTGGGACGGGCTGTGGTGGTCTACGGTAGCCTGTGGTGTGCTGTAGTGGCCTGTGGTGGGCTGGGACGGGCTGTGGTGGGCTGGGACGGGCTGTGGTGAGCTGTGGTGGGCTGGGACGGGCTGTGGTGGTCTGGGACAAGCTGTGGTGGGCTGGGACGGGTTGTGGTGGGCTGTGGTGGGCTGGGACGGGCTGTGGTGGGCTGGGAAGGGCTGTGGTGGGCTGGGACAGGCTGGCACGGGCTGTGGTGGACTGGTATTGGCTGGCACGGGCTGGGACGGGCCGTGGTGGGCTGGGACGGGCCGTGGTGGGCTGGGACGGGCCGTGGTGGGCTGGGACGGGCTGCGGTGGGCCGTGGTGGGCTGCGACAGGCTGTGGTGAGCTGAGACGGGCTATGGTGGGCTGGGACGTGCCGTGGTGGGCCGTGGTGAACTGTGGTGTTCTGTGGTGGGTTGTGGTGGGACTTAGTGGGCTGGGAGAAGCTGTGGTGGGCTGGGAGAAGCTGTGGTGGGCTGGGACGGGCTGTGGTGGGCTGGGCCGGGCTGTGGTGGGCCGGGGCGGGCTGTGGTGGGCCAGGCCGGGCTGTGTAGGGCCGGGGCGGGCTGTGGTGGGCTGGGACGAGCTTTGGTCGGTGGGGACGGGCTCTGGTGGTCTGGAATGGGCTGTGGTGGGCTGGGACGGGCTGGGAAGTGCTGGGACGGTCTGTAGTGGGCTGTGGTGGGCTGGCACGGGCTGGGACGGGCTGTGGTTGAGCTGGGACGGGCTGTGGTGGGCTGGGACAAGCTGTGGTGGGCTGGGACGGGCCGTGGTGGGCTGGGATGGGCCGTGGTGGGCGGGGACGGGCCGTGGTGGGTGGGGACGGGCCATGGTGGGCAGGGACGGGCCGTGGTGGGCGGGGACGGGCCGTGGTGGGCGGGAAAGGGCTGTGGTGGGCGGGGACAGTCTCTGGTTGGCAGGGACAGGCTCTGCTGGTCTGGAATGGTCTGTTCTTGGCTGGGACGGGCTGTGGTGGGCGGGGACGGGCTGTGGTGGGCTGAGACGGGCTGTGACGGGCTGTGATGGTTTGGGACGAGCTGTGACGGGCTGTGGTGGTCTGCGGTAGGCTGTGGTGTGCTGTAGTGGCCTGTGGTGGGCTGGGACGGGCTGTGGTGGGCTGGGACGGGCTGACATGGGCTGGGACGGGCTGGGACGCCTTGGACGGGTTGTGGTGGGCGGTGACGGGTTGTGGTGGGCGGGGACGGGCTTTGGTGGGCGGGGACGGGCTTTGGTGGGCTGTGGTGGGCTGGAACGGGCTGTGGTGGGCTGGGACGGGCTGTGGTGGGCTGGGACGAGCTGTGGTGGGCTGGGACGAGTTCTGGTGGGCTGGGACGGGCTGAGATGGGCTGGGACGGGCTGGGACGCCTTGGACGGGCTGTGGTGGGTGGTGACGGGTTGTGGTGGGCGGTGACGGGTTGTGGTGGGCTGGGACGGGCTTGGATGTGCTGTGGTGGGCGGGCACGGTCTGTGGTGGGCTGGAACAGGCTGTGGTGGGTTGGGACGGGCTGTGGTAAGCTGTAATGGGCTGTGGTGAGTTGTGGTGGGCTGGGCTGGGCCGTGCCGTGGTGGGCCGGGACCGGTCTTGGTTGGCTGGGACGGGCCGTGGTGAGCCGGGAAGGGCCGTAGTGGGTGGGGACAAGTTGTGGTGGGCGGGGACAAGTTGTAGTGGGCAGGGACGGGCTGTGGTGGGAGGGGACGGGGTGTGGTGAGCGGGGACGGGCTTTGGTGGGCTGTGGTGGGCTGGGACGGGCTGTGGTGGGCTGGGACGGGCTGTGGTGTCCTGGGACGGACTGTGGTGTCCTGGGACGGGCTGCGGTGGGCTGGGACGGACTGTGGTGGGCTGGGACAAG
This sequence comes from Falco biarmicus, assembly GCF_023638135.1. NCBI lineage: Eukaryota > Metazoa > Chordata > Aves > Falconiformes > Falconidae > Falco > Falco biarmicus. Next base: position 272,312 of record NW_026612010.1, on the reverse strand, counting down.
CTGTGGTGGGCTGTGGTGGGCTGGGACGGGCTGTGGTGGGCTGGGACGGGCTCTGGTGGGCTGGGACAATCTGTGGTGGGCTGGGATGCGCTGTGGTGGGCTGGGACATGCTGTGGTGGGCTGGGAAGGGCTGGGACGGGCTGTGGTGGGCTGGGACGGGCTGTGGTTAGCTGTGGTGGGCTGTGGTGGGCTGGGACGGGCTGTGGTGGGCTGGGACGGACTGTGGTGTCCTGGGACGGGCTGCGGTGGGCTGGGACGGACTGTGGTGGGCTGGGACAAGCTGTGGTAGGCTCTGGTGGGCTGGGACGAGCTGTGGTGGGCTGGGACGGGCTCTGGTGGGCTGGGACAAGCTGTGGTGGGCTGTGGTGGGCTGAAACGGGCTGTGGTGGGCTGGGATGCGCTGTGGTGGGCTGGGACGTGCTGTGGTGGGCTGTGGTGGGCTGGGACGGGCTGTGGTGGGCTGGGACGGGCTGTGGTCGTCTGGGACAAGCTGTGGTGGGCTGAAAAGGGCTGTGGAGGGCTGGGACGGGCTGTGGTGGTCTGGGACGGGCTGTGGTGGGCTGGGACGGGCTGTGGTGTCCTGGGACGGACTGTGGTGTCCTGGGACGGGCTGCGGTGGGCTGGGACGGACTGTGGTGGGCTGGGACAAGCTGTGGTGGGCTGTGGTGGGCTGGGACGGGCTCTGGTGGGCTGGGACAAGCTGTGGTGGGCTGGGATGCGCTGTGGTGGGCTGGGACATGCTGTGGTGGGCTGGGAAGGGCTGGGACGGGCTGTGGTGGGCTGGGACGGGCTGTGGTTAGCTGTGGTGGGCTGTGGTGGGCTGGGACGGGCTGTGGTGGGCTGGGACGGACTGTGGTGTCCTGGGACGGGCTGCGGTGGGCTGGGACGGACTGTGGTGGGCTGGGACAAGCTGTGGTGGGCTCTGGTGGGCTGGGACGAGCTGTGGTGGGCTGGGACGGGCTCTGGTGGGCTGGGACAAGCTGTGGTGGGCTGTGGTGGGCTGAAACGGGCTGTGGTGGGCTGGGATGCGCTGTGGTGGGCTGGGATGAGCTGTGGTGGGCTGGGACGTGCTGTGGTGGGCTGTGGTGGGCTGGGACGGGCTGTGGTGGGCTGGGACGGGCTGTGGTTGGCTGGGATGGGCTGTGGTTGGCTGGGATGGGCTGTGGTGGGCTGGGACTGGCTCTGGTGGGCCGGGACGTGCTGTGGTAGGCTGTGGTGTGCTGGGAGGGGCTGTCGTGGGCTGGGACGGGCTGTGGTGGGCTGGGACGGGCTGTGGTGGGCTGGGACGGGCTGTGGTGGGCTGGGACGGGCTGGGACGGGCTGGGAAGGGCTGGGACGGGCTGTGGTGGGCTGGCATGGGCTGTGGTGGGCTGGGACGGACTCTGGTGGGCTGGGACAAGTTGGGGTGGACTGTGGTGGGCTGAGACGGGCTGTGGTGGGCTGGGACGGGCTGTGGTCGTCTGGGACAAGCTGTGGTGGGCTGAAAAGGGCTGTGGAGGGCTGGGACGGGCTGTGGTGGTCTGGGACGGGCTGTGGTGGGCTGGGACGGGATGCGGTGGGCCGTGGTGGGCTGTGGTGGGCCGTGATGGGCTGGGACAGGCTGTGGTGGGCTATGACGTGCCGTGGTGTGCCGTGGTGAACTGTGGTGGGCTGTGGTAAGCCGTGGTGGGTTGTGGTGGGCCGTGGTGGGCTGTGGTCGGACGTGGTGGGCTGGGACAAGCTGTGGTGGGCTGGGACGGGCCGTGGTGGGCCAGGACCGGCCTTGGTTGGCCGTGACGGGCTGTGGTGGGCCGGGCCGGGCTGTAGTGGGCGGGGACAAGTTGTGGTGGGCGGGGACAGGCTGTGGTGAGCAGGGAAGGGCTGTGGTGGCCTGGGACGGGCTGTGGTGAGCGGGGACGGGCTTTGGTGGGCTCTGGTGGGCTGGAACGGGCTCTGGTAGGCTGGGACGGGCTGTGGTAAGCTGTAATGGGCTGTGGTGGGCTTGGACGGGCTGTGGTGGGTTGTGGTGAGCTGAGATGGGCTGGGACGGGCTGGGACGGGCTGTGGTCGGCTGTGGTGGGACGGGACAGGCTGTGGTGGGCTGGGACGGGCTGTGGTGGTCTACAGTAGCCTGTGGTGTGCTGTAGTGGCCTGTGGTGGGCTGGAACGGGCTGTGGTGGGCTGGGACGGGCTGTGGTGGGCTGTGGTGGGACGGGACGGGCTGCGGTGAGCCAGGACAGGCTGTGGTGTGCTGAGACGGGCTCTGGTGGGCCGGGACGGGCTGTGGTGGGCCGGGATGGGCTATGGTGGGCCGGGACAAGCTGTGGTAGGTTGGGACGGGCTCTGGTAGACTGGGACGGGCTCTGGTGGGCTGGAACAGGCCGTGGTGGGCTGGGATGGGCTGTGGTGGGGTGTGGTGAGCTGAGACGGTCTGGGAGGGGCTGAAACGGGCTGGGCCGGCTCTGGAGGTCTGGGAGGGGCTGGGAAGGCCTGTGGTGGGCTGGGACGAGCTGGGACGGGCTGGGACGGGCAGTGGTGGGCTGGGACGGGCAGTGGTGGGCTGGGACGGGCTGTGGTGTGCTGGGACGGGCTGTGGTGGTCTACGGTAGCCTGTGGTGTGCTGTAGTGGCCTGTGGTGGGCTGGGACGGGCTGTGGTGGGACGGGACGGGCTGTGGTGTGCTGAGACGAGCTGTGGTGTGCTGAGACGGGCTGTGGTGGGCTGGGACGGGCTGTGGTGGGACGGGACGGGCTGTGGTGGGACGGGACGGGCTGTGGTGGGACGGGACGGGCTGTGTTGGGACGGGACGGGCTGTGGTAGGCTGTGGTGTGCCGGGACGGGCTGTGGTGTGCCGGGACGGGCTGTGGTGGGCTGGGACGCGCTGTGGTGCACTGGGACGAATTGTGGTGGGCTGGGACGGGCTGTGGTGAGCCGTGGTGGGCCGTTGTGGGCTGGGACGGGCCGTGGTGAACTGTGGTGGGTTGGGACGGGCTGTGGGGGGCTGGGTCGGGCTAAGACGGGCTGTGGTGGGCTGGGACGGGTCGCAGTGGGCTGGGACGGGCTGTGGTGGGCTGGGACGGGCTATGGTGGGCCGGGACAAGCTGTGGTAGGTTGGGACGGGCTCTGGTGGACTGGAACGGCCTCTGCTGGGCTGGAACAGGCCGTGGTGGGCTGGGATGGGCTGTGGTGGGGTGTGGTGAGCTGAGACGGTTTGGGAGGGGCTGAAACGGGCTGGGCCGGCTCTGGGGGTCTGGGAGGGGCTGGGAAGGCCTGTGGTGGGCTGGGACGAGCTGGGACGGGCTGGGACGGGCAGTGGTGGGCTGGGACGGGCAGTGGTGGGCTGGGACGGGCTGTGGTGGGCTGAGGTGGGCCGCGGTGGGCCGGGACGGACCATGGTGGGCCGGGACGGGAGGTGATGGGCCTGGAGGGGCCGTGGTGGACCGTAGTGGGCTGGGACGGGCTTTGGTGGGCCGGGACGTGCTGTTGTAGGCTGTGGTGTGCTGGGACGGGCTGTGGTGGGCTGGGACGGGCTGTGGTGGGCTGGGACGGGCTGTGGTGGGCTGGGACGGGCTGTGGTGGGCTGGGACGGGCTGTGGTGGGCTGTGGTGGGACGGGACGGGCTGCGGTGAGCCAGGACAGGCTGTGGTGTGCTGAGACGGGCTCTGGTGGGCCGGGACGGGCTGTGGTGGGCCGGGATGGGCTATGGTGGGCCGGGACAAGCTGTGGTAGGTTGGGACGGGCTCTGGTAGACTGGGACGGGCTCTGGTGGGCTGGAACAGGCCGTGGTGGGCTGGGATGGGCTGTGGTGGGGTGTGGTGAGCTGAGACGGTCTGGGAGGGGCTGAAACGGGCTGGGCCGGCTCTGGAGGTCTGGGAGGGGCTGGGAAGGCCTGTGGTGGGCTGGGACGAGCTCGGACGGGCTGGGACGGGCAGTGGTGGGCTGGGACGGGCAGTGGTGGGCTGGGACGGGCTGTGGTGGGCTGGGACGGGCTGTGGTGGGCTGAGATGGGCCGCGGTGGGCCGGGACTGACCATGGTGGGCCGGGACGGGAGGTGATGGGCCTGGACGGGCCGTGGTGGACCGTAGTGGGCTGGGACGGGCTTTGGTGGGCCGGGACGTGCTGTTGTAGGCTGTGGTGTGCTGGGACGGGCTGTGGTGGGCTGGGACGGGCTGTGGTGGGCTGGGACGGGCTGTGGTGGGCTGGGACGGGCTGTGGTGGGCTGGGAAGGTCTGGGACAAGCTGTGGTGGGCTGGGACGGGCCGTGGTGGGCCAGGACCAGCCTTGGTTGGCCGTGACGGGCTGTGGTGGGCCGGGCCGGGCTGTAGTGGGCGGGGACAAGTTGTGGTGGGCGGGGACAGGCTGTGGTGTGCTGGGACGGGCTGTGGTGGGCTGGGACAGGCTCTGGTGGGCCGGTACGTGCTGTGGTAGGCTGTGGTGTGCTGGGATGGGCTGTCGTGGGCTGGGAAGGGCTGTGGTGGGCTGGGACGGGCTGTGGTGCGCTGGGACAGGCTGTGGTGGGCTGTTACGGGCTGGGACGGCCTGTGGTGGTCTGGGACAAGCTGTGGTGGGCTCTGGTGGGATGGGACGGGCTGTGGTGGGCTGTGGTGGGCTGGGACTGGCTGTGGTGGGCTGGGAAGGGCTGTGGTGGGCTGGGACAGGCTCTGGTGGGCCGGTACGTGCTGTGGTAGGCTGTGGTGTGCTGGGATGGGCTGTCGTGGGCTGGGAAGGGCTGTGGTGGGCTGGGACGGGCTGTGGTGCGCTGGGACAGGCTGTGGTGGGCTGTTACGGGCTGGGACGGGCTGTGGTGGTCTGGGACAAGCTGTGGTGGGCTCTGGTGGGATGGGACGGGCTGTGGTGGGCTGTGGTGGGCTGGGACTGGCTGTGGTGGGCTGGCACGGGCTGTGGTGGGCTGGGACAGGCTGGCACGGGCTGTGGTGGGCTGGTATTGGCTGGCACGAACTGGGACGGGCCGTGGTGGGCTGGGACGGGCCGTGGTGGGCTGGGACGGGCTGTGGTGGGCCGCGGTGGGCCGTTGTGGGCTGGGACGGGCCGTGGTGAACTGTGGTGAGCTGTGGGGGGCTATGACGGGATGTGGTGAGCTGGGACGGGCTGTGGTGAGCTGGATCGGGCTGAGACGGGCTGTGGTGGGCCGGGACGGGCTGGGACGGGCTGTGGTGGGCTGTGGTGGGCTGGGACGAGCTGTGGTGGTCTATGGTGGGATGGGACGGGCTGGGACGGGATGTGGTGGGCCGCAATGGACTGGGACAGGCTGGGAAGGGCTGTGGTGGGCTGGGACGAGTTGTGGTGGGCTGGGATGGGCTGACATGGGCTGGGACGGGCTGGGACGCCTTGGACGGGTTGTGGTGGGCGGTGACGGGTTGTGGTGGGCGGGGACGGGCTTTGGTGGGCGGGGACGGGCTTTGGTGGGCTGGGACGGGCTGGAACGGGCTTTGGTGGGCTGGGACGGGCTGTGGTGGGCTGGGACGAGCTGTGGTGGGCTGGGACGAGTTCTGGTGGGCTGGGACGGGCTGAGATGGGCTGGGACGGGCTGGGACGCCTTGGACGGGCTGTGGTGGGTGGTGACGGGTTGTGGTGGGCTGGGACGGGTTGTGGTGGGCTGGGACGGGCTTGGGTGTGCTGTGGTGGGCGGGCACGGTCTGTGGTGGGCTGGAACAGGCTGTGGTGGGTTGGGACGGGCTGTGGTAAGCTGTAATGGGCTGTGGTGGGTTGTGGTGGGCTGGGCTGGGCCGTGGTGTTTTGGGACGTGCCATGGTGGGCCGGGACCGGTCTTGGTTGGCTGGGACGGGCCGGGAAGGGCCGTAGTGGGTGGGGACAAGTTGTTGTGGGCGGGGACAAGTTGTGGTGGGCAGGGACGGGCTGTGGTGGGCGGGGATGGGCTGTGGTGGGCTGTGGTGGGCTGGAACGAGCTGTGGTGGGCTGGGACGGGCTGTGGTGGGCTGTGGTGGGCTGGGACGGACTGTGGTGGGCTGGGACGCGCTGTGGTGGGCTGGGACGGGCTGTGGTGGGCTGGGACGGGCTGTGGTGGGCTGGGACGGGCTGTGGTGGGCTGTGGTGGGACGGGACGGGCTGCGGTGAGCCAGGACAGGCTGTGGTGTGCTGAGACGGGCTCTGGTGGGCCGGGACGGGCTGTGGTGGGCCGGGATGGGCTATGGTGGGCCGGGACAAGCTGTGGTAGGTTGGGACGGGCTCTGGTAGACTGGGACGGGCTCTGGTGGGCTGGAACAGGCCGTGGTGGGCTGGGATGGGCTGTGGTGGGGTGTGGTGAGCTGAGACGGTCTGGGAGGGGCTGAAACGTGCTGGGCCTGCTCTAGAGGTCTGGGAGGGGCTGGGAAGGCCTGTGGTGGGCTGGGACGAGCTGGGACGGGCTGGGACGGGCAGTGGTGGGCTGGGACGGGCAGTGGTGGGCTGGGACGGGCAGTGGTGGGCTGGGACGGGCTGTGGTGGGCTGGGACGGGCTGTGGTGGGCTGAGATGGGCCGCGGTGGGCCGGGACGGACCATGGTGGGCCGGGACGGGAGGTGATGGGCCTGGACGGGTTGTGGTGGACCGTAGTGGGCTGGGACGGGCTTTGGTGGGCCGGGACGTGCTGTTGTAGGCTGTGGTGTGCTGGGACGGGCTGTGGTGGGCTGGGACGGGCTGTGGTGGGCTGGGACGGGCTGTGGTGGGCTGGGACGGGCTGTGGTGGGCTGGGAAGGTCTGGGACAAGCTGTGGTGGGCTGGGACGGGCCGTGGTGGGCCAGGACCAGCCTTGGTTGGCCGTGACGGGCTGTGGTGGGCCGGGCCGGGCTGTAGTGGGCAAGGACAAGTTCTGGTGGGCGGGGACAGGCTGTGGTGTGCTGGGACGGGCTGTGGTGGGCTGGGACAGGCTCTGGTGGGCCAGTACGTGCTGTGGTAGGCTGTGGTGTGCTGGGATGGGCTGTCGTGGGCTGGGAAGGGCTGTGGTGGGCTGGGACGGGCTGTGGTGCGCTGGGACAGGCTGTGGTGGGCTGTTACGGGCTGGGACGGCCTGTGGTGGGATGGGACAAGCTGTGGTGGGCTCTGGTGGGATGGGACGGGCTGTGGTGGGCTGTGGTGGGCTGGGACTGGCTGTGGTGGGCTGGGAAGGGCTGTGGTGGGCTGGGACAGGCTCTGGTGGGCCGGTACGTGCTGTGGTAGGCTGTGGTGTGCTGGGATGGGCTGTCGTGGGCTGGGAAGGGCTGTGGTGGGCTGGGACGGGCTGTGGTGCGCTGGGACAGGCTGTGGTGGGCTGTTACGGGCTGGGACGGGCTGTGGTGGTCTGGGACAAGCTGTGGTGGGCTCTGGTGGGATGGGACGGGCTGTGGTGGGCTGTGGTGGGCTGGGACTGGCTGTGGTGGGCTGGCACGGGCTGTGGTGGGCTGGGACAGGCTGGCACGGGCTGTGGTGGGCTGGTATTGGCTGGCACGAACTGGGACGGGCCGTGGTGGGCTGGGACGGGCCGTGGTGGGCTGGGACGGGCTGTGGTGGGCCGCGGTGGGCCGTTGTGGGCTGGGACGGGCCGTGGTGAACTGTGGTGAGCTGTGGGGGGCTATGACGGGATGTGGTGAGCTGGGACGGGCTGTGGTGAGCTGGATCGGGCTGAGACGGGCTGTGGTGGGCCGGGACGGGCTGGGACGGGCTGTGGTGGGCTGTGGTGGGCTGGGACGAGCTGTGGTGGTCTATGGTGGGATGGGACGGGCTGGGACGGGATGTGGTGGGCCGCAATGGACTGGGACAGGCTGGGACGGGCTGTGGTGGGCTGGGACGGGTTGGGACGCCTTGGACGGGTTTTGGTGGGCGGTGACGGGTTGTGGTGGGCGGGGACGGGCTTTGGTGGGCTGGGACGGGCTGGAACGGGCTTTGGTGGGCTGGGACGGGCTGTGGTGGGCTGGGACGAGCTGTGGTGGGCTGGGACGAGTTCTGGTGGGCTGGGACGGGCTGAGATGGGCTGGGACGGGCTGGGACGCCTTGGACGGGCTGTGGTGGGTGGTGACGGGTTGTGGTGGGCTGGGACGGGTTGTGGTGGGCTGGGACGGGTTGTGGTGGGCTGGGACGGGCTTGGGTGTGCTGTGGTGGGCGGGCACGGTCTGTGGTGGGCTGGAACAGGCTGTGGTGGGTTGGGACGGGCTGTGGTAAGCTGTAATGGGCTGTGGTGGGTTGTGGTGGGCTGGGCTGGGCCGTGGTGTTTTGGGACGTGCCATGGTGGGCCGGGACCGGTCTTGGTTGGCTGGGACGGGCCGGGAAGGGCCGTAGTGGGTGGGGACAAGTTGTTGTGGGCGGGGACAAGTTGTGGTGGGCAGGGACGGGCTGTGGTGGGCGGGGACGGGGTGTTGTGAGCGGGGACGGGCTTTGGTGGGCTGTGGTGGGCTGGGACGGGCTGTGGTGGGCTGGGACGGACTGTGGTGTCCTGGGACGGGCTGTGGTGGGCTGGGACGGACTGTGGTGGGCTGGGACAAGCTGTGGTGGGCTGTGGTGGTCTGGGACGGGCTGTGGTGGGCTGGGACGGGCTCTGGTGGGCTGGGACAAGCTGTGGTGGGCTGTGGTGGGCTGAAACGGGCTGTGGTGGGCTGGGAAGGGCTGTGGTGGGCTGGGATGCGCTGTGGTGGGCTGGGACGTGCTGTGGTGGGCTGGGAAGGGCTGGGACGGGCTGTGGTGGGCTGGGACGGGCTGTGGTTGGCTGGGATGGGCTGTGGTGGGCTGGGACTGGCTCTGGTGGGCCGGGACGTGCTGTGGTAGGCTGTGGTGTGCTGGGATGGGCTGTGGTGGGCTGGGACGGGCTGTGGTGGGCTGGGACGGGGTGTGGTGGGCTGGGACGGGCTGGGACGGGCTGGGAAGGGCTGGGACGGGCTGTGGTGTGCTGGGGTAGGCTGTGGTGGGCTGGGACGGACTGTGGTGGGCTGGGACAAGCTGTGGTGGGCTGTGGTGGGCTGAGACGGGCTGTGGTGGGCTGGGACGGGCTGTGGTGGGCTGGGACGGGCTGTGGTGGGCTGGGACGGGCTGTGGTGGGCCGTGGTGGGCTGGGACAGGCTGTGGTGGGCTATGACGTGCCGTGGTGTGCCGTGGTGAACTGTGGTGGGCTGTGGTAAGCCGTGGTGGGTTGTGGTGGGCCGTGGTGGGCCGGGCCGGGCTGTAGTGGGCGGGGACAAGTTGTGGTGGGCGGGGACAGGCTGTGGTGAGCAGGGAAGGGCTGTGGTGGCCTGGGACGGGCTGGGACGGGCTGTGGTGGGCTGGGACGGGCTGGGACGGGCTGTGGTGGGCTGTGGTGGGCTGGGACGAGCTGTGGTGGTCTATGGTGGGATGGGACGGGCTGGGACGGGATGTGGTGGGCCGCAATGGACTGGGACAGGCTGGGAAGGGCTGTGGTGGGCTGGGACGAGTTGTGGTGGGCTGGGATGGGCTGACATGGGCTGGGACGGGTTGGGACGCCTTGGACGGGTTTTGGTGGGCGGTGACGGGTTGTGGTGGGCGGGGACGGGCTTTGGTGGGCGGGGACGGGCTTTGGTGGGCTGGGACGGGCTGGAACGGGCTTTGGTGGGCTGGGACGGGCTGTGGTGGGCTGGGACGAGCTGTGGTGGGCTGGGACGAGTTCTGGTGGGCTGGGACGGGCTGAGATGGGCTGGGACGGGCTGGGACGCCTTGGACGGGCTGTGGTGGGTGGTGACGGGTTGTGGTGGGCTGGGACGGGTTGTGGTGGGCTGGGACGGGCTTGGGTGTGCTGTGGTGGGTGGGCACGGTCTGTGGTGGGCTGGAACAGGCTGTGGTGGGTTGGGACGGGCTGTGGTAAGCTGTAATGGGCTGTGGTGGGTTGTGGTGGGCTGGGCTGGGCCGTGGTGTTTTGGGACGTGCCATGGTGGGCCGGGACCGGTCTTGGTTGGCTGGGACGGGCCGGGAAGGGCCGTAGTGGGTGGGGACAAGTTGTTGTGGGCGGGGACAAGTTGTGGTGGGCAGGGACGGGCTGTGGTGGGCGGGGACGGGGTGTTGTGAGCGGGGACGGGCTTTGGTGGGCTGTGGTGGGCTGGGACGGGCTGTGGTGGGCGGGGACAGGCTGTGGTGAGCAGGGAAGGGCTGTGGTGGCCTGGGACGAGCTGGGACGGGCTGTGGTGAGCGGGGACGGGCTTTGGTGGGCTCTGGTGGGCTGGAACGGGCTCTGGTAGGCTGGGACGGGCTGTGGTAAGCTGTAATGGGCTGTGGTGGGCTTGGACGGGCTGTGGTGGGTTGTGGTGAGCTGGGACGGGCTGGGACGGGCTGTGGTGGGCTGTGGTGGGACGGGACAGGCTGTGGTGGGCTGGGACGGGCTGTGGTGGTCTACGGTAGCCTGTGGTGTGCTGTAGTGGCCTGTGGTGGGCTGGGACGGGCTGTGGTGGGCTGGGACGGGCTGTGGTGGGCTGTGGTTGGACGGGACGGGCTGCGGTGAGCCAGGACAGGCTGTGGTGTGCTGAGACGGGCTCTGGTGGGCCGGGACGGGCTGTGGTGGGCCGGGATGGGCTATGGTGGGCCGGGACAAGCTGTGGTAGGTTGGGACGGGCTCTGGTGGACTGGGACGGGCTCTGGTGGGCTGGAACAGGCCGTGGTGGGCTGGGATGGGCTGTGGTGGGGTGTGGTGAGCTGAGACGGTCTGGGAGGGGCTAAAACGGGATGGGCTGGCTCTGGGGGTCTGGGAGGGGCTGGGAAGGCCTGTGGTGGGCTGGGACGAGCTGGGACGGGCTGGGACGGACTGTGGTGGGCTGGGACGGGCTGTGGTGGGCTGGGACGGGCTGTGGTGGGCTGGGACGCGCTGTGGTGTGCTGGGACGCGCTGTGGTGGGCTGGGACGCGCTGCGGTGGGCTGGGAAGGGCTGGGACGGGCTGTGGTGGGCCAGGACCAGCCTTGGTTGGCCATGCCGGGCCGGGCTGTAGTGGGCAGGGACAAGTTGTGGTGGGCGGGGACAGGCTGTGGTGAGCAGGGAAGGGCTGTGGTGGCCTGGGACGGGCCGTAGTGGGCCGGGACGGGCTGTAGTGGGCGGGGACAATTTGTGGTGGGCGGGGACAGGCTGTGGTGAGCAGGGAAGGGCTGTGGTCGCCTGGGACGGGCTGGGACGGGCTGTGGTGAGCGGGGACGGGCTGTGGTGGGCGGGGACGGGCTTTGGTGGGCTCTGGTGGGCTGGAACGGGGTCTGGTGGGCTGGGACGGGCTGTGGTAAGCTGTAATGGGCTGTGGTGGGCTTGGACGGGCTGTGGTGGGTTGTGGTGAGCTGAGACGGGCTGTGGCGGGCTGTTTTGGGCTGTGGTGGGCTGTATTGGGCTGTGGCGGGCTGGGACGGGCTGTGGTGGGCTGGGATGGGCTGTGGTGGGCTGTGGTGGGACGGGACGGTCTGTGGTGTGCTGGGACGGGCTGTGGTGGTCTACGGTAGCCTGTGGTGTGCTGTAGTGGCCTGTGGTGGGCTGGGACGGGCTGTGGTGGGACGGGACGGGCTGTGGTGTGCTGAGACGAGCTGTGGTGTGCTGAGACGGGCTGTGGTGGGCTGGGATGGGCTGTGGTGGGACGGGACGGGCTGTGGTGGGACGGGACGGGCTGTGGTGGGACGGGACGGGCTGTGTTGGGACGGGACGGGCTGTGGTAGGCTGTGGTGTGCCGGGACGGGCTGTGGTGTGCCGGGACGGGCTGTGGTGGGCTGGGACGCGCTGTGGTGCACTGGGACGAATTGTGGTGGGCTGGGACGGGCTGTGGTGAGCCGTGGTGAACTGTGGTGGGTTGGGACGGGCTGTGGGGGGCTGGGTCTGGCTAAGACGGGCTGTGGTGGGCTGGGACGGGTCGCAGTGGGCTGGGACGGGCTGTGGTGGGCTGGGACGGGCTATGGTGGGCCGGGACAAGCTGTGGTAGGTTGGGACGGGCTCTGGTGGACTGGAACGGTCTCTGCTGGGCTGGAACAGGCCGTGGTGGGCTGGGATGGGCTGTGGTGGGGTGTGGTGAGCTGAGACGGTCTGGGAGGGGCTGAAACGGGCTGGGCCGGCTCTGGGGGTCTGGGAGGGGCTGGGAAGGCCTGTGGTGGGCTGGGACGAGCTGGGACGGGCTGGGACGGGCAGTGGTGGGCTGGGACGGGCAGTGGTGGGCTGGGACGGGCTGTGGTGGGCTGAGGTGGGCCGCGGTGGGCCGGGACGGACCATGGTGGGCCGGGACGGGAGGTGATGGGCCTGGACGGGCCGTGGTGGACCGTAGTGGGCTGGGACGGGCTTTGGTGGGCCGGGACGTGCTGTTGTAGGCTGTGGTGTGCTGGGACGGGCTGTGGTGGGCTGGGACGCGCTGTGGTGGGCTGGGACGGGCTGTGGTGGGCTGGGACGGGCTGTGTTAGGCTGGGATGGGCTGTGGAGGATTGGGACGGGCTATGGAGAGCTGTGGAGAGCTGGGACGGTCTGTGGTGGGCTGGGACAGGCTGTGGTGGGCTTGGACCTGCTGTGGTGGTCGGGGACGGGTTGTGGTAGGTCCGGGACAGGCTGTGGTGGGCTGGGACGGGCTGTGGTGGGCTGGGACGGGCTGTGGTGGGCTGGGACGCGCTGTGGTGGTCTGGGAAGGTCTGGGACGGGCTGTGGTGGGCTGGGACGCGCTGTGGTGGGCCGGGCCGGGCTGTAGTGGGCGGGGACAAGTTGTGGTGGGCGGGGACAGGCTGTGGTGTGCTGGGACAGGCTGTGGTGGGCTGGGACGGGCTGTGGTGGGCTGGGATGGGCTGTGGTGGGCCGGTACGTGCTGTGGTAGGCTGTGGTGTGCTGGGATGGGCTGTCGTGGGCTAGGAAGGGCTGTGGTGGGCTGGGACGGGCTGTGGTGGGCTGGGACGGGCTGTGGTGGGCTGTGGTGGGACGGGACAGGCTGTGGTGGGCTGGGACGGGCTGTGGTGGGCTGGGACGGGCTGGGACGGGCTGTGGTGGGTTGAGGTGGGCTGTGGAGGGCTGGGACGGGCTGTGGTGGGCTGGGACGGGCTGTGGTGGTCTGCGGTAGGCTGTGGTTTGCTGTAGTGGCATGTGGTGGGCTGGGACGGGCTGTGGTGGGCTGGGACGGGCTGGGACGGGCTGTGGTGGGCTCAGGTGGGCTGTGGAGGGCTGGGACGGGCTGTGGTGGGCTGGGACGGGCTGTGGTGGTCTGCGGTAGGCTGTGGTTTGCTGTAGTGGCCTGTGGTGGGCTGGGACGGGCTGTGGTGGGCTGGGACGGGCTGTGGTGGGTTGTGGTGGGCTGGAACAGGCTGTGGTGAGTTGAGACGGGCTGTGGTGGGCTGGGCCGGGCTGTGGTGGGTTGGGACGGGCTCTGGTGCGCTGTGTTGGGTTGTGATGAGCTGAGACAGTCTGTGGTGGGTTGGGACGGGCTGTGGAGAGCTGTGGAGGGCTGTGGCGGGCTTGGACAGGCTGTGGTGGGTTGAGATCTGTCGTGGTGGGCCGTGGTGGGCTGGGACGGGCCATGGTGTGCTGGGATGGGCCGTGGTGGGCTGGGATGGGCCTTGGTGGGCCGGGACGGGCCTTGGTGGGCCGGGACGGGCCGTGGTGGGCCGGGACTGGCCGTGGTGGGCCGGGACGGGCTGTGGTAATCAGGGACGGGCCGTGGTGGGCTGGGACGGGCCGTGATGGGCTGGGACGAGCTGTGACGGGCTGGGACGGGCTGTGGTGGGCTGGAACGGGCTGTGGTGGGCTGGGACGGGCTGTGGTGGGCTGGGACGGGATGCGGTGGGCCGTGGTGGGCTGTGGTGGGCCGTGGTGGGCTGGGACAGGCTGTGGTGGCCTATGACGTGCCGTGGTGTGCCGTGGTGAACTGTGGTGGGCTGTGGTAAGCCGTGGTGGGTTGTGGTGGGCCGTGGTGGGCTGTGGTCGGACGTGGTGGGCTGGGACAAGCTGTGGTGGGCTGGGACGGGCCGTCGTGGGCCAGGACTGGCCTTGGTTGGCCGTGACGGGCCGTGGTGGGCCGCGCCGGGCTGTAGTGGGCCGGGTCAAGTTGTGGTGGGCGGGGACACGCTGTGGTGAGCAGGGAAGGGCTGTGGTGGCCTGGGACGGGCTGTGGTGAGCGGGGACGGGCTGTGTTGGGCGGGGACGGGCTTTGGTGGGCTCTGGTGGGCTGGAACGGGCTCTGCTGGGCTGGAACGGGCTGGAACGAGCTGTAATGGGCTGTGGTGGGCTTGGACGGGTTGTGGTGAATTGTGGTGAGCTGAGATGGGCTGGGACGGGCTGTGGTGGGCTGTATTGGGCTATGGTGGGCTGTGGTGGGCTGGGACGGGCTGTGGCGGGCTGGGACGGGCTGTGGTGGGCTGTGGTGGGACGGGACAGGCTGTGGTGGGCTGGGACGGGCTGTGGTGGTCTACGGTAGCCTGTGGTGTGCTGTAGTGGCCTGTGGTGGGCTGGGACGGGCTGTGGCGGGCTGGGACGGGCTGTGGTGGGCTGTGGTGGGACGGGACAGGCTGTGGTGGGCTGCGACGGGCTGTGGTGGTCTACGGTAGCCTGTGGTGTGCTGTAGTGGCCTGTGGTGGGCTGGGACGGGCTGTGGTGGGCTGGGACGGGCTGTGGTAGGCTGTGGTGTGCCGGGACGGGCTGTGGTGGGACGGGACGGGCTGTGGTGTGCCGGGACGGGCTGTGGTAGGCTGGGACGGGCTGTGGTGCACTGGGACGAATTGTGGTGGGCTGGGACGGGCTGTGGTGGGCCGTGGTGGGCCGTTGTGGGCTGGGACGGGTTGTGGTGGGCTGGGACGGGCCGCAGTGGGCTGGGACGGGTTGTGGTGGGCTGGGACGGGCTATGGTGAGCCGGGACAAGCTGTGGTAGGTTGGGACGGCCTCTGCTGGGCTGGAACAGGCCGTGGTGGGCTGGGATGGGCTGTGGTGGGGTGTGGTGAGCTGAGACGGTCTGGGAGGGGCTGAAACGGGCTGGGCCGGCTCTGGGGGTCTGGGAGGGGCTGGGAAGGCCTGTGGTGGGCTGGGACGAGCTGGGACGGGCTGGGACGGGCTGTGGTGGGCTGAGACGGGCTGTGGTGGGCTGGGACGGACTGTGGTGGGCTGAGGTGGGCCACGGTGGGCCGGGACGGACCATGGTGGGCCTGGACGGGCCGTGGTGGACCGTAGTGGGCTGGGACAGGCTTTGGTGGGCCGGGACGTGCTGTTGTAGGCTGTGGTGTGCTGGGACGGGCTGTGGTGGGCTGGGACGTGCTGTGGTGGGCTGGGACGCGCTGTGGTGGGCTGGGACGCGCTGTGGTGGGCTGGGACGGGCTGTGGTGGGCTGGGACGGGCTGTGGTGGTCTGGGACGCTCTGTGGTGGGCTGGGACGCGCTGTGGTGGGCATGGACGCGCTGTGGTGGGCTGGGACGGGCTGTGGTGTGCTGGGATGGGCTGTGGTGGGCTGGGACGGGATGTGGTGGGCCGGTACGTGCTATGGTAGGCTGTGGTGTGCTGGGATGGGCTGTGGTGGGCTGGGAAGGCCTGTGGTGGGCTGGGACGGGCTGTGGTGGGCTGGGATGGGCCGTGGTGGGCTGGGTCGGGCTGTGGTGGGCTGGGACGGGCTGTGGTGGCCTGGGACAGGGCGTAGTAGGCCGGGACGGGCCGTGGTGGGTTGTTATGGGCCGTGGTGGGCTGGGACGGGCTGGGACGGGCCGTGGTGGGCTGGGACGGGCCGTGGTGGGCTGGGGTGGGCCGTGGTGGGCTGGGACGGGCCGTGGTGGGCTGGGACGGGCCGTGGTGGGCTGGGACAGGCTGTGGTGGGCTGTGGTGGACTGGGAAGGGCCGTGGTGGGCCGTGGTGTGCTCTGGTGGGCCATGGTGGACTGTGGTTGGCTGTGGTGGGCCGGGACAGGCCGTGGTTAGCCGTGCTGGGCTGAAACAGGCTCGGACGGGCTCTGGTGGGCTGGGACGGGCAGTGGTGGGCTGGGACGGGCTGTGGTGGGCTGTGAGAGGCTGTGGTGGGCTGGGACGGTCTGTGGTGGGCTGGGACGGTCTGTGGTGGGCTGTGGTGTGCTGGGACGGGCTGTGGTGGGCTGTGGTGGGCTGTGGTGGGCTGTGGTGTGCTGGGATGGGCCGTGGTGGGCCGGGACGGGCCATGGTGGGCTGTGGTGTGCCGTGTTTATCTGGGACGAGCTGTGGTGGGCCATGGCGGGCCGTGGTGGGCTGGGACGGGCCGTGGTTTGCCGTGGTGGGCTGAAACAGGCTGTGGTGACCGGTGGTGAGCTGTGGTGACCGGTGGTGGGCTGTGGTGACCGGTGGTGGGCTTTGGTGACCTGTGGTGGGCTGTGGTGGGCTGGGACGGGTTTCGGTGGGCTAGGACGGGCTGCGGTGGGCTGGGACGGGCTGCAGTGGGCTGGGATAAGCTGTGTTGGGCTGCGACGGGCTGTGGTAGGCTGGGATGAGCTGTGGAGGGTTGGGACGGGCTGTGGAGGGTTGTGGAGGGCTGTGCTGGGCTTGGACAGGCTGTGGTGGGCTGATATTGGCTGTGGTGGTCCGTGGTGGGCTGGGACGGGCCGTGCTGGGCTAGGACGGGCTGTGGTGGGCTGTGATGGGCCGTGGTGGGCTGGGACGGGCCGTGGTGGGCTGGGACGGGCCGTGGTGGGCTGCGACGGGCCGTGGTGGGCTGCGACGGGCCGTGGTGGGCTGGGACGGGCCGTGGTGGGCTGGGACGGGCCGTGGTGGGCTGTGGTGGACTGGGAAGGGCCGTGGTGGGCCGTGGTGTGCTCTGGTGGGCCATGGTGGACCGTGGTTGGCCGTGGTGGGCCGGGACAGGCCGTGGTTAGCCGTGGTGGGCTGAAACAGGCTGGGACAGGCTCTGGTGGGCTGGGACGGGCTCTGGTGGGCTGGGACGGGCTGTGGTGGGCTGTGGTGGGCTGGGACGGGCTGTGGTGGGCTGGGACGGGTTGTGGTGAGCTGAGACAGGCCGTGGTGGGCTGAGACGGGCCGTGGTGGGCTGAGACGGGCCCTGGTGGGCTGGGACGGGCTGGTACTTGCTGTGGTGGGCTGTTACGGGCTCTGGTGTGCTGTGAGAGGCTGTGGTGGTCTGGGACGAGCTGGGACGGGCTGTGGTGGGCTGGGACGGGCTGTGGTGGGCTGGGACGGGCTGTGGTGGGCTGGGACGGGCTGTGGTGGGCCATAGTGGGCTGTGGTGGGCAGGGACGGGCTGTAGTGGTCTGTGACAAGCTCTTGTGGGCTGTGGTGGGCTGGGACGAGCTGTGGTGGGCTCTGGTGGGCTCTGGTGGGCTGGGACGGGCTGTCGTGGGCTGGGACGGGCTGTCGTGGGCTGGGACGGGCTGGGACGGGCCGTGGTGGGCTGGGACGGGCCGTGGTGGGCTGGGACGGGCCGTGGTGGGCTGGGACGGGTTGGGATAGGCTGCGGTGGGCCGTGGTGTGCTGTGGTGGGCCGTGGTGGGCTGGGATAGGCTGTGGTGAGCTGAGACGGGCTGTGGTGGTCTGTGGTGGGCTAGGACGGCTTGTGGTGGGCTGTGGTGGGCTTTCGTGGGCCGTGGTGGGCTGGGACGGGCTGTGGTGGGCTGGGACGGGCTGCGGTGGGTTGTGGAGAGCTGGGACGGGCTGTGACGGGCTGTGGTGGGCTGGGACGGTCTGTGGTGGGCTGTGGTAAGCTGAGACGGGCCGTGGTGGGCTGGGACGGGCTGGTACTTGCTGTGGTGGGCTGTTACGGGCTGTGGTGGGCTGTGGTGGTCTGGGACGAGCTGGGACGGGCTGTGGTGGGACGGGACGGGCCGTGGTGGGCTGTGGTGCGCCGTGTTTATCTGGGACGAGCTGTGGTGGGCCATGGCGGGCCGTGGTGGGCTGGGACGGCCCGTGGTTTGTCGTGGTGGGCTGAAACAGGCTGTGGTGACCTGTGGTGGGCTGTGGTGACCGGTGGTGGGCTGTGGTGGGCTGGGACGGGTTGCGGTGGGCTGGGACGGGTTGCGGTGGGCTGGGATAAGCTGTGTTGGGCTGCGACGGGCTGTGGTAGGCTGGGATGAGCTGTGGAGGGTTGGGACGGGCTGTGGAGGGTTGTGGAGGGCTGTGCTGGGCTTGGACAGGCTGTGGTGGGCTGAGATGGGCCGTGGTGGTCCGTGGTGGGCTGGGACGGGCCGTGCTGGGCTAGGACGGGCTGTGGTGAACTGTGGTGGGCTGTGATGGGCCGTGGTGGGCTGCGACGGGCCGTGGTGGGCTGGGACGGGCCGTGGTGGGCTGGGACGGGCCGTGGTGGGCTGGGACGGGCCGTAGTGGGCTGGGACGGGCTGTGGTGGGCTGGGACGGGCCGTGGTGGGCTGGGACAGGTTGGGATAGGCTGCGGTGGGCCGTGGTGGGCTGGGATAGGCTGTGGTGAGCTGACATGGGCTCTGGAGGTCTGTGGTGGGCTAGGACGGCTTGTGGTGGGCTGGGACGGGCTGTGGTGGGCCGTGGTGGGCTGTGGTGGGCTTTTGTGGGCCGTGGTGGGCTGGGACGGGCTGTGGTGGGCTGGGACGGGCTGCGGTGGGTTGTGGAGAGCTGGGACGGGCTGTGACGGGCTGTGGTGGGCTGCGACGGGCTCTGGGGGTCTGGGACATGCTTGGACGAGCTGGGACAGGCTGGGACAGGCTGTGGTGGGCCTAGACGGGCTGGGAGGGGCTGGGACGGGCTGTGGTGGGCTGTGACGGTCTGTGGTAGGCTGTGGTAAGCTGGGACGGGCCGTGGTGGGCTGTGGTGCGCCGTGTTTATCTGGGACGAGCTGTGGTGGGCTGGGACGGGCCGTGGTGGGCTGGGAAGGGCCGTGGTTTGCCGTGGTGGGCTGAAACAGGCTGTGGTGACCTGTGGTGGGCTGTGGTGACCTGTGGTGGGCTGTGGTGGGCTGGGACGGGTTGCGGTGGGCTGGGACGGGTTTCGGTGGGCTGGGATAAGCTGTGTTGGGCTGCGACGGGCTGTGGTAGGCTGGGATGAGCTGTGGAGGGTTGGGACGGGCTGTGGAGGGTTGTGGAGGGCTGTGCTGGGCTTGGACAGGCTGTGGTGGGCTGAGATGGGCCGTGGTGGTCCGTGGTGGGCTGGGACGGGCCGTGCTGGGCTAGGACGGGCTGTGGTGAACTGTGGTGGGCTGTGATGGGCCGTGGTGGGCTGGGACGGGCCGTGGTGGGCTGGGACGAGCCGTGGTGGGCTGGGGTGGGCCGTGGTGGGCTGGGACGGGCCGTGGTGGGCTGGGACGGGCCGTGGTGGGCTGGGACAGGCTGTGGTGGGCTGTGGTGGACTGGGAAGGGCCGTGGTGGGCCGTGGTGTGCTCTGGTGGGCCATGGTGGACTGTGGTTGGCCGTGGTGGGCCGGGACAGGCCGTGGTTAGCCGTGGTGGGCTGAAACAGGCTGGGACGGGCTCTGGTGGGCTGGGACAAGCTGTGGTGGGCAGGGACGGGCTGTAGTGGTCTGTGACAAGCTCTTGTGGGCTGTGGTGGGCTGGGACGAGCTGTGGTGGGCTCTGGTGTGCTCTGGTGGGCTGGGACGGGCTGTCATGGGCTGGGACAGGCTGTCGTGGGCTGGGACGGGCTGGGACGGGCCGTGGTGGGCTGGGACGGGCCGTGGTGGGCTGGGACGGGTTGGGATAGGCTGCGGTGGGCCGTGGTGTGCTGTGGTGGGCCGTGGTGGGCTGGGATATGCTGTGGTGAGCTGAGACGGGCTCTGGAGGTCTGTGGTGGGCTAGGACGTCTTGTGGTGGGCTGGGACGGGCTGTGGTGGGCTGTGGTGGGCTTTCGTGGGCCGTGGTGGGCTGGGACGGGCTGTGGTGGGCTGGGACGGGCTGCGGTGGGCTGGGACGGGCTGCGGTGGGTTGTGGAGAGCTGGGACGGGCTGTGGTGGGCTTTGACGGGCTGTGGTGGGCTGGGACGGTCTGTGGTGGGCTGTGGTAAGCTGGGACGGGCTGTGGTGGGCTGTGATGGGCTGTGGTGGGCTGTGGTGTGCTGGGACGGGCTGTGGTGGGCCGGGACGGGCCGTGGTGGGCTGTGGTGCGCCGTGTTTATCTGGGACGAGCTGTGGTGGGCCATGGCGGGCCGTGGTGGGCTGGGACGGGCCGTGGTTTGCCGTGGTGGGCTGAAACAGGCTGTGGTGACCTGTGTTGGGCTGTGGTGACCTGTGGTGGGCTGTGGTGACCTGTGGTGGGCTGTGGTGGGCTGGGACGGGTTGCGGTGGGCTGGGACGGGTTTCGGTGGGCTGGGATAAGCTGTGTTGGGCTGCGACGGGCTGTGGTAGGCTGGGATGAGCTGTGGAGGGTTGGGACGGGCTGTGGAGGGTTGTGGAGGGCTGTGCTGGGCTTGGACAGGCTGTGGTGGGCTGAGATGGGCCGTGGTGGTCCGTGGTGGGCTGGGACGGGCCGTGCTGGGCTAGGACGGGCTGTGGTGAACTGTGGTGGGCTGTGATGGGCCGTGGTGGGCTGGGACGGGCCGTGGTGGGCTGGGACGAGCCGTGGTGGGCTGGGGTGGGCCGTGGTGGGCTGGGGTGGGCCGTGGTGGGCTGGGACGGGCCGTGGTGGGCTGGGACAGGCTGTGGTGGGCTGTGGTGGACTGGGAAGGGCCGTGGTGGGCCGTGGTGTGCTCTGGTGGGCCATGGTGGACTGTGGTTGGCCGTGGTGGGCCGGGACAGGCCGTGGTTAGCCGTGGTGGGCTGAAACAGGCTGGGACGGGCTCTGGTGGGCTGGGACAAGCTGTGGTGGGCAGGGACGGGCTGTAGTGGTCTGTGACAAGCTCTTGTGGGCTGTGGTGGGCTGGGACGAGCTGTGACGGGCTCTGGTGTGCTCTGGTGGGCTGGGACGGGCTGTCGTGGGCTGGGACGGGCTGTCGTGGGCTGGGACGGGCTGGGACGGGCCGTGGTGGGCTGGGACGGGCCGTGGTGGGCTGGGACGGGCCGTGGTGGGCTGGGACGGGTTGGGATAGGCTGCGGTGGGCCGTGGTGTGCTGTGGTGGGCCGTGGTGGGCTGGGATAGGCTGTGGTGAGCTGAGACGGGCTCTGGAGGTCTGTGGTGGGCTAGGACGTCTTGTGGTGTGCTGGGACGGGCTGTGGTGGGCTGTGGTGGGCTTTCGTGGGCCGTGGTGGGCTGGGACGGGCTGTGGTGGGCTGGGACGGGCTGCGGTGGGTTGTGGAGAGCTGGGACGGGCTGTGGTGGGCTTTGACGGGCTGTGGTGGGCTGGGACGGTCTGTGGTGGGCTGTGGTAAGCTGGGACGGGCTGTGGTGGGCTGTGATGGGCTGTGGTGGGCTGTGGTGTGCTGGGACGGGCTGTGGTGGGCCGGGACGGGCCGTGGTGGGCTGTGGTGCGCCGTGTTTATCTGGGACGAGCTGTGGTGGGCCATGGCGGGCCGTGGTGGGCTGGGACGGGCCGTGGTTTGCCGTGGTGGGCTGAAACAGGCTGTGGTGACCTGTGTTGGGCTGTGGTGACCTGTGGTGGGCTGTGGTGACCTGTGGTGGGCTGTGGTGGGCTGGGACGGGTTGCGGTGGGCTGGGACGGGTTTCGGTGGGCTGGGATAAGCTGTGTTGGGCTGCGACGGGCTGTGGTAGGCTGGGATGAGCTGTGGAGGGTTGGGACGGGCTGTGGAGGGTTGTGGAGGGCTGTGCTGGGCTTGGACAGGCTGTGGTGGGCTGAGATGGGCCGTGGTGGTCCGTGGTGGGCTGGGTCGGGCCGTGCTGGGCTAGGACGGGCTGTGGTGAACTGTGGTGGGCTGTGATGGGCCGTGGTGGGCTGGGACGGGCCGTGGTGGGCTGGGACGAGCCGTGGTGGGCTGGGGTGGGCCGTGGTGGGCTGGGACGGGCCGTGGTGGGCTGGGACAGGCTGTGGTGGGCTGTGGTGGACTGGGAAGGGCCGTGGTGGGCCGTGGTGTGCTCTGGTGGGCCATGGTGGACCGTGGTTGGCCGTGGTGAGCCGGGACAGGCCGTGGTTAGCCGTGGTGGGCTGAAACAGGCTGGGACAGGCTGTGGTGGGCTGGGACGGGCTGTGGTGGGCTGGGACGGGCCGTGGTGGGCTGGGACGGGCTGTGGTGGGCTGTGGTGGGCTGGGACGAGCTGTGGTCGTCTGGGACGGGTTGTGGTGAGCTGAGACGGGCCGTGGTGGGCTGAGACGGGCTGGTACTTGCTGTGGTGGGCTGTTACGGGCTGTGGTGTGCTGTGAGAGGCTGTGGTGGGCTGGGACGAGCTGGGACGGGCTCTGGTGGGTTTGCACGGGGCGTGGTTGGCTGTGGTGGGCTGGGACGGGCTGTGGTGGGCTGGGACGGGCTCTGGTGGTCTGGGACATACTGTGGTGGGCTGGGACGGGCTGGGACGGGCTGTGGTGCTCTGTGGTGGGCTGGGACGTGCCGTGGTGGACCGTGGTGGGCTTGGATGGGCCGTGGTGGGCTTGGATGGGCCGTGGTGGGCTGTGGTCGGCCGTGGTGGGTTGTGGTGGGCTGTGGTCGGTTGTGGTGGGCTTGGACGGGCTGTGGTGGGCTGAGATGGGATGTGGTTGTCTGGGACAGGCTGTAATGGGCTGGGATGGGCTGTGGTGCGCCTTGGTGGGCTGTGTTGGGCCCGGATGGGCCGTGGTGGGCTGTGGTGGGCCGTGGTGGGCTGGGACGGGCTGTGGTGGGCTGGGACGGGCCGTGGTTGGCTGGGACGGGCAGTGGTGGGCTGTGGAGTGATGGGACGGGCTGTGGTGGGCTGGGATCAGCTGGGATAGGCTGTGGTTGGTTATGGTGGGCTGGGAAGAGCTGTGGTGTTCTGGGACAAGCTGTGGTGGGCTGTGGTGGGCTGGGACGGGCTGTGGTGGGCTGGGACGGGCTGTAGTGGGCTGAGGCGGGCTGTGGTGGGCTGGCACGGGCTGTGGTGGGCTGTGGTGGCCTGGGACGTGCTGTGGTGGGCTGGGACGGGCTGTGGTGGGCTGTGGTGGGTTGGGACACGCTGTGGTGGGTAGGGACGGGCTGTGGTGGGCTGTGGTGGGCTGGGACGGGTTTCGGTGGGCTAGGACGGGCTGCGGTGGGCTGGGACGGGCTGCGGTGGGCTGGGATAAGCTGCGGTGGGCTGGGATAAGCTGTGTTGGGCTGCGACGGGCTGTGGTAGGCTGGGATGAGCTGTGGAGGGTTGGGAAGGGCTGTGGAGGGTTGTGGAGGGCTGTGCTGGGCTTGGACAGGCTGTGGTGGGCTGAGATGGGCCGTGGTGGTCCGTGGTGGGCTGGGACAGGCCGTGCTGGGCTAGGACGGGCTGTGGTGAACTGTGGTGGGCTGTGATGGGCCGTGGTGGGCTGGGACGGGCCGTGGTGGGCTGGGGTGGGCCGGGGTGGGCTGGGACGGGCCGTGGTGGGCTGGGACAGGCTGTGGTGGGCTGTGGTGGACTGGGAAGGGCCGTGGTGGGCCGTGGTGTGCTCTTGTGGGCCATGGTGGACCGTGGTTGGCCGTGGTGGGCCGGGACAGGCCGTGGTTAGCCGTGCTGGGCTGAAACAGGCTGGGACGGACTCTCGTGGGCTGGGACGGGCTGTGGTGAGCTGAGACGGGCCGTGGTGGGCTGGGACGGGCTGTGGTGGGCTGTGGTGGGCTGGGACGGGCTGTGGTCGTCTGGGACGGGTTGTGGTGAGCTGAGACGGGCCGTGGTGGGCTGGGACGGGCTGGTACTTGCTGTGGTGGGCTGTTACGGGCTGTGGTGTGCTGTGAGAGGCTGTGGTGGTCTGGGATGAGCTGGGACGGGCTGTGGTGGGGTGGAACGGGCTGTGGTGGGCTGGGACGGGCTGTGGTGGGCTGGGACGGGCTGTGGTGGGCCGTAGTGGGCTGTGTTGGGCTGGGCGCGGGCTGTGGTGGTCTGTGACAAGCTCTTGTGGGCTGTGGTGGGCTGGGACGAGCTGTGGTGGGCTCTGGTGGGCTCTGGTGGGCTGGGACGGGCTGTCGTGGGCTGGGACGGGCTGTCGTGGGCTGGGACGGGCTGTCGTGGGCTGGGACGGGCTGGGACGGGCCGTGGTGGGCTGGGACGGGCCGTGGTGGGCTGGGACGGGTTGGGATAGGCTGCGGTGGGCCGTGGTGTGCTGTGGTGGGCCGTGGTGGGCTGGGATAGGCTGTGGTGAGCTGAGACGGGCTCTGGAGGTCTGTGGTGGGCTAGGACGGCTTGTGGTGGGCTGGGACGGGCTGTGGTGGGCTGTGGTGGGCTTTCGTGGGCCGTGGTGGGCTGGGACGGGCTGTGGTGGGCTGGGACGGGCTATAGTGGGCTGGGACGGGATTGTGGTGGGCTGGGACGGGCTCTGATGGTCTGCGGCGCCTGTGGTGGGCTGGGTCGGGCTGTGGTGGGCTGGGACGGGCTGGGAAGGGCTTCGGTGGGTTGTGGTGAGCTGGGACGACCTCTGGTGGGCTGGGACGGGCTGTGACGGGCTGTGGTGGGCTGTGGTAAGCTGGGACGGGCTCAGGTGGGTTGGGACGGGCTGTGGTGCGCTGTGGGTGGCTGGGACGGGCTGTGGTGGGCGGGGACGGGCTTTGGTGGGTTAGTGGTGGGCTGGGACGACCTGTTGTGGTCTGGGACGGGCTGTGGTGGGCTGTGGTGAGCTGGGACGGGCTCTGGTGGGTTGGCACGGGGCGTGGTGGGCTGTAGTGGGCTGGGACGGGCTGTGGTGGGCTGGGACGGGCTCTGGTGGTCTGGGACATACTGTGGTGGGCTGGGACGAGCTGTGGTGCTCTGTGGTGGGCTGGGACGTGCCGTGGTGGACCGTGGTGGGCTTGGATGGGCCGTGGTGGGCTTGGATGGGCCGTGGTGGGCTGTGGTCGGCCGTGGTGGGCTGTGGTCGGCCGTGGTGGGCTGTGGTGGGCTGTGGTCGGTTGTGGTGGGCTGGGACGGGCTGTGGTGGGCTGAGATGGGATGTGGTGGTCTGGGACAGGCTGTAATGGGCTGGGATGGGCTGTGGTGCGCCTTGGTGGGCTGTGTTGGGCCCGGATGGGCCGTGGTGGGCTGTGGTGGGCCGTGGTGGGCTGGGACGGGCTGTGGTGGGCTGGGACGGGCCGTGGTTGGCTGGGACGGGCTGTGGTGGGCTGTGGTGTGATGGGACGGGCTGTGGTGGGCTGGGATCGGCTGGGATAGGCTATGGTTGGTTAAGGTGGGCTGGGAAGAGCTGTAGTGGTCTGGGACAAGCTGTGGTGGGCTGTGGTGGGCTGGGACGGGCTGTGGTGGGCTGGGACGGGCTGTGGTGGGCTGGGACGGGCTGTGGTGGGCTGGGACGGGCTGTGGTGGGCTGTGGTGGGCTGGGACGGGCTGTAGTGTGCTGAGGCGGGCTGTGGTGGGCTGGCACGGGCTGTGGTGGTCTGTGGTGGTCTGTGGTGGGCTGGGACGGGCTGTGGTGGGCTGTGGTGGGTTCTGAAGGGCTGTGGTGGGCTGTGGTGGGTTGGGACACGCTGTGGTGGGTAGGGACGGGCTGTGGTGGGCTCTGGTGTGTTGTGACGGGCTGGGACGGGCTGGGACGGGCCGTGGTGGGCTGGGATTGGCTGTGGTGGACTGTGGTGGGCTGTGGTGGGCTGGGACGGGCTGGGACGGGCTGGGACGGGCCGTGGTGGGCTGGGACGGGCCGTGGTGGGCTGGGACGGGCCGTGGTGGGCTGCGACGGGCCGTGGTGGGCTGGGACGGGCTGTGGTGGGCTGTGGTGGACTGGGACGGGCCGTGGTGGGCCGTGGTGTGCTCTGGTGGGCCATGGTGAACCGTGGTTGGCCGTGGTGGGCCGGGACAGGCCGTGGTTAGCCGTGGTGTGCTGAAACAGGCTGTGGTGGGCTGTGGTGGGCTGGGACGGGCTGTGGTGAGCTGAGACAGGCCGTGGTGGGCTGAGACGGGCCGTGGTGGGCTGAGACGGGCCCTGGTGGGCTGGGACGGGCTGGTACTTGCTGTGGTGGGCTGTTACGGGCTGTGGTGTGCTGTGAGAGGCTGTGGTGGTCTGGGACGACCTGGGACGGGCTGTGGTGGGCTGGGACGGGCTGTGGTGGGCCGTAGTGGGCTGTGGTGGGCTGGGACGGGCTGTGGTGGTCTGTGACAAGCTCTTGTGGGCTGTGGTGGGCTGGGACGAGCTGTGGTGGGCTCTGGTGGGCTCTGGTGGGCTGGGACGGGCTGTCGTGGGCTGGGACGGGCTGTCGTGGGCTGGGACGGGCTGGGACGGGCCGTGGCGGGCTGGGACGGGCCGTGGTGGGCTGGGACGGGCCGTGGTGGGCTGGGACGGGCTGTGGTGGGCTGTGGTGGGTTCTGAAGGGCTGTGGTGGGCTGTGGTGGGTTGGGACACGCTGTGGTGGGTAGGGACGGGCTGTGGTGGGCTGTGGCGTGTTGTGACGGGTTGGCACGGGCTGGGACGGGCCGTGGTGGGCTGGGATGGGCTGCGGTGGGCTGTGGTGGGCCGTGGTGGGCTTGGATGGGCCGTGGTGGGCTTGGATGGGCCGTGGTGGGCTGTGGTCGGCCGTGGTGGGCTGTGGTCGGCCGTGGTGGGCTGTGGTCGGTTGTGGTGGGCTGGGACGGGCTGTGGTGGGCTGAGATGGGATGTGGTGGTCTGGGACAGGCTGTAATGGGCTGGGATGGGCTGTGGTGCGCCTTGGTGGGCTGTGTTGGGCCCGGATGGGCCGTGGTGGGCTGTGGTGGGCCGTGGTGGGCTGGGACGGGCTGTGGTGGGCTGGGACGGGCCGTGGTTGGCTGGGACGGGCTGTGGTGGGCTGTGGTGTGATGGGACGGGCTGTGGTGGGCTGGGATCGGCTGGGATAGGCTGTGGTTGGTTAAGGTGGGCTGGGAAGAGCTGTAGTGGTCTGGGACAAGCTGTGGTGGGCTGTGGTGGGCTGGGACGGGATTTGGTGGGCTGGGACGGGCTGTAGTGTGCTGAGGCGGGCTGTGGTGGGCTGGCACGGGCTGTGGTGGGCTGTGGTGGTCTGTGGTGGGCTGGGACGGGCTGTGGTGGGCTGTGGTGGGTTCTGAAGGGCTGTGGTGGGCTTTGGTGGGTTGGGACACGCTGTGGTGGGTAGGGACGGGCTGTGGTGGGCTCTGGTGTGTTGTGACGGGCTGGGACGGGCCGTGGTGGGCTGGGATTGGCTGCGGTGGACTGTGTTGGGCTGTGGTGGGCTGGGACGGGCTGGGACGGGCTGGGACGGGCCGTGGTGGGCTGGGACGGGCCGTGGTGGGCTGCGACGGGCCGTGGTGGGCTGGGACGGGCCGTGGTGGGCTGGGACAGGCTGTGGTGGGCTGTGGTGGACTGGGACGGGCCGTGGTGGGCCGTGGTGTGCTCTGGTGGGCCATGGTGGACCGTGGTTGGCCGTGGTGGGCCGGGACAGGCCGTGGTTAGCCGTGGTGGGCTGAAACAGGCTGGGACGGGCTCTGGTGGGCTGGGACGGGATGTGGTGGGCTGGGACGGGCCGTGGTGGGCTGGGACGGGCTGTGGTGGGCTGTGGTGGGCTGGGACGGGCTGTGGTGAGCTGAGACAGGCCGTGGTGGGCTGAGACGGGCCGTGGTGGGCTGAGACGGGCCGTGGTGGGCTGGGACGGGCTGGTACTTGCTGTGGTGGGCTGTTACGGGCTGTGGTGTGCTGTGAGAGGCTGTGGTGGTCTGGGACGACCTGGGACGGGCTGTGGTGGGCTGGGACGGGCCGTGGTGGGCGGGGACGGGCCGTGGTGAACCGTGGTGGGCCGGGATGGGAAGGGGTGGGCTGTGGTGGGCTGGGACAGGTCATGGTGAGCTGGGACGGGCCGTTGTGGGCTGTGGTGGGCCGTGGTCGTCTTGGACAGGCTGTGGTGGGCTTTGGTGGGTTCTTGTGAGCTTGAGATGGGCTGTGGTGGGCTGGGACGGGCTGGGACGGGATCTGATGATCTGGAACGAGCTGTGATGTGCTGCAATGGGCTGTGGTGGGCTGGGACGGGCTGTGGTGGGCTGGGACGGGCTGTGGTGGGATGGGACATGCTGTGGTGTGCTGGGACGAGCTGTCGTGGGCTGGGACGGGCTGGGACGGGCTGGGACGAGTTGTAGTGTGCTGGGACGGCCTGGGGAGGGCGGGGACGTGCTGTGGTGTGCTGGGACGGGCTGTGGTGTGCTGGGACGGGCTGTGGTGTGCTGGGACGGGCTGTGGTGGGCGGGGACGGGCTGTGGTGGGCTGGGACGGGCCGTGGTGGGCTATGGTGGGCCGTGGTGGGCTGGGATGGGTCCTGATGGGCTGGGACGGGCCGTGGTGGGCTGGGACGGGCCATAGTGGACTGGGACGGGCCATAGTGGACTGGGACGGGCTCTGGTGGGCTGTGGTGTGATGGGATGGGCTTTGGTGAGCTGGGACGGGCTGTGGTGAACCATGGTGGGGTGTGCTGGGCCGTGGTGGGCTGGGACGGGCTGTGGTGAACTGTGGTGGGCTGTGGTGGGCCGTGGTGTGCTGGGACGGGCCGTTGTGGGCTGTGGTGGGCCGTGGTGGTCTGGGACGGGCTGTGGTAAACTGGGACGGGCTGGGACTGGCTGTGGTGGGCTGGGAAGGGCTGGGACGGGCTGTGGTGGGCTGGGACTGGCTGTGGTGGCCTGGGACGTGCCGTGGTGGGCTGTGGTGGGCTGGGACGGGTTGTGGTGAGCTGAGACGGGCCGTGGTGGGCTGAGACGGGCCGTGGTGGGCTGAGACAGGCCGTGGTGGGCTGGGACGGGCTGGTACTTGCTGTGGTGGGCTGTTACGGGCTGTGGTGGGCTGGGACGGGCTGTGGTGGGCTGGGACGGGCTGTGGTGGGCCGTAGTGGGCTGTGGTGGGCTGGGACGGGCTGTGGTGGTCTGTGACAAGCTCTTGTGGGCTGTGGTGGGCTGGGACGAGCTGTGGTGGGCTCTGGTGGGCTGGGACGGACTATCGTGGGCTGGGACGGGCTGTCGTGGGCTGGGACGGGCTGGGACGGGCCGTGGTGGGCTGGGACGGGCTGTGGTGGGCTGGGACGGGTCGTGGTGGGCTGGGACGGGTTGGGATAGGCTGCGGTGTGCTGGGACGGGCTGTGGTGGGTTGTGGTGAGCTGAGACGGGCTGTGGTGAAATTGGACGGGCTGTGGTGGGCTGTGGTGTGCTGGGACATGCTGTGGTGAACTGGGAAGGGCTCTGGTGGTCTGGAATGGGCTGTGGTGGGCTGGGACGGGCCGTGGCGGGCTGCGGTGGGCTGGGACGGGCTGTGGTGGGCTGGGACAGGCTCTGGTGCGCTGTGGTGGGCTGTGGTGTGCTATGGTGCGCTGTGGTGGGTTGTGGTGAGCTAGAACGGGTTGTGGTGGGCTGGGACGGGCTATAGTGGGCTGGGACGGGATTGTGGTGGGCTGGGACGGGCTCTGATGGTCTGCGGCGGCCGTGGTGGGCTGGGACGGGCTGTGGTGGGCTGTGACGGGCTGTGGTGGGCTGGGACGGGCTCTGGTGGGTTGGCACGGGGCGTGGTGGGCTGTGGTGGGCTGGGACGGGCTGTGGTGGGCGGGGACGGGCTTATGTGGGTTAGTGGTGGGTTCTGAAGGGCTGTGGTGGGCTGTGGTGGGTTGGGACACGCTGTGGTGGGTAGGGACGGGCTGTGGTGGGCTGTGGTGTGTTGTGACGGGTTGGCACGGGCTGGGACAAGCCGTGGTGGGCTGGGATGGACTGCGGTGGGCTGTGGTGGGCTGTGGTGGGCTGGGACGGGCTGTGGTGGCTTGGGACGGGCTGGGACGGGCAGTGGTGGGCTGGTACGGGCAGTGGTGGGCTGGAACGGGCTGTGGTGGGCTGGGACGGGCTGTGGTGGGCTGGGGTGGGCCGTGGTGGGCTGGGACAAGCCGTGGTGGGCTGGGACGGGCTGTGGTGGGCTGTGGTGGGCTGGGATGGGCTGTGGTCGTCTGGGACGGGTTGTGGTGAGCTGAGACGAGCCGTGGTGGGCTGAGACAGGCCGTGGTAGGCTAAGACGGGCCGTGGTGGGCTGGGACGGGCTGTGGTTAGCAGTGCTGTGCTGAAACAGGCTGGGACGGGCTCTGGTGGGCTGGGACGGGCCGTGGTGGGCTGGGACGGGCCGTGGTGGGCTGGGACGGGCTGTGGTGGGCTGTGGTGGGCTGGGACGGGCTGTGGTCGTCTGGGACAGGTTGTGGTGAGCTGAGACGGGCCGTGGTGGGCTGAGACGGGCCGTGGTGGGCTGGGACGGGCTGGTACTTGCTGTGGTGGGCTGTTACGGGCTGTGGTGTGCTGTGAGAGGCTGTGGTGGTCTGGGACGAGCTGGGACGTGCTGTGGTGGGCTGGGACGGGCTGTGGTGGGCTGGGACGGGCTGTGGTGGGCCGTAGTGGGCTGTGGTGGGCTGGGACGGGCTGTGGTGGTCTGTGACAAGCTCTTGTGGGCTGTGGTGGGCTGGGACGAGCTGTGCTGGTCTCTGGTGGGCTGGGACGGGCTGTCGTGGGCTGGGACGGGCTGGGACGGGCCGTGGTGGGCTGGGACGGGCCGTGGTGGGCTGGGACGGGTTGGGATAGGCTGCGGTGGGCCGTGGTGTGCTGTGGTGGGCCGTGGTGGGCTGGGATAGGCTGTGGTGGGCTGAGACGGGCTCTGGAGGTCTGTGGTAGGCTAGGACGGCTTGTGGTGGGCTGGGACGGGCTGTGGTGGGCCGTGGTGGGCTGTGGTGGGCTTTTGTGGGCCGTGGTGGGCTGGGACGGGCTGTGGTGGGCTGGGACGGGCTGCGGTGGGTTGAGGAGAGCTGGGACGGGCTGTGACGGGCTGTGGTGGGCCGGGACGGGCCGTGGTGGGCTGTGGTGCGCCGTGTTTATCTGGGACGAGCTGTGGTGGGCCATGGCGGGCCGTGGTGGGCTGGGACGCGCCGTGGTTTGCCGTGGTGGGCTGAAACAGGCTGTGGTGACCTGTGGTGGGCTGTGGTGACCGGTGGTGGGCTGTGGTGACCTGTGGTGGGCTGGGACGGGTTGCGGTGGGCTGGGACGGGTTTCGGTGGGCTGGGATAAGCTGTGTTGGGCTGCGACGGGCTGTGGTAGGCTGGGATGAGCTGTGGAGGGTTGGGACGGGCTGTGGAGGGTTGTGGAGGGCTGTGCTGGGCTTGGACAGGCTGTGGTGGGCTGAGATGGGCCGTGGTGGTCCGTGGTAAGCTGGGTCGGGCCGTGCAAGGCTAGGACGGGCTGTGGTGAACTGTGGTGGGCTGGGACGGGCCGTGGTGGGCTGGGACGGGCCGTGGTGGGCTGGGACGGGCCGTGGTGGGCTGGGACGGGCCGTGGTGGGCTGGGGTGGGCCGTGGTGGGCTGGGACGGGCCGTGGTGGGCTGGGACAGGCCGTGGTGGGCTGTGGTGGACTGGGAAGGGCCGTGGTGGGCCGTGGTGTGCTCTGGTGGGCCATGGTGGACCGTGGTTGACCGTGGTGGGCCGGGACATGCCGTGGTTAGCCGTGGTGGGCTGAAACAGGCTGGGACGGGCTCTGGTGGGCTGGGACGGGCTGTGGTGGGCTGGGACGGGATGTGGTGGGCTGGGACGGGCCGTGGTGGGCTGGGACGGGCTGTGGTGGGCTGTGGTGGGCTGGGACGGGCTGTGGTCGTCTGGGACGGGTTGTGGTGAGCTGAGACGGGCCGTGGTGGTCTGGGACGGGCTGGTACTTGCTGTGGTGGGCTGTTACGGGCTGTGGTGTGCTGTGAGAGGCTGTGGTGGTCTGGGACGAGCTGGGACGGGCTGTGGTGGGCTGGGACGGGCTGTGGTGGGCTGGGACGGGCTGTGGTGGGCCGTAGTGGGCTGTGGTGGGCTGGGACGGGCTGTGGTGGTCTGTGACAAGCTCTTGTGGGCTGTGGTGGGCTGGGACGAGCTGTGGTGGGCTCTGGTGGGCTGGGACGGGCTGTCGTGGGCTGGGACGGGCTGTCGTGGGCTGGGACGGGCTGGGACGGGCCGTGGTGGGCTGGGACGGGTTGGGATAGGCTGCGGTGGGCTGGGACGGGCTGTGGTGGGTTGTGGTGAGCTGAGACGGGCTGTGGTGAAATTGGACGGGCTGTGGTGGGCTGTGGTGAACTGGGAAGGGCTCTGGTGGTCTGGAATGGGCTGTGGTGGGCTGGGACGGGCTGTGGCGGGCTGCGGTGGGCTGGGACAGGCTCTGGTGGGCCGGGACAGACTCTGGTGCGCTGTGGTGGGCTGTGGTGGGCTATGGTGAGCTGTGGTGGGTTGTGGTGAGCTAGAACGGGTTGTGGTGGGCTGGGACGGGCTATAGTGGGCTGGGACGGGATTGTGGTGGGCTGGGACGGGCTCTGATGGTCTGCGGCGGCCGTGGTGGGCTGGGACGGGCTGGGAAGGGCTGTGGTGGGTTGTGGTGAGCTGGGACGAACTCTGGTGGGCTGGGACGGGCTGTGACGGGCTGTGGTGGGCTGTGGTAAGCTGGGACGGGCTCAGGTGGGTTGGGGCAGGCTGTGGTGCGCTGTGGTTGGCTGGGACGGGCTGTGGTGGGCGGGGACGGGCTTTGGTGGGTTAGTGGTGGGCTGGGACGACCTCTTGTGGTCTGGGACGGGCTGTGGTGGGCTGTGGTGAGCTGGGACGGGCTCTGGTGGGTTGGCACGGGGCGTGGTGGGCTGTGGTGGGCTGGGACGGGCTCTGGTGGGCTGGGACGGGCTCTGGTGGTCTGGGACATACTGTGGTGGGCTGGGACGGGCTGGGATGGGCTGTGGTGCTCTGTGGTGGGCTGGGACGTGCCGTGGTGGACCGTGGTGGGCTTGGATGGGCCGTGGTGGGCTTGGATGGGCCGTGGTGGGCTGTGGTCGGCCGTGGTGGGCTGTGGTCGGCCGTGGTGGGCTGTGGTGGGCTGTGGTCGGTTGTGGTGGGCTGGGACGGGCTTGTGGTGGGCTGGGATGGGCTGTGGTGCGCCTTGGTGGGCTGTGTTGGGCCCGGATGGGCCGTGGTGGGCTGTGGTGGGCCGTGGTGGGCTGGGACGGGCTGTGGTGGGCTGGGACGGGCCGTGGTTGGCTGGGACGGGCTGTGGTGGGCTGTGGTGTGATGGGACGGGCTGTGGTGGGCTGGGATCGGCTGGGATAGGCTGTGGTTGGTTATGGTGGGCTGGGAAGAGCTGTGGTGGTCTGGGACAAGCTGTGGTGGGCTGTGGTGGGCTGGGACGGGCTGTGGTGGGCTGGGATGGGCTGTAGTGGGCTGAGGCGGGCTGTGGTGGGCTGGCACGGGCTGTGGTGGGCTGAGACGGGCTGGTACTTGCTGTGGTGGGCTGTTACGGGCTGTGGTGTGCTGTGAGAGGCTGTGGTGGTCTGGGACGAGCTGGGACGGGCTGTGGTGGGCTGGGACGGGCTGTGGTGGGCTGGGACGGGCTGCGGTGGGCTGGGACGGGCTGTGGTGGGCTGGGACGGGCTGTGGTGGGCCGTAGTGTGCTCTGGTGGGCTGGGACGGGCTGTGGTGAACTGTGGTGGGCTGTGATGGGCTGTGGTGGGCTGGGACGGGCCGTGGTGGGCTGGGACGGGCCATGGTGGGCTGGGGTGGGCCGTGGTGGGCTGGGGTGGGCCGTGGTGGGCTGTGGTGGACTGGGAAGGGC
This sequence comes from Falco biarmicus, assembly GCF_023638135.1. Lineage (NCBI taxonomy): Eukaryota > Metazoa > Chordata > Aves > Falconiformes > Falconidae > Falco > Falco biarmicus. The sequence continues at coordinate 238,952 of NW_026612010.1, read as the reverse complement.
CGTGGTGGGCCGTGGTGTGCTCTTGTGGGCCATGGTGGACCGTGGTTGGCCGTGGTGGGCCGGCACAGGCCGTGGTTAGCTGTGGTGGGCTAAAACAGGCTGGGACGGGCTCTGGTGGGCTTGGACGGGATGTGGTGGGCTGGGACGGGCCGTGGTGGGCTGGGACGGGCTGTGGTGGGCTGTGGTGGGCTGGGACGGGCTGTGGTCGTCTGGGACGGGTCGTGGTGAGCTGAGACGGGCCGTGGTGGGCTGAGACGGGCCGTGGTGGGCTGAGACGGGCCGTGGTGGGCTGGGACGGGCTGGTACTTGCTGTGGTGGGCTGTTACGGGCTGTGGTGGGCTGTTACGGGCTGTGGTGGGCTGGGACGGGCTCTGGTGTTCTGTGACAAGCTCTTGTGGGCTGTGGTGGGCTGGGACGGGCTGTGGTGGGTTGGCACGGGGCGTGGTGGGCTGTGGTGGGCTGGGACGGGCTCTGGTGGGCTGGAACGGGCTCTGGTGGTCTGGGACATACTGTGGTGGGCTGGGACGGGCTGGGATGGGCTGTGGTGCTCTGTGGTGGGCTGGGACGTGCCGTGGTGGACCGTGGTGGGCTTGGATGGGCCGTGGTGTGCTTGGATGGGCCGTGGTGGGCTGTGGTCGGCCGTGGTGGGCTGTGGTCGGCCGTGGTGGGCTGTGGTGGGCTGTGGTCGGTTGTGGTGGGCTGGGACGGGCTGTGGTGGGCTGGGATGGGCTGTGGTGCGCCTTGGTGGGCTGTGTTGGGCCCGGATGGGCCGTGGTGGGCTGTGGTGGGCCGTGGTGGGCTGGGACGGGCTGTGGTGGGCTGGGACGGGCCGTGGTTGGCTGGGACGGGCTGTGGTGGGCTGTGGTGTGATGGGACGGGCTGTGGTGGGCTGGGATCGGCTGGGATAGGCTGTGGTTGGTTATGGTGGGCTGGGAAGAGCTGTGGTGGTCTGGGACAAGCTGTGGTGGGCTGTGGTGGGCTGGGACGGGCTGTGGTGGGCTGGGATGGGCTGTAGTGGGCTGAGGCGGGCTGTGGTGGGCTGGCACGGGCTGTGGTGGGCTGAGACGGGCTGGTACTTGCTGTGCTGGGCTGTTACGGGCTGTGGTGTGCTGTGAGAGGCTGTGGTGGTCTGGGACGAGCTGGGACGGGCTGTGGTGGGCTGGGACGGGCTGTGGTGGGCTGGGACGGGCTGCGGTGGGCTGGGACGGGCTGTGGTGGGCTGGGACGGGCTGTGGTGGGCCGTAGTGTGCTCTGGTGGGCTGGGACGGGCTGTGGTGAACTGTGGTGGGCTGTGATGGGCTGTGGTGGGCTGGGACGGGCCGTGGTGGGCTGGGACGGGCCATGGTGGGCTGGGGTGGGCCGTGGTGGGCTGGGGTGGGGCGTGGTGGGCTGTGGTGGACTGGGAAGGGCCGTGGTGGGCCGTGGTGTGCTCTTGTGGGCCATGGTGGACCGTGGTTGGCCGTGGTGGGCCGGCACAGGCCGTGGTTAGCTGTGGTGGGCTAAAACAGGCTGGGACGGGCTCTGGTGGGCTTGGACGGGATGTGGTGGGCTGGGACGGGCCGTGGTGGGCTGGGACGGGCTGTGGTGGGCTGTGGTGGGCTGGGACGGGCTGTGGTCGTCTGGGACGGGTCGTGGTGAGCTGAGACGGGCCGTGGTGGGCTGAGACGGGCCGTGGTGGGCTGAGACGGGCCGTGGTGGGCTGGGACGGGCTGGTACTTGCTGTGGTGGGCTGTTACGGGCTGTGGTGGGCTGTTACGGGCTGTGGTGGGCTGGGACGGGCTCTGGTGTTCTGTGACAAGCTCTTGTGGGCTGTGGTGGGCTGGGACAAGCTGTGGTGGGCTGGGACGGGCTGGGACGGGCCGTGGTGGGCTGGGACGGGCCGTGGTGGGCTGGGACGTGCCGTGGTGGGCTGGGACGGGTTGGGATAGGCTGCGGTGGGCCGTGGTGTGCTGTGGTGGGCCGTGGTGGGCTGAGATAGGCTGTGGTGAGCTGAGACGTGCTCTGGAGGTCTGTGGTGGGCTAGGACGGCTTGTGGTGGGCTGGGACGGGCTGTGGTGGGCTGTGGTGGGCCGTGGTGGGCTGGGACGGGCTGTGGTGGGCTGGGACAGGCTGTGGTGGGCTGGGACGGGCTGCGGTGGGTTGTGGAGAGCTGGGACGGGCTGTGACGGGCTGTGGTGGGCTGCGACGGGCTCTGGGGGTCTGGGACAGGCTTGGACGAGCTGGGACAGCCTGGGACAGGCTGTGGTGGGCTGAGACGAGCTGTGGTGGGCTGGGACAAGCTCTGGTGGTCTGGGACATACTGTGGTGGGCTGGGACGGGCTGGGACGGGCTGTGGTGCTCTGTGGTGGGCTGGGACGTGCCGTGGTGGACCGTGGTGGGCTTGGATGGGCCGTGGTGGGCTTGGACGGGCTGTGGTGGGCTGTGGTCGGCCGTGGTGGGCTGTGGTGGGCTGTGGTCGGTTGTGGTGGGCTTGGACGGGCTGTGGTGGGCTGAGATGGGATGTGGTGGTCTGGGACAGGCTGTAATGGGCTGGGATGGGCTGTGGTGCGCCTTGGTGGGCTGTGTTGGGCCCGGATGGGCCGTGGTGGGCCGTGGTGGGCTGGGACGGGCTGTGGTGGGCTGGGACGGGCCATGGTTGGCTGGGACGGGCTGTGGTGGGCTGTGGTGTGATGGGACGGGCTGTGGTGGGCTGGGATTGGCTGGGATAGGCTGTGGTTGGTTATGGTGGGCTGGGAAGAGCTGTGGTGGTCTGGGACAAGCTGTGGTGGGCTGTGGTGGGCTGGGACGGGATTTGGTGGGCTGGGATGGGCTGTAGTGGGCTGAGGCGGGATGTGGTGGGCTGGCACGGGCTGTGGTGGGCTGTGGTGGGCTGTGGTGGTCTGTGGTGGCCTGGGACGTGCTGTGGTGGGTTCTGAAGGGCTGTGGTGGGCTGTGGTGGGTTGGGACACGCTGTGGTGGATAGGGACGGGCTGTGGTGGGCTGTGGTGTGTTGTGACGGGTTGGCACGGGCTGGGACGGGCCGTGGTGGGCTGTGATGGGCTGCGGTGGGCTGTGGTGGGCTGGGACAGGCTGTGGTGAGCTGAGACGGGCTCTGGAGGGCTGTGGTGGGCTGGGACGGGCTGTGGTGAACTGTGGTGGGCCGTGGTGGGCTTTCGTGGGCTGTGGTGGGCTGGGACGGGCTGTGGTGGGCGAGGACGGGCTGGGATGGGCTGTGGTGGGTTGTGGAGAGCTGTGACGGGCTGTGGTGGGCTGCGACGGGCTCTGGTGGTCTGGGACGGGCTGGGACAGGCTGGGACGGGCTGTGGTGGGCTGAGACGGGCTGGGAGGGGCTGGGACGGGCTGTGGTGGTCTGGAACGGACTGTGGTGGTCCTGGACGGGCTCTGGTGGGCTGTGGTGGGCTGGGATGGACTGTGATGAGCTGGGACGGGCTGGGACGGGCTGTGGGTGGCTGGGACGGGCTGTGGTGGGCTGGGACTTGCTGTGGTGTGCTGTGGTTTGTCCATCAAACAGCTTCTCTGTTTTTCTGTCTCTCAGGCCAACAGTTTTACCGTCTCCTCGGTCTCTGCCCCCTCTTGGCTTCATCGTTTCATTATTAGAAAGAAAGGACAGAACCTGGCCAAAATAACTCAGCAGATGCCAAAGGTATGGGTGAGCTGGTTAGCTTAGCACCCCCGGCGTAGAAAAAGGTTTAGTCCAGATCACTCGTCACGAAAGAGAGAGGTGTATTCTAGCGTGGGTAAAACCAGGGGGAAATGACACAGATCTTTGCTGTTCAAGGGAACCCTCTCTTTTACTGCTGCAAACACTGCTCCTCCTATGTTATTGTCATGGGTTGAGCCCTTCCAAGGAAGCTTTATGTGGTGCTGTTTTGAGAACTGATGTAGTAGGATACCTGGAAATGGCGAGTGCAGCAAGGCTTCTCCCTGGGGAGTTAGACGGTATCTAGATAAAGGCTAAATGAGTAAACTTCTCCAAAGCCCTTGCAGAAACCGGGACGGCACCAGAGCCTTGGGCTCTAGGCACTGCCATATGGCCGAAATTGTTAAGTTTCTGACTTGTAAAATTGTGGGGATTTGGTCTGGGCTTTTTGGGAAGGAGCGCATCTCTCAGTGGCAGGGATCGATGGTGTAGGCCTGACCAAAAGCATTGGCCTGGCTTGGATCTTGGCAAATTCTGAAGAGATTCATTGTCCTTCACCTCAAGGTTCACATCAAATTCACTGGAGGAGAGGATAACATCACTTTGGAAGGACCTACAGAAGATGTGCATGTGGCTCAGGAACAGATTGAAGCCGTGCTCAAGGAACTGGTGAGCTGGAGTTACTAGTTCCAGTAAGAAACTGGGGGAAGAAGGGGCAACAGAGCAGAGGTGATGAGGTGTTTGTCACATCCATAGGATGTCTTGGCATGCTTAATCGAACTTGCAGGAGACAAATTGTGTGGCAGGTGGATGACACCCCTTGGTCATCCATAGCATCCTTGAAAAGTCAGCATTAATTTTTTTGGTGCGGAGAAGGAAGGATTCTCTTGGTTATAGCTGGAGAGGCATAGAAGTGAGTCTTTTCAATGTTTCATGAGCACAATGCTCTCTTCTCAAAGCAGAGGAATGCTTGTGCTCTGCTTAAGAGCAGAAGTGCTTGTAGCTGACCGCTGGTGAGTCAGTGCCAATACTGGCAGTAGGCAGTTACTTAGGGCACGAGACAGAAGCGGTGGCCTGTCCTACCTGGCCCTATATAATATAATATATAATAGTGGACATACATACATATATAGATATAGATATAAAAATATAATTCTTTTTAGATCCACGGGATGGATTACGCAATAATCAAGGCTGACCACCAATTCCACCGACACCTCATTGGCAAGAACGCAGCTAAACGGTAAGTGGAGTGCCTTTCTAGTCCTTCCCATGCTCACACTCTTCGTGTTTAGTAGATGGTATCAGGGGCTCTGTAGCTCACCCAGTGTGCTGTCTCCATCACGTTTCCTCTGCTTTCCTGGAGTGGTGGTGGTACAAGGAGAGAAATGGGCCGTGAGGCCTTGCGATGGCTTTAAACGTGTGAAAGTACCTTGGGAGCCTGAACAGTAGTGGAATTACTTCTCTGTGCGAATGACATTTTAGCAGCCAGTTGTGGGTGGTGGAAATGTGCTTGGTGAGCTTCTCCCTGTAGAGGAATGAAGGCGGTGGGTTGATTAGCATTGATAACACGCAGCTGTGGCCTTGCCTCAGAGGCAGTGGGTTGATTGACGTGGATGACGTGCAGGTGTAGCTGGTTCCCGCTAAGGGGTTAAATAGCCCTGTGGCTTGTGGGAGAGGGGTGTCAGCTGGAGGAGGAGCAGTGTGGTCTGGCCTCTGGAGGAAGGCGCTACAGCACCGGCAGTAGAATATGGCCAACGCTAAAGCCTTGTTGCGGTCTGCTAGTTTGATAGCACTGCAACGTGACCCCAGCCAAGAGTTTGGGGTAGAAAGGAACGATTATCCTCTGCTCTAAATGTGATACTGTTTGGGGAAGAAACACGCCTGGCTCTGACAAGGGAACAATGGGCTCTGTAGATGCCACGGTATTTACTTGGACAGGCTCTCGTGTGGCACAGGTCTGCTCTCGCTGAACTCCAGGGGGAAGAGGCAATTTCCCCTGTCTCAACCCTACCCCGCTGAGCCCTTCCCAGAGGCGGCTTTACTTCTTCAACAGCCTCTGAGCAGTGATAATCCAGGTGCCTTGCTTCCAGGTCTTTGCCTAGCAGATGGCGTCACCACAGTCCTTGCCTCGAAGTGAACAGGATGAAGGATCTGTACAAGGTGTCTGTGCGCATTCCCCCGGACAACGAGAAGAGCAACCCGATCAGAATGGAAGGAGAGCCACAGGGGGTCCCACAGGCCAAGAAAGAGCTGCTGGAACTCGCTTCCCGTATGGTGAGTGGGTAGGACGTGATGTTTGGGAGACTGCAGGGTTTGCGCTCTCGTGTTCCCTTGTAACCTTCTGGTGCGAGTGTGTGCCCCTTGCCCACGGAGCACTTGGATCTCATGACAAGTGCAAGTTCCTCTTCACAAATGTCTTCCCCTGTTCCCTCGGGTAGCCTTTCTCTGTCAACGCAGAGTGAATTTTGTCTGGAGAAAAGAGGGACAGTGCTGGCAAGTAAACCGTCGGGCAGCAAACCGCTAAGTCAAAGTAGATGGCTCTCTGGCTGAACACTCAGTGTGCCCTCTGTTCCCATCAGGAAAATGAACACGCTGCGGACCTAATCGTCGAGCAGAAATTCCACCGGACCATCATTGGGCAGAAGGCTGAGCGGGTCTGGGAAATCCGGGAGCAATTCCCAGAGGTAAGGCTTTGTAGGAGAGGAGGAATCCAGAGGGGATATTTCCTACATGGGTAGTAGGCCTGTCGTCACAGAAGTCGTAACTTTAGTGGCTCTGTAGCGCAAGTGTCTGAGAAGATAGTTCTTTTAGCCAGAGGCCGCTAACACGGTTCCCCGTTTCTGAATGGGAAAAGGGCATGAGTAGGATCCCCCCAACCTTTGCATGTGTCTGACACAAGGGTTCTTGCTTTTGCTTGAGCTAACTAGAAATGACCGCTCCTGCAGGTTATCATCAGCTTCCCAGACCCTGCACACAAGAGTGACATCGTCCAACTCCGAGGTCCCAAAAACGAGGTGGAGAAGTGCACCGAGTACATGCAAAAGATGGTGGCAGACCTGGTAAGGAGGTCTTCTGCCTGCTCTTCCCTCCTACGTGCCTGGATAACCCTGGGGCAAAGCAGAGCTCTACTGGCTTGGGTAGAGCTAAAACACCTCAAGAGGAGGGAGCTGTCAGCTCTGTTTTGGCTGAATGGAGGCAGGGGGATAGTACCTGTTATGGGAAGGCTATAGGGGAACGTCCTTGCCTTTGTTTAGTCTTACAAAAGTCCCTCGTATAGAGAACTTCCTTGGGTCTAAGCCTGTTTTCAAAAGCTCGTTTATCAGAGCTCCTGAAGTCGGGCCTCCCTTGCCACGACAGTGTAAACTTCATGTCTCCCTTCCTTTCTCCCTTAGGTTGAAAACAGCTTTTCTATTTCTGTCCCCATCTGCAAACAGTTCCACAAGAACATCATAGCGAAAGGAGGTGTCAAAATCAAGAAGGTGAGATACTGTTCCTAACACAGGTGAGCCGGGACGGGCCGCGGTGGGCCGGGACGGGCTGGGACAGGCTGTAACCGGCTGTGGTGTGCTGTGGTGGGCTGGGACGGGCCGTGGTGGGCTGGGACGGGCCGTGGTGGGCTGGGACGGGCCGGGGTGGGCTGGGACGGGCCGGGGTGGGCTGGGACGGGCCGGTACTTGATGTGGTGGGCTGGGACGGGCCGTGGTGGGCTGTGGTGTGCCGTGATGGGCTGGGACGGGCCGTGGTGGGCTGTGGTGTGCCGTGATGGGCTGGGACGGGCCGTGGTGGGCTGTGGTGTGCCGTGGTGTGCCGTGGTGGGCTGTGGTGTGCCGTGGTGGGCTGTGGTGTGCCGTGGTGGGCTGTGGTGTGCCGTGGTGTGCCGTGGTGGGCTGTGGTGTGCCGTGGTGGGCTGTGGTGTGCCGTGGTGGGCTGTGGTGTGCCGTGGTGGGCTGTGGTGTGCCGTGGTGGGCTGTGGTGTGCCGTGGTGGGCTGGGACAGGCCGTGGTGGGCTGGGACGGGCCGTGGTGGGCTGTGGTGGGACGGGGACGGACTGTGGTGGGCAGGGACGGGCCGTGGTTGGTTGTGGTGGGCTGGTACGGGCTGTGGTTGGCTGGGACGGACTGTGATGAACTGAGACGGGCTGCGGTGGGCCGTGTTGGGATGGGACAGGCCCTGGTGGGCTGTGGAGTGCTGGGACGGGCTGTGGTGGGCTGGGACGGGCTGTGGTGGGCTGGGACGGGCTGCGGTGGGCTGTGGTGGGCTGGGACGTGCTGTGGTGTGCTGGGATGGGCTGTGGTGGGCTTGGACGGGCTGTGGTGGGCTGGGACCGGCTGCGGTGGGCTGTGGTGGGCTGGGACCGGCTGCGGTGGGCTGTGGTGGGCTGGGACGGGATGCGGTGGGCTGGAATGGGCTGTGCCGTGCTGGAACGGTCTGGGACGAGTTGTGGTGAGTGTGGTGGGCTGGGACGGGCTGGGACGGACTGTGTTTAGCTGGGACGGGCTGTGGTGGGCCGTGGTGGGCTGGGACAGGCTGTGGTGAGCTGAGACGGGCTGTGGTGGGCTGTGTCGGGCTGGTACGAGCTGTGACGGGGTGGGACGGGCTGTGGTGGTCTGCGGTAGGCTGTGGTGTGCTGTAGTGGCCTGTGGTGGGCGGGGACAGGCCGTGGTGAGCTGTGGAGAGCCGTGGTGAGCTGTGGAGAGCCGTTGTGGGCTGGGACGGGCCGTGGTGGGCTGGGACGGGCTCTGGTGGTGAGCAGAGACGGCCTGTGTTGGGCTGGGATGGGCTGTGATAAGCTGTAACCGGCTGTGGTGGGCTGTGTTGGGCTGGGACGGGCTGTGATAAGCTGTAACCGGCTGTGGTGGGCTGTGTTGGGCTGGGACGGGTCGTGGTGGGCTGGGACGGGCTGTGGTGGGCTGGGGCCGGTTGGGACGGGCTGGGACTGGCTTTGGTAAGCTGTGGTGGGCTGGGATGGGCTGGGACGAGCCGTGGCGGGCTGGGACGGGCCGTGGCGGGCTGGGACGGGCCGTGGTGGGCTGGGACGGGCCGTGGTGGGCTGGGACGAGCCGTAGTAGGCCGGGACGGGCCGTGGTGGGTTGTTATGGGCCGTGGTGGGCCGGGACGGGTCGTGGTGGGCCGGGACGGGCCGTGGTGGGCCGGGACGAACTGTGGTGGGCCGGGACGAACTTTGGTGGTCTGTGGCGGGCTGGGACGGGCTGTGGCGAGCTGGGACGGGACATGGTGGTCTGGAACGGGCCGTGGCGGGCTGGGACGGGCCGTGGCGGGCTGGGACGGGCCGTGGCGGGCTGGGACGGGCCGTGGCGGGCTGGGACGGGCTGTGGTGGGCTTGGATGGGCTGTGCTGTGCTGGAACGGTCTGGGACGAGTTGTGGTGAGTGTGGTGGGCTGGGACGGGCTGGGACGGACTGTGTTTAGCTGGGACGGGCTGTGGTGGGCTGGGACAGGCTGTGGTGAGCTGAGACGGGCTGTGGTGGGCTGTGTCGGGCTGGTACGAGCTGTGACGGGGTGGGACGGGCTGTGGTGGTCTGCGCTAGGCTGTGGTGTGCTGTAGTGGCCTGTGATGGGCTGGGTGGGGCTGTGGTGGGCTGGGACGGGCTGTGGTGGGCTGGGACGGGCTGTGGTGGGCTGGGATAAGCTGTGTTGGGCTGGGACGGGCTGTGTTAGGCTGGGACAGGCTGTGGTGGGCTTGGACCTGCTGTGGTGGTCGGGGACGGGTTGTGGTAGGTCCGGGACGGGCTGTTGTGGTCCGGGACGGGCTGTGGTGGGCTGGGAAGGCCTGGGACGGGCTGGGACGAGCTGGGACGGGCTGTGGTGGGCGGGGATGGGCTGTGGTGGGCGGGGATGGGCTGGGACGAGCTGGGACGGGCTGTGGTGGATTGCGGTAGGCTGTGGTGCTCTGTAGTGGTCTGTGGTGTTCTGTAGTGGGCTGTGGTGGGCTGGGACGGGCTGTGGTGGGCTGGGATGGGCTGTCGTGGGCTGGGAAGGGCTGTCGTGGGCTGTGGGGGCCTGGGACATGCTGGGGTGGGCTGTGGTGGGCTGGGACGTGCTGTGACGAGCTGGGACGAGCTGTGACGGGCTGTGGTGTATTGTAGTGGCCTGTGGTATGCTGTAGTGGCCTGTGGTGGGCTGGGACGGGCTGTGGTGGGCTGGGACAAACTGTGGTGGGCTGTGGTGGGCTGGGATGAGCTGGGACAGGCTGGGACGGGCTGAGACGGGCTGTGGTGGGCTGGGACGGGATGTGGTGGGCTGGGACGGGCTGTAGTGGGCTGTGGAGGGCTGGGACGGGCTGTAGTGTGCCGTGGTGGGCTGGGACGGGCCGGGTGGGCTGGGATGGGCTGGGACGGGCTGTGGTGGGCGGGGACGCGCTGTGGTGAGCGGGGGCAGTCTGTGGTGGGCTGGGACGGTCTGTGGTGGGCTGGGACGGTCTGTGGTGGGCTGGGATGGGCCGTGGTGGGGCTGGGACGGGCTGTGGTGGGCTGGGATAAGCTGTGTTGGGCTGGGACGGGCTGTGTTAGGCTGGGACAGGCTGTGGAGGATTGGGACGGGCTATGGAGAGCTGTGGAGAGCTGGGACGGTCTGTGGTGGGCTGGCACAGGCTGTGGTGAGCTTGGACCTGCTGTGGTGGTCGGGGACGGGTTGTGGTAAGTCCGGGACGGGCTGTCGTGGTCCGGGACGTGCTGTGGTGGGCTGGGAAGGCCTGGGACGGGCTGGGACGAGCTGGGACGGGCTGTGGTTGGCGGGGACGGGCTGTGGTGGGCGGGGATGGGCTGGGACGAGCTGGGACGGGCTGTGGTGGATTGCGGTAGGCTGTGGTGCTCTGTAGTGGTCTGTGGTGTTCTGTAGTGGTCTGTGGTGGGCTGGGACGGGCTGTCGTGGGCTGGGATGGGCTGTCGTGGGCTGTGGGGGCCTGGGACATGCTGGGGTGGGCTTTGGTGGGCTGGGACGTGCTGTGACGAGCTGGGACGAGCTGTGACGGGCTGTGGTGTGTTGTAGTGGCCTGTGGTGGGCTGGGACGGGCTGTGGTGGGCTGGGACAGGCTGGGGTGGGCTGGAACGGGCTGTGGTGGGCTCTGACAGGCTGTGGTGGGATGGGGACGGGCTGTGGTTGGTTGTGGTGGGCTGTGGTGGGCTGTGGTGGGCTGGGACGGGCTGTGGTGGGCTGTGATGAGCTGAGACGGGCTGTGATGGGCCGGGGTGGGCCGGGACAGGCTCTGGTGGGCTGGGACGGACTTGGACGCACTGTGGTGGGCTGGGACGGGCTGGGACGGCCTGTGTAGGGCTGGGAGGGGCTGTGGTGGGCTGTGGGGGGCTGGGAAGGGCTGTGGTGGGCTGGGACGGGCTAGAACAGCTATGGTGGGCTGGGACGGGCTGTGGTGGGCTTGGATGGGCTGTGCTGTGCTGGAACGGTCTGGGACGAGTTGTGGTGAGTGTGGTGGGCTGGGACGGGCTGGGACGGACTGTGGTGGGCCGTGGTGGGCTGGGACAGGCTGTGGTGAGCTGAGACGGGCTGTGGTGGGCTGTGTCGGGCTGGGACGAGCTGTGACGGGGTGGGACGGGCTGTGGTGGTCTGCGCTAGGCTGTGGTGTGCTGTAGTGGCCTGTGATGGGCTGGGTGGGGCTGTGGTGGGCTGGGACGGGCTGTGGTGGGCTGGGTCGGGCTGTGGTGGGCTGGGTCGGGCTGTGGTGGGCTGGGTCGGGCTGTGGTGGGCTGGGTCGGGCTGTGGTGGGCTGGGACGGGCTGTGGTGGGCTGGGACGGGCTGTGGTGGGCTGGGACGGGCTGTGGTGGGTAGGCACGGGCTGTGGTGGGCTGGGACGGGCTGGGACGGGTTGGCACGGGCTGGGACGGGCTGGGACGGGCTGTGGTGGGCCGGGACGGGCTGTGGTGGGCTAGGACGGGCTGTGGTGTGCTGGGACAAGTTGTGGTGGGTTGTGGTGCGCCGTGGTGGGCCGGACAGGGCTGTGGTGGGCCGGGACGGGCTGTGGTGGGCTGGGAAGGCCTGGGACAGGCTGGGACGAGCTGTGCTGGGCGGGGACGGGCTCTGCTGGGCGGGGACGGGCTGTGGTGGGTTGTGGTGAGCTGGGACGGTCTGGGACGGGCTGACACGGGCTGTGGTGGGCTGGGATGGACAGGTACGACCTGTGGTGGGCTTGGACGTGTTGTGGTGGGCTGGGACTGGCTCTGGTTGGCTGGGACGGGCTGTGGTGGGCTGGGATGGATAGGTACGACCTGTGGTGGGCTTGGACGGGTTGTGGTGGGCTGGGACTGCTTCTGGTTGGCTGGGACGGGCTGTGGTGGGCTGTGGTGGGCTGGGATGGACAGGCACGAGCTGTGGTGGGCTTGGACGGGCTGTGGTGGGCTGGGACTGGTTATGGTGGGCTGTGGTGGGCTGGGACGGGCTGTGGTTCGCTGGGACAGGCCGTGGTGGGCTGGGACGGGCCGTGGTGAATTGGGACGGGCTGTGGTGGGCTGGGACGGGCTGTGGTGGGCTGAGGTGGGCTGGGACGGGCCGTGGTGGGCTGGGACGGGCCGTGGTGGGCTGGGACAGGCTGTGGTGGGCCGTAATGGGCTGTGGTCGGCCGTGTTGGGACGGGACGAGCTGTGGTGAGCCGGGACGGGCTGTGGTGGGCTGGGACGGGCTGGGACGGGTTGCGCTGGGCTGGGACGGGCTGCGCTGGGCTGGGACGGGCTGCGCTGGGCTGGGACGGGCTGCGTTGGGCTGGGACAGGCTGCGGTGGGCTGGGACGGGCTGCGGTGGGCTGGGACATGCTGGGACGGGCTGTGGTAGGCTGAGACAGGCTGGTACGTGCTGTGGTGAGCAGAGACGGGCCGTGGTGGGCTGGGACAAGCCGTGGTGGGCTAGGACGGACTGGTACTTAATGTGGTGGGCTGGTACGGGCTGTGGTGGGCTGGGACGGGCTGTGGTGGGCTGGGACGGGCTGCGGTGGGCTGGGACGGGCTGTGACGGGCTGTTGTGGGCTGGGATGGGCTGGGACGGGCTGTGGTGGGCTGTGGTGGTTTGTGGTGAGCTGTGGTGGGCTGGGATGGGCTGTGGTGGGCGGGGAGAGATTTTGCTGGGCGGGGACAGGCTGTGGTGGGCGAGGACAGTTTATGGTGGGCGGAGACGGGGTGGGACGGGCTGTGGTGGGCTGTGGTGGGCTGGGACGAGCTGTGGTGTGCTGGGACGGGCTGTGGTGGGCTGGCACGGGCTGCGCTGGGCTGGGACGGGCTGCGCTGGGCGGGGACGGGCTGGGACGGGCTGTGGTGGGCTGGGACGGGCTGTGGTGGGCTGGGATGGGCTGTGGTGGGTGTGGTGGACTGGGACGCGCTGTGGTGAGCTGAGACGGGCTATGGTGGGCTGGGATTTGCTGGGACGGCTTGGACGGGCTTCGGTGGGCTGGGACGGGCTTCGGTGGGCTGGGACGGGCTGCGGTGGGCTGGGACGGGCTGCGGTGGGCTTGGACGGGCTGTGGTGGGCTGAGACGGGCTGTGGTGGGCTGGGACGGGCTGTGGTGGGCTGGGACAGGCTGGGACCAGCTGTGGTGGGCTGTGGCGAGCTGGGACGGGCTGTGGTGGGCTGGGACGAGCTGGGACGGGCTGTGGTGGGCTGGGATGAGCTGGGACGGGCTGTGGTGGGCTGGGACGAGCTGGGACGGGCTGTGGTGGGCTGGGACGGGCTGTGGTTGGCTGGGACGAGCTGGGACGGGCTGGCACGGGCTGTGGTGGGCTGGTACGGTCTGACACTGGCTGGGACGGGCTGTGGTGGGCTGGGACGGGCTGTGGTGGGCTTGGACGGGCTGTGGTGGCCTGGGAAGAGCTGTTTTGGGTTGAGGCAGGTTCTGGTGGGCTGGGATAGGCTGTGGTGGGTTGTGGTGGGCTGGGACGGGCTGTGGTGGGCTGGGACGGGCTGTGGTGGGCTGGGACGGGCTGGGACGGGCTGGGACGGGCTGGGACGGGCTGGGACGGGCTGTGGTGTGCTGGGAAGGGCCGTGGTGGGCTGAGGTGGGCCATGGTGGGCTGCGACGGACCGTGGTTTGCCGGGACGGACCGCTGTGGGCCGTGGTGGGCCACGACGGGCTGTGGTGGGCCGCTACGAGCCGTGGTGGGCTTGTTCGGGCCGTGCTGGGCTTGTTCGGGCCGTGCTGGGCTTGTTCGGGCCGTGGTGGGCTGTTTCGGGCCGTGGTGGGCTGTTTCGGGCCGTGGTGGGCTGGGACGGGCCGTGGTGGGCTGGGACGGGCCGTTGTGGGCTGAGACGGGCCGTGGTGGGCTGGGACGGGCTGTGGTCGACGGGGACTGGCTGTGGTGAGCTGGGACGAGCTGGGACGGGCTGTGGTGGGCTGGGACGAGCTGGGACGGGCTGTGGTGGGCTGGGACGAGCTGGGACGGGCTGTGGTGGGCTGGGACGAGCTGGGACGGGCTGGCACGGGCTGTGGTGGGCTGGTACGGTCTGACACTGGCTGGAACGGGCTGTGGTGGGCTGGGACGGGCTGTGGTGGCCTGGGACGGGCTGTGGTGGCCTGGGAAGAGCTGTTTTGGGTTGAGGCGGGTTCTGGTGGGCTGTGGTGGGCTGTGGTGGGCTGCGGTGGGCTGTGGTGGGCTGGGACGGGCTGTGGTGGGCTGGGACGGGCTGTGGTGGGCTGGGAAGGGCCGTGGTGGGCTGAGGTGGGCCATGGTCGGCTGCGACGGACCGTGGTTGGCCGGGACGGACCGCTGTGGGCCGTGGTGGGCCGCGACGGGCTGTGGTGGGCCGCTACGAGCCGTGGTGGGCTTGTTCGGGCCGTGGTGGGCTTGGTCGGGCCGTGGTGGGCTTGGTCGGGCCGTGGTGGGCTGGGACAGGCCGTGGTGGGCTGTGGTGGGCCGTGGTGGTCTGGGACGGGCTGTGGTGGGCTGTGGTAGGTTCTGGTGAGTTTGACGAGCTGTGGTGGTCTGGGACGGGCTGGGATGGGCTGTAATGGGCGGGGACAGCCTGTGGTGGGCTGGGACGGGCTGTGGTGGGCTGGGACGGGCTGGGACGGGCTGTGGTGGGCTGGGACGGGCTAGTGGTGGGCTGGGACGGGCCGTGGTGGGCTGAGACGGGCCGTGGTGGGCTGGGATGGGCCGTGGTGGGCTGGGACGGGCCGTGGTGGGCTGGGACAGGCTGTGGTGGGCTGTGGTGGGTTGGGACTGGCTGTGGTGGGCTGTGGTGGGCTGTGGTGGGCTGGGACCATCTGCGGTGGGCTGTGGTGGGCTGGAATGGGCTGGGACGGGCTGTGGTGGGTGTGGTGGCCTGGGACGCGCTGTGGTGAGCTGAGACGGGCTGTGGTGGGCTGGGATTTGCTGGGACGGCTGGAAGGGGCTGTGGTGGGCTGGGACGGTCTGCGGTGGGCTGGGATGGGCTGGGACGGGCTGGGATTGGCCGCGGTGGGCTGGGACGGGCTGCGGTGGGCTGGGACGGGCCGTGGTGTGCCGGGACGGGCCGTGGTGGGCCGGGACGGGCCGTGGTGGGCCGGGACGGGCCTTGGTGGGCCGGGACGGGCCGTGGTGGGCCGAGACGGGCCGTGGTGGGACGGGACGGGCCGTGGTGGGCTGGGACGGGCCGTGGTGGGCTGGGACGGGCCGTGGCGGGCTGGGACGGGTTGTGGAGGACTGGGACGAACTGTGGTGGTCTGTGGTGGGCTGGGACGGGCCATGGTGGGCTGGGACGGGCTGGGACGAGCTGTGCCGGGCTGGGACGGGCTGTGGTGGGCTGCGGTAGGCTGTGTTGTGCTGTAGTGGTCTGTGATGGGCTGGGACGGGCTGTGGTGGGCTGGGACGGGCTGTCGTGGGCTGGGACGGGCTGTCGTGGGCTGTGGGGCCTGGGAAATGCTGTGGTGGGCTGGGAAGGGCTGGGACAAGCTGTGACGGGCTGGGACGAGCTGTGACGGGCTGTGGTGTGCTGTAGTGGCCTGTGGTGTGCTGTAGTGGCCTGTTGTGGGCTGGGACAAACTGTGGTGGGCTATGGTGGGCTGGGATGAGCTGGGACAGGCTGGGACGGGTTGTGGTGGGCTGTGGTGGGCTGGGACGGGCTGTGGTGCGCTGGGATGGGCTGTAGTGGGCTGTGGTGTGCTGTGGAGGGCTGGGACGGGCTGTGATGTGCCGTGGTGGGCTGGGACGGGCCGTGGTGGGCTGGGATGGGCTAGGACGGGCTGTGGTGGGCTGGGACGGGCTGGGACTGGCTGTGGTTGGCTGTGGTGGGCTGGGACGCGCTGTGGTGGGCTGCGACAAGCTGGGACAGGCCGTGGTGGGCTGGGACGGGCTGTGGTGGGCTGGTACGGGCTGTGGCGGGCTGGAGCGGGCTGTGGTGGGTTGTGGTGAGCTGGGACGGGCTGACACGGGCTGTGGTGGGCTGTGGTAAGCTGGGACGGGTTGTGGTGGGCTGGGATGGGCTGGGACTTTCTGTGGTGAGCTGCGACGGTCTGTGGTGGGCTGGAACGGGCTGTGGTGGGCTGGGAAAGGCTGTGGTGGGCCGGGACGGGCCGTGGTGGGCCGGGACAAGGCGTGGTGGGCCGGGACGGGCCGTGGTGGGCCGGGACGGGCCATGGTGGGCTGGGACGGGCCGTGGCGGTTTTGGACGGGTTGTGGCGAGCTGGGACGAACTGTGGTGGTCTGTTGTGGGCTGGGACGGGCCGTGGTGGGCTGGGACGGGCTGGGACGAGCTGTGACGGGCTGAGACAGGCTGGTACGTGCTGTGGTGAGCGGAGACGGGCTGTGGTGGGCTTGGACGGGCCGTGGTGGGCTAGGACGGACTGGTACTTGATGTGGTGGGCTGGTACGGGCTGTGGTGGGCTGGGACGGGCTGTGGTGGGCTGGGACAAGCTGGGACTGGCTGTTGTGGGCTGGGACGGGCTGTGACGGGCTGTCGTGGGCTGGGATGGGCTGCGATGGTCTGGGACGGGCTGTAGTGGGCTGTGGTGGTTTGTGGTGAACTGTGGTGGGCTGGGATTGGCTTTGGTGGGCGGGGAGAGATTTTGCTGGGCGGAGACAGGCTGTGGTGGGCGAGGACAGGTTGTGGTGGGCGGAGACGGGCTGTGGTGGGCTGTGGTGGGCTGGGACGGGCTGTGGTGGGTTAGGACGGGCTGTGGTGGGTAGGCACGGGCTGTGGTGGGCTGGGACGGGCTGGGACGGGTTGGCACGGGCTGGGACGGGCTGTGACGGGCTGTGGTGGGCTGGGACGGGCTGTGGTGGGCTAGGACGGGCTGTGGTGTGCTGGGACAAGTTGTGGTGGGTTGTGGTGCGCCGTGGTGGGCCAGACAGGGCTGTGGTGGGCCGGGACGGGCTGTGGTGGGCTGGGAAGGCCTGGGACAGGCTGGGACGAGCTGTGCTGGGCGGGGACGGGCTCTGCTGGGCGGGGACTGGCTCTGGTTGGCTGGGACGGGCTGTGGTGGGCTGTGGTGGGCTGGGATGGATAGGTATGACCTGTGGTGGGCTTGGACGGGTTGTGGTGGGCTGGGACGGGCTGTGGTGGGCTGTGGTGGGCTGGGATGGACAGGCACGAGCTGTGGTGGGCTTGGACGGGCTGTGGTGGGCTGGGACTGGCTATGGTGTGCTGTGGTGGGCTGGGACGGGCTGTGGTTCGCTGGGACAGGCCGTGGTGGGCTGGGACGGGCCGTGGTGAATTGGGACGGGCTGTGGTGGGCTGGGACGGGCTGTGGTGGGCTGGGACGGGCTGTGGTGGGCTGAGGTGGGCTGGGACGGGCCGTGGTGGGCTGGGACGGGCCGTGGTGGGCTGGGACGGGCCGTGGTGGGCTGGTACAGGCTGTGGTGGGCCGTAATGGGCTGTGGTCAGCCGTGTTGGGACGGGACGAGCTGTGGTGAGCCGGGACGGGCTGTGGTGGGCTGGGACGGGCTGGGACGGGTTGCGGTGGGCTGGGACGGGCTGCGCTGGGCTGGGACGGGCTGCGCTGGGCTGTGACGGGCTGCGCTGGGCTGGGACGGGCTGCGGTGGGCTGGGACGGGCTGCGGTGGGCTGGGACATGCTGGGACGGGCTGTGGTAGGCTGAGACAGGCTGGTACGTGCTGTGGTGAGCAGAGACGGGCCGTGGTGGGCTGGGACGAGCCGTGGTGGGCTAGGACGGACTGGTACTTGATGTGGTGGGCTGGTACGGGCTGTGGTGGGCTGGGACGGGCTGTGGTGGGCTGGGACGGGCTGGGACTGGCTGTTGTGGGCTGGGACGGGCTGCGGTGGGCTGGGACGGGCTGTGACAGGCTGTCGTGGGCTGGGATGGGCTGGGATGGTCTGGGACGGGCTGTGGTGGGCTGTGGTGGTTTGTGGTGAGCTGTGGTGGGCTGGGATGGGCTGTGGTGGGCGGGGAGAGATTTTGCTGGGCGGGGACAGGCTGTGGTGGGCGAGGACAGTTTGTGGTGGGCGGAGACGGGGTGGGACGGGCTGTGGTGGGCTGTGGTGGGCTGGGACGGGCTGTGGTGTGCTGGGACGAGCTGTGGTGTGCTGGGACGGGCTGCGGTGGGCTGGCACGGGCTGCGCTGGGCTGGGACGGGCTGCGCTGGGCTGGGACGGGCTGTGGTGGGCTGGGACGGGCTGTGGTGGGCTGGGACGGGCTGCGGTGGGCGGGGACGGGCTGTGGTAGGCTGAGACAGGCTGGTACGTGCTGTGGTGAGTGGAGACAGGCCGTGGTGCGCTGGGACGGGCCGTGGTGGTCTGGGACGGGCCGTGGTGCGCTGGGACGGACTGGTACTTGATGTGGTGGGCTGGTACGGGCTGTGGTGGGCTGGGACGGGCTGTGGTGGTCTGGGACAAGCTGGGACTGGCTGTGGTGGGCTGTGACGGGCTGTCGTGGGCTGGGATGGGCTGGGACAGGCTGTGGTGGGCTGTGGTGGGCTGGGACAAGCTGTGACTGGCTGCGGTGGGCTGGGACGGGCTGTGGTAGGCTGGGACGGGTTGTGGTGGGCTGGGACGGGCTGTGGTGGGTTGTGGTGGTCTGGGACGGGTTGTGGTGGGCTGGGACGGGCTGTGGTGGGCTGGGACGGGTTGTGGTGGGCTGGGATGGGCTGTGATAAGCTGTAACCGGCTGTGGTGGGCTGTGGTGGTCTGGGACGGGCCGTGGAGTGCTGGGACGGGCTGTGGTGGGCTGGGACGGTCTGTGGTGGGCTGGGACGGTCTGTGGTGGGCTGTGGTAAGCTGGGACGGGCTGTGGTGGGCTGTGATGGGCTGTGGTGGGCTGTGGTGTGCTGGGACGGGCTGTGGTGGGCCGGGACGGGCCGTGGTGGGCTGTGGTGCGCCGTGTTTATCTGGGACGAGCTGTGGTGGGCCATGGCAGGCCGTGGTGGGCTGGGACGGGCCGTGGCGGGCTGCGGTGGGCTGGGACGGGCTGTGGTGGGCTGGGACAGGCTCTGGTGGGCCGGGACAGACTCTGGTGCGCTGTGGTGGGCTGTGGTGGGCTATGGTGCGCTGTGGTGGGTTGTGGTGAGCTAGAACGGGTTGTGGTTTGGCTGGGACGGGCTATAGTGGGCTGGGACGGGATTGTGGTGGGCTGGGACGGGCTCTGATGGTCTGCGGCGGCCGTGGTGGGCTGGGACGGGCTGTGGTGACCTGGGACGGGCCGTGGTGGGCTGGGACGGGCCGTGGTGGGCTGGGACGGGCCGTGGTGGGCTGGGACGGGCCGTGGTGGGCTGGGACGGGTCGTGGTGGGCTGGGACGGGCTGTGGTGGGCTGCGGTGAGTAGGGACGGGCTGTGGTGGGCTGGGACAGGCTGTGGTGGGCCGTGGTGGGCTGGAACGGGCCGCGGTTGGCTGGGACGGGCCGCGGTGGGCTGTGGTGGGCCGTGGTGGGCTGGGACGGGCCGTGGTGGAATGGGATGGGCTGGGATGGGCTGTGGTGGGCTGCGGTGGGCTGGGACGGTCTGTGGTGGGCGGGGACGGGCTGGGACGGTCTGTGGTGTGCTGGGACGAGCTGTGGTGGGTTGTGGAGAGCTGGGATGGGCTGTTACGGCCTGTGGTGGGCTGCGACGGGCTCTGGTGGTCTGGGACAGGCTGGGACGGGTTGTGGTGGGCTGGGATGGCCTTGGACGGGCTGTGGTGGGCGGGGACGGGCTGTGGTGGGCTGGGACGGGTTGTGGTGGGCTGCGACGGGCTGTGGTGAGCTTTGGTAAGCTGGGACGGGCTGTGGTGGGCTAGGACGGGTTGTGGTGGGCTGAGACGGGCTATGGTGGGCTGCGACGAGCTGTGGTGGGTTGTGGAGAGCTGGGATGGGCTGTGACGGCCTGTGGTTGGCTGGGACGGGCTCTGGTGGTCTGGGACGAGCTGGGACGGGCTCTGGTGGTCTGGGACGGGCTGGGACGAGCTGGGACGGGCTGGGACGGGCTGGGACGTGCTGGGATGGGCTGTGGTGGGCTGGGACTCGGTGTGGTGGAATGGGACGGGCTGGGACAGGCTGTGATGGGCTGGGACAGGCTGTGGTGGGCTGTGGTGAGCTGGGACGGGCTGTGGTGTGCTGTGGTGGGCTGTGGTGGGCTAGGACGGGCTGTGGTGGGCTGGGACGGGTTTCGGTGGGCTAGGACGGGCTGCGGTGGGCTGGGATAAGCTGTGTTGGGCTGCGACGGGCTGTGGTAGGCTGGGATGAGCTGTGGAGGGTTGGGACGGGCTGTAGAGGGTTGTGGAGGGCTGTGCTGGGCTTGGACAGGCTGTGGTGGGCTGAGATGGGTTGTGCTGGTCCGTGGTGGGCTGGGACGGGCCGTACTGGGCTAGGACGGGCTGTGATGGGCCGTGGTGGGCTGCGACGGGCCGTGGTGGGCTGGGACGGGCCGTGGTGGGCTGGGACAGGCTGTGGTGGGCTGTGGTGGACTGGGAAGGGCCGTGGTGGGCCGTGGTGTGCTCTGGTGGGCCATGGTGGACCGTGGTTGGCCGTGGTAGGCCGGGACAGGCCGTGGTTAGCCGTGCTGGGCTGAAACAGGCTGGGACGGGCTCTGGTGGGCTGGGACGGGCTGTGGTGGGCTGGGACGGGCCGTGGTGGGCTGGGACGAGCTGTGGTGGGCTGGGACGGGCCGTGGTGGGCTGGGACGGGCCGTGGTGGGCTGGGACGGGCCGTGGTGGGCTGGGACAGGCTGTGGTGGGCTGTGGTGGACTGGGAAGGGCCGTGGTGGGCCGTGGTGTGCTCTGGTGGGCCATGGTGGACCGTGGTTGGCCGTGGTGGGCCGGGACAGGCCGTGGTTAGCCGTGCTGGGCTGAAACAGGCTGGGACGGGCTCTGGTGGGCTGGGACGGGCTCTGGTGGGCTGGGACGGGATGTGGTGGGCTGGGACGGGCCGTGGTGGGCTGTGGTGGGCTGGGACGGGCTGTGGTCGTCTGGGACGGGTTGTGGTGAGCTGAGACGGGCCGTGGTGGGCTGAGACAGGCCGTGGTGGGCTGAGACGGGCCGTGGTGGGCTGGGACGGGCTGGTACTTGCTGTGGTGGGCTGTTACGGGCTCTGGTGTGCTGTGAGAGGCTGTGGTGGTCTGGGACGAGCTGGGTCAGGCTGTGGTGGGCTGGGACGGGCTGTGGTGGGCTGGGACGGGTTGTGGTGGGCTGGGACGGGCTGTGGTGGGCTGGGACAGTCTGGTGTGGGCTGTGGTAAGCTGGGACGGGCTGTGGTGGGCTGTGATGGGCTGTGGTGTGCTGGGACGGGCTTTGGAGGGTTGGGAACGGGCTGGGACGGGCTGGGACGGGTAGTGGTGGGCTGGGACGGGGTGTGGTGGGCTGGGACGGGCTGTGGTGGGCTGGGACGGGCTGTGGTGGGCTGTGGTAAGCTGGGACGGGCTGTGGTGGGCTGTGATGGGCTGTGGTGGGCTGTGGTGTGCTGGGACGGGCTGTGGTGGGCCGGGACGGGCCGTGGTGGGCTGTGGTGCGCCGTGTTTATCTGGGACGAGCTGTGGTGGGCCATGGCAGGCCGTGGTGGGCTGGGACGGGCCGTGGCGGGCTGCGGTGGGCTTGGACGGGCTGTGGTGGGCTGGGACAGGCTCTGGTGGGCCGGGACAGACTCTGGTGCGCTGTGGTGGGCTGTGGTGGGCTATGGTGCGCTGTGGTGGGTTGTGGTGAGCTAGAACGGGTTGTGGTTTGGCTGGGACGGGCTATAGTGGGCTGGGACGGGATTGTGGTGGGCTGGGACGGGCTCTGATGGTCTGCGGCGGCCGTGGTGGGCTGGGACGGGCTGTGGTGACTTGGGACAGGCCGTGGTGGGCTGGGACGGGCCGTGGTGGGCTGGGACGGGCCTTAGTGGGCTGGGACGGGTCGTGGTGGGCTGGGACGGGCTGTGGTGGGCTGCGGTGAGTAGGGACGGGCTGTGGTGGGCTGGGACAGGCTGTGGTGGGCCGTGGTGGGCTGGGACGGGCCGCGGTTGGCTGGGACGGGCCGCGGTGGGCTGTGGTGGGCCGTGGTGGGCTGGGACGGGCCGTGGTGGAATGGGATGGGCTGGGATGGGCTGTGGTGGGGTGCGGTGGGCTGGGACGGTCTGTGGTGGGCGGGGACGGGCTGGGACGGTCTGTGGTGTGCTGGGACGAGCTGTGGTGGGTTGTGGAGAGCTGGGATGGGCTGTTACGGCCTGTGGTGGGCTGCGACGGGCTCTGGTGGTCTGGGACAGGCTGGGACGGGTTGTGGTGGGCTGGGATGGCCTTGGACGGGCTGTGGTGGGCGGGGACGGGCTGTGGTGGGCTGGGACGGGTTGTGGTGGGCTGCGACGGGCTGTGGTGAGCTTTGGTAAGCTGGGACGGGCTGTGGTGGGCTAGGACGGGTTGTGGTGGGCTGAGACGGGCTATGGTGGGCTGCGACGAGCTGTGGTGGGTTGTGGAGAGCTGGGATGGGCTGTGACGGCCTGTGGTTGGCTGGGACGGGCTCTGGTGGTCTGGGACGGGCTGGGACGGGCTCTGGTGGTCTGGGACGGGCTGGGACGAGCTGGGACGGGCTGGGACGGGCTGGGATGTGCTGGGATGGGCTGTGGTGGGCTGGGACTCGGTGTGGTGGAATGGGACGGGCTGGGACAGGCTGTGATGGGCTGGGACAGGCTGTGGTGGGCTGTGGTGAGCTGGGACGGGCTGTGGTGTGCTGTGGTGGGCTGTGGTGGGCTAGGACGGGCTGTGGTGGGCTGGGACGGGTTTCGGTGGGCTAGGACGGGCTGCGGTGGGCTGGGATAAGCTGTGTTGGGCTGCGACGGGCTGTGGTAGGCTGGGATGAGCTGTGGAGGGTTGGGACGGGCTGTAGAGGGTTGTGGAGGGCTGTGCTGGGCTTGGACAGGCTGTGGTGGGCTGAGATGGGCCGTGCTGGTCCGTGGTGGGCTGGGACGGGCCGTACTGGGCTAGGACGGGCTGTGATGGGCCGTGGTGGGCTGGGACGGGCTGTGGTGGGCTGGGACGGGCCGTGGTGGGCTGGGACAGGCTGTGGTGGGCTGTGGTGGACTGGGAAGGGCCGTGGTGGGCCGTGGTGTGCTCTGGTGGGCCATGGTGGACCGTGGTTGGCCGTGGTGGGCCAGGACAGGCCGTGGTTAGCCGTGCTGGGCTGAAACAGGCTGGGACGGGATGTGGTGGGCTGGGACGGGATGTGGTGGGCTGGGACGGGCCGTGGTGGGCTGGGACGGGCCGTGGTGGGCTGGGACGGGTCGTGGTGGGCTGGGACGGGCTGTGGTGGGCTGCGGTGAGTAGGGACGGGCTGTGGTGGGCTGGGACAGGCTGTGGTGGGCCGTGGTGGGCTGGGACGGGCCGCGGTTGGCTGGGACGGGCCGCGGTGGGCTGTGGTGGGCCGTGGTGGGCTGGGACGGGCCGTGGTGGAATGGGATGGGCTGGGATGGGCTGTGGTGGGGTGCGGTGGGCTGTGACGGGCTGTGGTGGGTTGGGATGGGCTGGGACGGTCTGTGGTGTGCTGGGACGAGCTGTGGTGGGTTGTGGAGAGCTGGGATGGGCTGTTACGGCCTGTGGTGGGCTGCGACGGGCTCTGGTGGTCTGGGACAGGCTGGGACGGGTTGTGGTGGGCTGGGATGGCCTTGGACGGGCTGTGGTGGGTTGGGACGGGGTGTGGTGGGCTGCGACGGGCTGTGGTGAGCTTTGGTAAGCTGGGACGGGCTGTGGTGGGCTAGGACGGGTTGTGGTGGGCTGAGACGGGCTTTGGTGGGTTGTGGAGAGCTGGGATGGGCTGTGACGGCCTGTGGTTGGCTGGGACGGGCTCTGGTGGTCTGGGACGGGCTGGGACGGGCTCTGGTGGTCTGGGACGGGCTGGGACGAGCTGGGACAGGCTGGGACGGGCTGGGACGTGCTGGGATGGGCTGTGGTGGGCTGGGACTCGGTGTGGTGGAATGGGACGGGCTGGGACAGGCTGTGATGGGCTGGGACAGGCTGTGGTGGGCTGTGGTGAGCTGAGACGGGCTGTGGTGTGCTGTGGTGGGCTAGGACGGGCTGTGGTGGGCTGGGACGGGTTTCGGTGGGCTAGGACGGGCTGCGGTGGGCTGGGACGGGCTGCGGTGGGCTGGGATAAGCTGTGTTGGGCTGCGACGGGCTGTGGTAGGCTGGGATGAGCTGTGGAGGGTTGGGACGGGCTGTGGAGGGTTGTGGAGGGCTGTGCTGGGCTTGGACAGGCTGTGGTGGGCTGAGATGGGCCGTGCTGGTCCGTGGTGGGCTGGGACGGGCCGTACTGGGCTAGGACGGGCTGTGATGGGCCGTGGTGGGCTGGGGTGGGCTGTGGTGGGCTGGGACGGGCCGTGGTGGGCTGTGACAGGCTGTGGTGGGCTGTGGTGGACTGGGAAGGGCCGTGGTGGGCCGTGGTGTGCTCTGGTGGGCCATGGTGGACCGTGGTTGGCCGTGGTGGGCCGGGACAGGCCGTGGTTAGCCGTGCTGGGCTGAAACAGGCTGGGACGGGATGTGGTGGGCTGGGACGGGCTGTGGTGGGCTGGGACGGGCCATGGTGGGCTGGGACGGGCTGTGGTGGGCTGTGGTGGGCTGGGACGGGCTGTGGTCGTCTGGGACGGGTTGTGGTGAGCTGAGACGGGCCGTGGTGGGCTGAGACAGGCCGTGGTGGGCTGAGACGGGCCGTGGTGGGCTGGGACGGGCTGGTACTTGCTGTGGTGGGCTGTTACGGGCTCTGGTGTGCTGTGAGAGGCTGTGGTGGTCTGGGACGAGCTGGGACGGGCTGTGGTGGGCTGGGACGGGCTGTGGTGGGCTGGGACGGGCTGTGGTGGGCCGTAGTGGGCTGTGGTGGGCTGGGACGGGCTGTGGTGGTCTGTGACAAGCTCTTGTGGGCCGTGGTGGGCTGGGACGAGCTGTGGTGGGCTCTGGTGGGCTGGGACGGGCTGTCGTGGGCTGGGACGGGCTGGGACGGGCCGTGGTGGGCTGGGACGGGCCGTTGTGGGCTGGGACGGGCCGTGGTGGGCTGGGACGGGTTGAGATAGGCTGCGGTGGGCCGTGGTGTGATGTGCTGGGCTGTGGTGGGCTGGGATAGGCTGTGGTGAGCTGAGACGGGCTCTGGAGGTTTGTGGTGGGCTAGGACGGCTTGTGGTGGGCTGGGACGGGCTGTGGTGGGCCGTGGTGGGCTGTGGTGGGTTTTCGTGGGCCGTGGTAAGCTGGGACGGGCTGTGGTGGGCTGGGACGGGCTGCGGTGGGTTGTGGAGAGCTGGGACGGGCTGTGACGGGCTGTGGTGGGCTGCGACGGGCTCTGGGGGTCTGGGACAGGCTTGGACGAGCTGGGACAGGCTGGGACAGGCTGTGGTGGGCTGAGACGGGCTGTGGTGGGCTGGGACGGGCTCTGGTGGTCTGGGACATACTGTGGTGGGCTGGGACGGGCTGGGACGGGCTGTGGTGCTCTGTGGTGGTCTGGGACGTGCCGTGGTGAACCGTGGTGGGCTTGGATGGGCCGTGGTGGGCTTGGATGGGCCGTGGTGGGCTGTGGTCGGTTGTGGTGTGATGGGACGGGCTGTGGTGGGCTGGGATCGGCTGGGATAGGCTGTGGTTGGTTATGGTGGGCTGGGAGGAGCTGTGGTGGTCTGGGACAAGCTGTGGTGGGCTGGGACGGGCTGTGGTGGGCTGGGACGGGCTGTAGTGGGCTGAGGCGGGCTGTGGTGGGCTGGCACGGGCTGTGGTGGGCTGTGGTGGTCTGTGGTGGGCTGGGACGGGCTGTGGTGGGCTGTGGTGGGTTCTGAAGGGCTGTGGTGGGCTGTGGTGGGTTGGGACACGCTGTGGTGGGTAGGGACGGGCTGTGGTGGGCTGTGGTGTGTTGTGACGGGTTGGCACGGGCTGGGACGGGCCGTGGTGGGCTGGGAGGGGCTGCGGTGGGCTGTGGTGGGCTGGGACAGGCTGTGGTGAGCTGAGACGGGCTCTGGAGGGCTGTGGTTGGCTGGGACGGGCTGTGGTGAACTGTGGTGGGCCGTGGTGGGCTTTCGTGGGCTGTGGTGGGCTGGGACGGGCTGTGGTGGGCGAGGACGGGCTGGGACGGGCTGTGGTGGGTTGTGGAGAGCTGTGACGGGCTGTGGTGGGCTGCGACGGGCTCTGGTGGTCTGGGACGGGCTGGGACAGGCTGGGACGGGCTGTGGTGGGCTGAGACGGGCTGGGAGGGGCTGGGACGGGCTGTGGTGGTCTGGGACGGGCTGTGTTGGGCGGGGACGGGCTGTGGTGGGCTGGAACGGACTGTGGTGGTCCTGGACGGGCTCTGGTGGGCTGTGGTGGGCTGGGATGGGCTGTGGTGAGCTGGGACGGGCTGGGACGGGCTGTGGTGGGCTGGGACGGGCTGTGGTGGGCTGGGACTTGCTGTGGTGTGCTGTGGTTTGTCCATCAAACAGCTTCTCTGTTTTTCTGTCTCTCAGGCCAACAGTTTTACCGTCTCCTCGGTCTCTGCCCCCTCTTGGCTTCATCGTTTCATTATTAGAAAGAAAGGACAGGACCTGGCCAAAATAACTCAGCAGATGCCAAAGGTATGGGTGAGCTGGTTAGCTTAGCACCCCCCGCGTAGAAAAAGGTTTAGTCCAGATCACTCGTCACGAAAGAGAGAGGTGTATTCTAGCGTGGGTAAAACCAGGGGGAAATGACACAGATCCTTGCTGTTCAAGGGAACCCTCTCTTTTACTGCTGCAAACACTGCTCCTCCTATGTTATTGTCATGGGTTGAGCCCTTCCAAGGAAGCTTTATGTGGTGCTGTTTTGAGAACTGATGTAGTAGGATACCTGGAAATGGCGAGTGCAGCAAGGCTTCTCCCTGGGGAGTTAGACGGTATCTAGATAAAGGCTAAATGAGTAAACTTCTCCAAAGCCCTTGCAGAAACCGGGACGGCACCAGAGCCTTGGGCTCTAGGCACTGCCATATGGCCGAAATTGTTAAGTTTCTGACTTGTAAAATTGTGGGGATTTGGTCTGGGCTTTTTGGGAAGGAGCGCATCTCTCAGTGGCAGGGATCGATGGTGTAGGCCTGACCAAAAGCATTGGCCTGGCTTGGATCTTGGCAAATTCTGAAGAGATTCATTGTCCTTCACCTCAAGGTTCACATCAAATTCACTGGAGGAGAGGATAACATCACTTTGGAAGGACCTACAGAAGATGTGCATGTGGCTCAGGAACAGATTGAAGCCGTGCTCAAGGAACTGGTGAGCTGCAGTTACTAGTTCCAGTAAGAAACTGGGGGAAGAAGGGGCAACAGAGCAGAGGTGATGAGGTGTTTGTCACATCCATAGGATGTCTTGGCATGCTTAATCGAACTTGCAGGAGACAAATTGTGTGGCAGGTGGATGACACCCCTTGGTCATCCATAGCATCCTTGAAAAGTCAGCATTAATTTTTTTGGTGCGGAGAAGGAAGGATTCTCTTGGTTATAGCTGGAGAGGCATAGAAGTCAGTCTTTTCAATGTTTCATGAGCACAATGCTCTCTTCTCAAAGCAGAGGAATGCTTGTGCTCTGCTGAAGAGCAGAAGTGCTTGTAGCTGACCGCTGGTGAGTCAGTGCCAATACTGGCAGTAGGCAGTTACTTAGGGCACGAGACAGAAGCGGTGGCCTGTCCTACCTGGCCCTATATAATATAATATATAATATTGGACATACATACATATATAGATATAGATATAAAAATATAATTCTTTTTAGATCCACGGGATGGATTACGCAATAATCAAGGCTGACCACCAATTCCACCGACACCTCATTGGCAAGAACGCAGCTAAACGGTAAGTGGAGTGCCTTTCTAGTCCTTCCCATGCTCACACTCTTCGTGTTTAGTAGATGGTATCAGGGGCTCTGTAGCTCACCCAGTGTGCTGTCTCCATCACGTTTCCTCTGCTTTCCTGGAGTGGTGGTGGTACAAGGAGAGAAATGGGCCGTGAGGCCTTGCGATGGCTTTAACGTGTGAAAGTACCTTGGGAGCCTGAACAGTAGTGGAATTACTTCTCTGTGCGAATGACATTTTAGCAGCCAGTTGTGGGTGGTGGAAATGTGCTTGGTGAGCTTCTCCCTGTAGAGGAATGAAGGCGGTGGGTTGATTAGCATTGATAACACGCAGCTGTGGCCTTGCCTCAGAGGCAGTGGGTTGATTGACGTGGATGACGTGCAGGTGTAGCTGGTTCCCGCTAAGGGGTTAAATAGCCCTGTGGCTTGTGGGAGAGGGTGTCAGCTGGAGGAGGAGCAGTGTGGTCTGGCCTCTGGAGGAAGGCGCTACAGCACCGGCAGTAGAATATGGTCAACGGTAAAGCCTTGTTGTGGTCTGCTAGTTTGATAGCACTGCAACGTGACCCCAGCCAAGAGTTTGGGGTAGAAAGGAACGATTGTCCTCTGCTCTAAATGTGATACTGTTTGGGGAAGAAACACGCCTCGCTCTGACAAGGGAACAATGGGCTCTGTAGATGCCACGGTATTTACTTGGACAGGCTCTCGTGTGGCACAGGTCTGCTCTCGCTGAACTCCAGGGGGAAGAGGCAATTTCCCCTGGCTCAACCCTACCCCGCTGAGCCCTTCCCAGAGGCGGCTTTACTTCTTCAACAGCCTCTGAGCAGTGATAATCAAGGTGCCTTGCTTCCAGGTCTTTGCCTAGCAGATGGCGTCACCACAGTCCTTGCCTCGAAGTGAACAGGATGAAGGATCTGTACAAGGTGTCTGTGCGCATTCCCCCGGACAACGAGAAGAGCAACCCGATCAGAATGGAAGGAGACCCACAGGGGGCCCCACAGGCCAAGAAAGAGCTGCTGGAACTCGCTTCCCGTATGGTGAGTGGGTAGGACGTGATGTTTGGGAGACTGCAGGGTTTGCGCTCTCGTGTTCCCTTGTAACCTTCTGGTGCGAGTGTGTGCCCCTTGCCCACGGAGCACTTGGATCTCATGACAAGTGCAAGTTCCTCTTCACAAATGTCTTCCCCTGTTCCCTCGGGTAGCCTTTCTCTGTCAACGCAGAGTGAATTTTGTCTGGAGAAAAGAGGGACAGTGCTGGCAAGTAAACCGTCGGGCAGCAAACCGCTAAGTCAAAGTAGATGGCTCTCCGGCTGAACACTCAGTGTGCCCTCTGTTCCCATCAGGAAAATGAACACGCTGCGGACCTAATCGTTGAGCAGAAATTCCACCGGACCATCATTGGGCAGAAGGCTGAGCGGGTCTGGGAAATCCGGGAGCAATTCCCAGAGGTAAGGCTTTGTAGGAGAGGAGGAATCCAGAGGGGATATTTCCTACATGGGTAGTAGGCCTGTCGTCACAGAAGTCGTAACTTTAGTGGCTCTGTAGCGCAAGTGTCTGAGAAGATAGTTCTTTTAGCCAGAGGCCGCTAACACGGTTCCCCGTTTCTGAATGGGAAAAGGGCATGAGTAGGATCCCCCCAACCTTTGCATGTGTCTGACACAAGGGTTCTTGCTTTTGCTTGAGCTAACTAGAAATGACCGCTCCTGCAGGTTATCATCAGCTTCCCAGACCCTGCACACAAGAGTGACATCGTCCAACTCCGAGGTCCCAAAAACGAGGTGGAGAAGTGCACCGAGTACATGCAAAAGATGGTGGCAGACCTGGTAAGGAGGTCTTCTGCCTGCTCTTCCCTCCTACGTGCCTGGATAACCCTGGGGCAAAGCAGAGCTCTACTGGCTTGGGTAGAGCTAAAACACCTCAAGAGGAGGGAGCTGTCAGCTCTGTTTTGGCTGAATGGAGGCAGGGGGATAGTACCTGTTATGGGAAGGCTATAGGGGAACGTCCTTGCCTTTGTTTAGTCTTACAAAAGTCCCTCGTATAGAGAACTTCCTTGGGTCTAAGCCTGTTTTCAAAAGCTCGTTTATCAGAGCTCCTGAAGTCGGGCCTCCCTTGCCACGACAGTGTAAACTTCATGTCTCCCTTCCTTTCTCCCTTAGGTTGAAAACAGCTTTCCTATTTCTGTCCCCATCTGCAAACAGTTCCACAAGAACATCATAGCGAAAGGAGGTGTCAAAATCAAGAAGGTGAGATACTGTTCCTAACACAGGTGAGCCGGGACGGGCCGCGGTGGGCCGGGACGGGCTGGGACAGGCTGTAACCGGCTGTGGTGTGCTGTGGTGGGCTGGGACGGGCCGGGGTGGGCTGGGACGGGCCGGTACTTGATGTGGTGGGCTGGGACGGGCCGTGGTGGGCTGTGGTGTGCCGTGATGGGCTGGGACGGGCCGTGGTGGGCTGTGGTGTGCCGTGATGGGCTGGGACGGGCCGTGGTGGGCTGTGGTGTGCCGTGGTGGGCTGTGGTGTGCCGTGGTGGGCTGTGGTGTGCCGTGGTGGGCTGGGACGGGCCGTGGTGGGCTGGGACGGGCCGTGGTGGGCTGGGACGGGCCGTGGTGGGCTGTGGTGTGCCGTGATGGGCTGGGACGGGCTGTGGTGGGCTGGGACGGGCTGTGGTGTGCTGGGCCGTGCTGGGACGGGCTGTGGTGGGCTGGGACGGGCTGTGGTGGGCTGGGACGGGCTGTGGTGGGCTGGGACGGGCTGTGGTATGCTGGGACGGGCTGTGACGGGCTGTCGTTGGCTGGGATGGGCTGGGACAGGCTGTGGTGGGCTGTGGTGGGCTGGGACGGGCTGTGGTGGGCTGGGACGGGCTGTGGTGGGCTGGGACGGGCTGTGGTGGGCTGTGGTGGGTTCTGCTGAGCTTGAGACGGGCTGTGGTGGGCTGGGACGGGCTGAGACGAGTTCTGGTTGTCTGGAACGAGCTGGGACGGGCTGTGATGGGCTGGGACGGGCTGTGGTGGGCTGTGATGGGCTGGGACGGGCTGCGGTTGGCTGTGGTGGGTTGTGGTGAGCTGGGACAGGCTGTGGTGGGCTAGAATGGGCTGGGACGGGCTGTGGTGGGTGTGGTGGACTGGGACGCGCTGTAGTGAGCTGAGACGGGCTGTGGTGGGCTGGGATTTGCTGGGACGGCTGGGACGGGCTGTGGTGGGCTAGGACGGGCTGTGGTGGGCGGGGACGGGCTGTGGTGGTCTGGGACGGGCTGTGTTGGGCTGGGACGGGCTGTGGAGGATTGGACCGGGCTATGGAGAGCTGTGGAGAGCCGTGGTGGGCTGGGACGGGCCGTGTTGGGCAGGGACGGGCCGTGGTGGGCTGGGACGGGCTCTGGTGGTGAGCAGAGACGGCCTGTGTTGGGCTGGGACGGGCTGTGATAAGCTGTAACCGACTGTGGTGGGTCGTGGTGGGCTGGGACGGGCCGTGGTGGGCTGGGGCGGGTTGGGACGGGCTGGGACTGGCTGTGGAGGGCTGTGGTGGGCTGGGACGGACTGGGACGGGCCGTGGTGGGCTGGGACGGGCCGTGGTGGGCTGGGACGGGCCGTGGTGGGCTGGGACGGGCCGTGGTGGGCTGGGAAAGGCTGTGGTGGGCTGGGACGGGCCGTGTTAGGTTGTTATGGTCCGTGGTGGGCTGGGACGGGCCGTGGTGGGCTGGGACGGGCTGTGGTGGGCTGGGCCGTGCTGGGACGGGCTGTGGTGGGCTGGGACGGGCTGTGGTGGGCTGGGACGGGCTGTGGTGGGCTGGGACGGGCTGTGGTGGGCTGGGACGGGCTGTGGTGGGCTGGGACGGGCTGTGGTGGGCTGGGACGGGCTGTGACGGGCTGTCGTGGGCTGGGATGGGCTGGGACGGGCTGTGGTGGGCTGGGACGGGCTGTGGTGGGCTGGGACAGGCTGTGGTGGGCTGGGAGGGGCTGGGACGGGCTGTGGTGGGCTGGGACGGGCTGGTACGTGCTGTGGTGTGCTGGGACGGGCTGTGGTGGTCTGGGACGGGCTGGGACAGGCTGAGGTGGGCTGTGGTGGGTTCTGCTGAGCTTGAGACGGGCTGTGGTGGGCTGGGGCGGGCTGAGACGAGTTCTGGTTGTCTGGAACGAGCTGGGACGGGCTGTGATGGGCTGGGACGGGCTGTGGTGGGCGGGGACGGGCTGTGGTGGGCGGGCACGGGCTATGGTGGGCGGGGACGGGATGTGGTGGTCTCGAATGGTCTGTGGTGGGCTGGGACGGGCTGTGGCGGGCTGGGACGGGCTGCGGCAGGCTGCGACGGGCTGGGACGGGCTATGTTGGTCTGTGGTGGGTTGGGACGGGCGGGGACGGGCTGTGGTGGGCTGGGACGGGCTGTGGTGGGCTAGGGACGGGCTGTGGTGGGCTGGGACGGGCTGTGGTGGGCTGGGACGGGCTGTGGTGGGCTGGGACGGGCTGTGGTGGGTTGGGACAGGCTGGGACATGCTGGGACGGTGTGTGGTGGACTGGGATGGTCTGTGGTGGGGCGTGGTGGGCTGGGACGGGCCGTGGTGAACTGTGGTGGGCTGTGGTGGGCCGTGGTGGGCCGTTTTGAGCCGGTATGGGAAGGGATGGGCTGTGGTGGGCCGTGGTGGGCTGGGACAGGTCATGGTGGTCTGAGATGGCCCGTGGTGAACGGTGGTGGGCTGTGGTGGGCCGTGGTGGGCTGGTATGGGCCGTGGTGGGCTGTGGTGGGCCGTTTTGAGCCGGTTTGGGAAGGGATGGGCTGTGGTGGGCCGTGGTGGGCTGGGACAGGTCATGGTGGTCTGAGATGGCCCGTGGTGAACTGTGGTGGGCTGGGACAGGCTGTGTTTGGCTGGGACAGGCTGTGGTGGGCTGGGACGGGCTGTGGTGGGCTGGGACGGGCTGTGGTGGGCCGGGACAGGCTGTGTTTGGCTAGGACAGGCTGTGTTTGGCTGGGACAGGCTGTGGTGGGCCGGGACGGGCTGTGGTGGGCCGGGACGGGCTGTGGTGGGCCGGGACGGGCTGTGGTGGGCCGGGACGGGCTGTGGTGGGCCGGGACGGGCTGTGGTGGGCCGGGACGGGCCGTGGTGGGCTGGGATGGGCCGTGGTGGGCTGGGATGGGCCGTGGTGGGCTGGGATGGGCCGTGGTGGGCTGGGACGGGCCGTGGCGGGCTGGGACGGGTTGTGGCGGACTGGGACAAACTGTGGTGGTCTGTGGTGGGCTGGGACGGGCCGTGGTGGGCTGGGACGGGCTGGGACAAGCTGTGCCGGGCTGGGACGGGCTGTGGTGGGCTGTGGTAGGCTGTGCTGTGCTGTAGTGGTCTGTGATGGGCTGGGACGGGCTGTCGTGGGCTGGGACGGGCTGTCGTGGGCTGTGGGGACCTGGGACATGCTGTGGTGGGCTGGGACGGGCTCTGGTGGGCTGGGACGGGCTGTGGTGGGCTTCTATGGGCTGTTACTTTATGTGGTGAGCTGGGATGGGCTGTGACGGGCTGTGGTCGGCTGGTATGAGGTGGGACAAGCTGTAGTGGGCCGGGACGGGCTGTGGTGAGCTGGGACGGGCTGTAGTGAGCTGGGACGGGCTGTGGTGGTTTGTGGTGGGCTGGGACGGGCTGTGGTGGTCTGGGATGGGCTGGGACAGGCTGTGGTGGGCCGTGGTAAGCCATGGTCGGCTGTGGTGGGCTGGGACGGGCTGTGGTGGGCTGTGGTGTGCCATGGTGGGCTGGGACAGGCTGCGGTGGGCTGGTAAGGGCTGTGGTGGGCTGGGACAGGCTGTGGTGGGACGGGGACGGGCTGTGGTTGGTTGTGGTGGGCTGGGACGGGCTGGGACGCCTTGGAAGGGCTGTGGTGGGCGGTGACGAGTTGTGGTGTTCTGTGACGGGCTGGGACTTTCTGTGGTGAGCTGCGACGGTCTGTGGTGGTCTGGAACGGGCCGTGGTGGGCCGGGACGGGCCGTGGTGCGCCGGGACGGACCGTGGCGGGCCGGGCCGGGCCGTGCTGGGCTGGGACGGGTTGTGGCGAGCTGGGACGGGTTGTGGCGGGCTGGGACGAACTGTGGTGGGCTGTGGTGGGCTGGGACAGGCTGTGGTGGGTTGGCACGGGGCGTGGTGGGCTGTGGTGGGCTGGGACGGGCTGTGGTGGGCTGGGACGGGCTCTGGTGGTCTGGGACATACTGTGGTGGGCTGGGACGGGCTGTGGTGGTCTGCGGTAGGCTGTGGTGTGCTGTAGTGTCCTGTGGTGGGCTGGGACGGGCTGTGGTGGGCTGGGACAAGCTGTGGTGGGCTGTGGTGGGCTTGGACGGGCTGTGGTTCGCTGGGACAGGCCGTGGTGGGCTGGGACGGGCCGTGGTGAATTGGGATGGGCCGTGGTGGGCTGGGACGGGCCGTGGTGGGCCGGGATGGGCCGTGGTGTGCCGGGACGGGCCGTGGTGTGCTGGGACGGGTTGTGGCGGGCTGGGACGAACTGTGGTGGTCTGTGGTGGGCTGGGACGGGCCGTGGTGGGCTGGGACGGGCTCTGGTGGTATGGACCGGGCTGTGGTGGGCTGGGAAGGGCTGGAATGGGCTGTGGTGGGTTGGCATGGGCTGTGGTGGGCGGGGACGGTCTGTGGTGGGCTGGGACAGGCTGTGGTGGGCTTGGACCTGCTGTGGTGGTTGGGGACGGGTTGTGGTAGGTCCGGGACGGGCTGTCGTATTCCGGGACGGGCTGTGGTGGGCTGGGAAGGCCTGGGACGGGCTGGGACGGGCTGTGGTGGGCGGGGACGGGCTGTGGTGGGCTGGGACGGGCTCTGGTGGTCTCAAACCGGCTGTGGTGGGTTGGGAAGGGCTGGAATGGGCTTTGGTGGGTTGGGACAGGCTGTGGTGGGCTGGGACGGGCTGTGGTGGGCTTAGACCTGCTGTGGTGGTCAGGGACGGGTTCTGGTAGGTCTGGGACGGTCTGTGGTGGGCTGGGACGGTCTGTGGTGGGCTGTGACGGGCTGTGGTGGGCTTCTATGGGCTGGTACTTTATGTGGTGGGCTGGGACGGGCTGTGACGGGCTGTGGTCGGCTGGTATGAGCTGGGACAAGCTTTGGTGGGCCGGGACGGGCTCTGTTGGGCTGGGACGGGCTGTGGTGAGCTGGGACGGGCTGTGGTGGCCTGTGGTGGGCTGGGACGGGCTGTGGTGGTCTGGGATGGCCTGGGACAGGCTGTGGTGGGCCGTGGTAAGCCATGGTCGGCTGTGGTGGGCTGGGACGGGCTGTGGTGGGCTGTGGTGTGCCATGGTGGGCTGGGACAGGCTGCGGTGGGCTGGAAAGGGCTGTGGTGGGCTGGGACGGGCTGCGGTGGGACGGGGACGAGCTGTGGTTGGTTGTGGTGGGCTGGGACGGGCTGGGACGCCTTGGAAGGGCTGTGGTGGGCGGTGACGGGTTGTGGTGTTCTGTGACGGGCTGGGACTTTCTGTGGTGAGCTGCGACGGTCTGTGGTGGTCTGTAACGAGCTGTGGTGGGCCGGGACGGGCCGTGGTGGGCCGGGACGGGCCGTGGTTGGCCGGGACGGGCTGTGGCGAGCTGGGACGGGTTGTGGTGGGCTGGGACTGGTTGTGGCGGACTGGGACGAACTGTGGTGGTCTGTGGTGGCCTGGGACGGGCCGTGGTGGCCTGGGACGTGCCGTGGTGGCCTGGGACGGGCCGTGGTGGCCTGGGACGGGCCGTGGTGGGCCGGGACGGGCCGTGGTGGACCGGGACGGGCCGTGGTGGGCTGGGACGGGTTGTGGCGGGCTGGGACGAACTGTGGTGGTCTGTGGTGGGCTGGGACGGGCCGTGGTGGGCTGGGATGGGCTCTGCTGGTATGGACCGGGCTGTGGTGGGCTGGGAAGGGCTGGAATGGGCTGTGGTGGGTTGGCATGGGCTATGGTGGGCTGGCACGGTGTGTGGTGGGCTGGCACAGGCTGTGGTGGGCTTGGACCTGCTGTGGTGGTCGGGGACGGGTTGTGGTAGGTCCGGGATGGGCTGTCGTGGTCCGGGACGGGCTGTGGTGGGCTGGGAAGGCCTGGGACGGGCTGGGACGAGCTGGGACGGGCTGTGGTGGGCGGGGACGGGCTGTGGTGGGCGGGGACGGGCTCTGGTGGTCTCAAACCGGCTGTGGTGGGTTGGGAAGGGCTGGAATGGGCTGTGGTGGGTTGGGACAGGCTGTGGTGGGCTGGGACGGGCTGTGGTGGGCTTGGACCTGCTGTGGTGGTCAGGGACGGGTTCTGGTAGGTCCGGGACGGGCTGTGGTGGGCTGGGATGGGCTGTGATAAGCTGTAACCGGCTGTGGTGGGCTGTGGTGGTCTGGTACGTGTTGTGGTGAGCTGAGATGGGCTGTGGTGGGCTTTGGTGGGCTGGGGTGGGCTCGGACGGGCCGTGGTGGGCTGGGACGGGCTGTGGTGGGCTTCTATGGGCTGGTACTTTATGTGGTGGGCTGGGACGGGCTGTGACGGGCTGTGGTGGTCTGGGATTGGCTGGGACAGGCTGTGGTGGGCCGTGGTAAGCCATGGTGGGCTGTGGTGGGCTGGGACGGGCTGTGGTGGGCTGTGGTGTGCCATGGTGGGCTGGAACAGGCTGCGGTGGGCTGGAAAGGGCTGTGGTGGGCTGGGACAGGCTGTGGTGGGATGGGGACGGGCTGTGGTTGGTTGTGGTGGGCTGGGACGGGCTGTGGTGGGCTGGGACAGGCTGTGGTGGGCTGGGACGAGCTGTGATGAGCTGAGACGGGCTGTGATGGGCCGGGGTGGGCCGGGACAGGCTCTGGTGGGCTGTGGAGGGCTGGGACGGGCTCTGGTGGGCTGGGACGGACTTGGACGCACTGTGGTGGGCTGGGACGGCCTGTGTAGGGCTGGGAGGGGCTGTGGTGGGCTGTGGGGGGCTGGGAAGGGCTGTGGTGGGCTGGGACGGGCTAGAACGGCTATGGTGGGCTGGGACGGGCTGTGGTGGGCTTGGATGGGCTGTGCTGTGCTGGAACGGTCTGGGACGAGTTGTGGTGAGTGTGGTGGGCTGGGACGGGCTGGGACGGACTGTGTTTAGCTGGGACGGGCTGTGGTGGGCCGTGGTGGGCTGGGACAGGCTGTGGTGAGCTGAGACGGGCTGTGGTGGGCTGTGTCGGGCTGGGACGAGCTGTGACGGGGTGGGACGGGCTGTGGTGGTCTGCGCTAGGCTGTGGTGTGCTGTAGTGGCCTGTGATGGGCTGGGTGGGGCTGTGGTGAGCTGGGACTTGCTGTGGTGGGCTGGGACGGGCTGTGGTGGGCTGGGACGGGCTGTGGTGGGCTAGGACGGGCTGTGGTGGGCTGGGACGGGCTGTGGTGGGCTGGGACGGGCTGTGGTGGGCTGGGACGGGCTGTGGTGGGCTGGGACGGGCTGTGGTGGGCTGGGACGGGCTGTGGTGGGCTGGGACAGGCTGTGGTGGGCTGGGACGGGCTGTGTTAGGCTGGGATGGGCTGTGGAGGATTGGGACGGGCTATGGAGAGCTGTGGAGAGCTGGGACGGTCTGTGGTGGGCTGGGACAGGCTGTGGTGGGCTTGGACCTGCTGTGGTGGTCAGGGACGGATTGTGGTAGGTCCGGGACGGGCTGTCGTGGTCCGGGACGGGCTGTGGTGGGCTGGGAAGGCCTGGGACGGGCTGGGATGAGCTGGGACGGGCTGTGGTGGGCGGGGACGGGCTGTGGTGGGCGGGGACGGGCTGTGGTGGGCGGGGACGGGCTGTGGTGGGCAGGGACGGGCTGGGACGAGCTGGGACGGGCTGTGGTGGGCTGCGGTAGGCTGTGGTGTTCTGTAGTGGTCTGTGGAGGGCTGGGACGGGCTGTGGTGGGCTGGCACGGGCTGTGGTGGGCTGGGACGGGCTGTGGTGGGCTGTGGTGGGCTGGGATGGGCTGTCGTGGGCTGGGAAGGGCTGTCGTGGGCTTTGGCGGCCTGGGACATGCTGTGGTGGGCTGGGACGGGCTGGGACGTGCTGTGACGAGCTGTGACGGTCTGTGGTGTGTTGTAGTGGCCTGTGGTGTGCTGTAGTGGCCTGTGGTGGGCTGGGACGGGCTGTGGTGGGCTGGGACAAACTGTGGTGGGCTGTGGTGGGCTGGGATGAGCTGGGACAGGCTGGGACGGGCTGTGGTGGGCTGGGACGGGCTGTGGTGGGCTGGGGCGGGCTGTGGTGGGCTGCGACGGGCTGGGACGGGCTGCGACGGGCTGGCACGGGCTGTGGTGTGCTGGGACGGGCTGTGGTGGGTTGGGACGGGCTGTGGTGGGCTGGGACGGGCTGGGACGGGCCGTGGTGGGCTGGGACGGGCTCTGGTGGGCTTGGACAGGCTGTGGTGGGCTGGGACGAGCCGTAGTAGGCTGGGACGGGCCGTGGTGGGCCGCGACGGGCCGTGGTGGGTTGTTGTGGGCCGTTGTGGGCTGGGACGGGCTGTGGTGGGCTGTGGTTGACCGTGGTGGGCTGTGATGGCCTGTGGTAAGCTGGGACGGGATGTGGTAAGCTGGGACGGGCTTTCGTGGGCTGGGATGGGTTGTCGTGGGCTGGGACGGTCTGGGACGGGCCGTGGTGAGCTGGGACGGGCCGTGGTGGGCTGGGACAGGCTGTGGTGAGCTGGGACGGGCCGTGGTGGGCCGGGACGGGCCGTGGTGGGCCGGGATGGGCCGTGGCGGGCTGGGACAAACTGTGGTGGGCTGGGATGAACTGTGGTGGTCTGTGGTGGGCTGGGACGAGCTGTGGTGATCCGGGACGGGCTGTGGTAGGCTGGGACAAACTGTGGCGGGCTGGGACGGGCCGTGGCGGGCTGGGACGGGCCGTGGTGGGCTGGGACGGGCCGTGGCGGGCTGGGACGGGCCGTGGCGGGCTGGGACGGGCCGTGGCGGGCTGGGACGGGTCGTGGCGGGCTGGGACAGGCTGTGGCGGGCTGGGACGGGCTCTGGTGGGCTTGGATGGGCTGTGATAAGCTGTAACCGGCTGTGGTGGGCTGTGGTGGTCTGGTACGGGTTGTGGTGAGCTGAGATGGGCTGTGGTGGGCTTTGGTGGGCTGGGGTGGGCTCGGACGGGCCGTGGTGGGCTGGGACGAGCTGTGGTGGGTATCTATGGGCTGGTACTTTATGTGGTGGGCTGGGACGGGCTGTGACGGGCTGTGGTGGTCTGGGATTGGCTGGGACAGGCTGTGGTGGGCCGTGGTAAGCCATGGTGGGCTGTGGTGGGCTGGGACGGGCTGTGGTGGGCTGTGGTGTGCCATGGTGGGCTGGGACAGGCTGCGGTGGGCTGGGACAGGCTGGGGTGGGCTGGAACGGGCTGTGGTGGGCTGGGACAGGCTGTGGTGGGATGGGGACGGGCTGTGGTTGGTTGTGGT
This sequence comes from Falco biarmicus, assembly GCF_023638135.1. NCBI lineage: Eukaryota > Metazoa > Chordata > Aves > Falconiformes > Falconidae > Falco > Falco biarmicus. The sequence goes on along the minus strand of NW_026612010.1, from coordinate 199,836 downwards.
GGGCTGGGACGGGCTGTGGTGGGCTGGGACGGGCTGTGGTGGGCTGGGACGGGCTGTGGTGGGCTGGGACGAGCTGTGATGAGCTGAGACGGGCTGTGATGTGCCGGGGTGGGCCGGGACAGGCTCTGGTGGGCTGTGGAGGGCTGGGACGGGCTCTGGTGGGCTGGGACGGACTTGGACGCACTGTGGTGGGCTGGGACGGGCTGGGACGGCCTGTGTAGGGCTGGGAGGGGCTGTGGTGGGCAGTGGGGGGCTGGGAAGGGCTGTGGTGGGCTGGGACGGGCTAGAACAGCTATGGTGGGCTGGGACGGGCTGTGGTGGGCTTGGATGGGCTGTGCTGTGCTGGAACGGTCTGGGACGAGTTGTGGTGAGTGTGGTGGGCTGGGACGGGCTGGGACGGACTGTGTTTAGCTGGGACGGGCTGTGGTGGGCCGTGGTGGGCTGGGACAGGCTGTGGTGAGCTGAGACGGGCTGTGGTGGGCTGTGTCGGGCTGGGACGAGCTGTGACGGGGTGGGACGGGCTGTGGTGGTCTGCGCTAGGCTGTGGTGTGCTGTAGTGGCCTGTGATGGGCTGGGTGGGGCTGTGGTGGGCTGGGACGGGCTGTGGTGGGCTGGGATAAGCTGTGTTGGGCTTGGACGGGCTGTGTTAGGCTGGGACAGGCTGTGGAGGATTGGGACGGGCTATGGAGAGCTGTGGAGAGCTGGGACGGTCTGTGGTGGGCTGGCACAGGCTGTGGTGGGCTTGGACCTGCTGTGGTGGTCGGGGACGGGTTGTGGTAGGTCCGGGACGGGCTGTCGTGGTCCGGGACGGGCTGTGGTGGGCTGGGAAGGCCTGGGACGGGCTGGGACGAGCTGGGACGGGCTGTGGTGGGCGGGGACGGGCTGTGGTGGGCGGGGATGGGCTGGGACGAGCTGGGACGGGCTGTGGTGGATTGCGGTAGGCTGTGGTGCTCTGTAGTGGTCTGTGGTGGGCTGGGCTGGGCTGTCGTGGGCTGGGAAGGGCTGTCGTGGGCTGTGGGGGCCTGGGACATGCTGGGGTGGGCTGTGGCGGCCTGGGACGTGCTGTGACGAGCTGGGACGAGCTGTGACGGGCTGGGGTGTGTTGTAGTGGCCTGTGGTATGCTGTAGTGGCCTGTGGTGGGCAGGGACGGGCTGTGGTGGGCTGGGACAAACTGTGGTGGGCTGTGGTGGGCTGGGATGAGCTGGGACAGGCTGGGACGGGCTGAGACGGGCTGTGGTGGGCTGGGACGGGCTGTAGTGGGCTGTGGTGGGCTGTGGAGGGCTGGGACGGGCTGTAGTGTGCCGTGGTGGGCTGGGACGGGCCGGGTGGGCTGGGATGGGCTGGGACGGGCTGTGGTGGGCTGGGGCGGGCTGTGGTGGGCTGGGACGGGCTGTAGTGGGCTGTGGTGGGCTGTGGAGGGCTGGGACAGGCTGTAGTGTGCCGTGGTGGGCTGGGACGGGCCGGGTGGGCTGGGATGGGCTGGGACGGGCTGTGGTGGGCTGGGGCGGGCTGTGGTGGGCTGGGACGGGCTGTGGTGGGCTGGGACGAGCTGTGATGAGCTGAGACGGGCTGTGATGGGCCGGGGTGGGCCGGGACAGGCTCTGGTGGGCTGTGGAGGGCTGGGACGGGCTCTGGTGGGCTGGGACGGACTTGGACGCACTGTGGTGGGCTGGGACGGCCTGTGTAGGGCTGGGAGGGGCTGTGGTGGGCGGGGACGGGCTGTGGTGGGCGGGGACGGGCTGTGGTGGGCGGGGATGGGCTGGGACGAGCTGGGACGGGCTGTGGTGGATTGCGGTAGGCTGTGGTGCTCTGTAGTGGTCTGTGGTGTTCTGTAGTGGTCTGTGGTGGGCTGGGACGGGCTGTGGTGGGCTGGGACGGGCTGTGGTGGGCTGGGATGGGCTGTCGTGGGCTGGGAAGGGCTGTCGTGGGCTGTGGGGGCCTGGGACATGCTGGGGTGGGCTGTGGTGGGCTGTGACGAGCTGGGACGAGCTGTGACGGGCTGTGGTGTGTTGTAGTGGCCTGTGGTATGCTGTAGTGGCCTGTGGTGGGCTGGGACGGGCTGTGGTGGGCTGGGACAAACTGTGGTGGGCTGTGGTGGGCTGGGATGAGCTGGGACAGGCTGGGACGGGCTGAGACGGGCTGTGGTGGGCTGGGATGGGCTGTGGTGGGCTGGGACGGGCTGTAGTGGGCTGTGGTGGGCTGTGGAGAACTGGGACGGGCTGTAGTGTGCCGTGGTGGGCTGGGACAGGCCGGGTGGGCTGGGATGGGCTGGGACGGGCTGTAGTGGGCTGGGACGGGCTGGGACGGGCCGTGGTGGTCTGGGACGGGCTGTGGTGGGCTGGGACGGGCTCTGGTGGGCTTGGACAGGCTGTGGTGGGCTGGGATGAGCCGTTGTAAGCTGGGACGGGCCGTGATGGGCCGCGACGGACCGTGGTGGGTTGTTATGGGCCGTGGTGGGCTGGGACGGGCTGTGGTGGGCTGTGGTGGACCGTGGTGGGCTGTGATGGGCTGTGGTAAGCTGGGACGGGATGTGGTAAGCTGGGACGGGCTTTCATGGGCTGGGACGGGTTGTCGTGGGCTGGGACGAGCTGTGGTGAGCTGGGACGGGCCGTGGTGGGCCGGGCCGGGCTGTGGTGGGCCGGGCCGGGCCGTGGCGGGCTGGGACGAACTGTGGTGGGCTGGGATGAACTGTGGTGGGCTGTGGTGGGCTGGGATGGGCTGTGGTGATCTGGGACGGGCTGTGGTAGGCTGGGACAAACTGTGGCGGGCTGTGGTGGGCCGTGGTGGGCCGGGACGGGCCGTGGTGGGCCGGGAAAGGCTGTGTTTGGCTGGGACAGGCTGTGTTTGGCTGGGACAGGCTGTGGTGGGCTGGGACGGGCCGTGGTGGGCCGGGACGGGCCGTGGCGGGCTGGGACGGGTTGTGGAGGACTGGGACGAACTGTGGTGGTCTGTGGTGGGCTGTGGTGGACCGTGGTGGGCTGTGATGGGCTGTGGTAAGCTGGGACGGGATGTGGTAAGCTGGGACGGGCTTTCGTGGGCTGGGACGGGTTGTCGTGGGCTGGGACGGGCTGGGACGGGCCGTGGTGAGCTGGGACGGGCCGTGGTCGGCTGGGACGGGCCGTGGTGGGCTGGGACGGGCTGTGGTGGGCTGGCACAGGCCGTGGTGGGCCGGGACGGGCCGTGGTGGGCCGGGACGGGCCGTGGCGGGCTGGGACAAACTGTGGTGGGCTGGGATGAACTGTGGTGGGCTGTGGTGGGCTGGGACGGGCTGTGGTGATCTGGGACGGGCTGTGGTAGGCTGGGACAAACTGTGGCGGGCTGGGACGGGCCGTGGCGGGCTGGGACGGGCCGTGGCGTGTTGGGACGGGCCGTGGCGGGTTGGGACGGGCCGTGGCGGGCTGGGACGGGTTGTGGTGGGCTGGGACGGGCCGTGGTGGGCTGGGACGGGCTGTGGTAGGCTGGGCTGGGCCGTGGCAAGCCGTGGTGGGCCGTGGTAAGCTGTGATGGGCCGTGGTGGGCTGGGTCGGACTGTGGTGTGATGGGACGGGCTGTGGTGGGCTGGGACGGGCTGTGGTGGGCTGGGACGGGCTGTGGTGGGCTGGGACAAGCTGGGGTGGGCTGGGACGGGCCGTGGTGGGCCGGGACGGGCCGTGGCGGGCCGGGACGGGCCGTGGTGGGTTGTTATGGGCCGTGGTGGGCTGGGACGGGCTGTGGTGGGCTGTGGTGGACCGTGGTGGGCTGTGATGGGCTGTGGTAAGCTGGGACGGGATGTGGTAAGCTGGGACGGGCTTTCATGGGCTGGGACGGGTTGTCGTGGGCTGGGACGAGCTGTGGTGAGCTGGGACGGGCTGTGGTGGGCCGGGCCGGGCTGTGGTGGGCCGGGCCGGGCCGTGGCGGGCTGGGACGAACTGTGGTGGGCTGGGATGAACTGTGGTGGGCTGTGGTGGGCTGGGATGGGCTGTGGTGATCTGGGACGGGCTGTGGTAGGCTGGGACAAACTGTGGCGGGCTGTGGTGGGCCGTGGTGGGCCGGGACGGGCCGTGGTGGGCCGGGAAAGGCTGTGTTTGGCTGGGACAGGCTGTGTTTGGCTGGGACGGGCTGTGGTGGGCTGGGACGGGCCGTGGTGGGCCGGGACGGGCCGTGGCGGGCTGGGACGGGTTGTGGAGGACTGGGACGAACTGTGGTGGGCTGTGGTGGGCTGTGGTAAGCTGGGACGGGATGTGGTAAGCTGGGACGGGCTTTCGTGGGCTGGGACGGGTTGTCGTGGGCTGGGACGGGCTGGGACGGGCCGTGGTGAGCTGGGACGGGCCGTGGTCGGCTGGGACGGGCTGTGGTGGGCTGGGACGGACTGTGGTGGGCTGGGACGGGCCGTGGTGGGCCGGGACGGGCCGTGGTGGGCCGGGACGGGCCGTGGCGGGCTGGGACAAACTGTGGTGGGCTGGGATGAACTGTGGTGGTCTGTGGTGGGCTGGGACGGGCTGTGGTGATCTCGGACGGGCCGTGGCGGGCTGGGACGGGCCGTGGCGTGTTGGGACGGGCCGTGGCGGGTTGGGACGGGCCGTGGCGGGCTGGGACGGGTTGTGGTGGGCTGGGACGGGTCGTGGTGAGCTGGGACGGGCTGTGGTGGGCTGGGCTGGGCCGTGGCAAGCCGTGGTGGGCCGTGGTAGGCTGTGATGGGCCGTGGTGGGCTGGGTCGATCTGTGGTGTGATGGGACGGGCTGTGGTGGGCTGGGACGGGCTGTGGTGGGCTGGGACGGGCTGTGGTGGGCTGGGACAAGCTGGGGTGGGCATGGACGGGTCGTGGTGGGCCGGGACGGGCCGTGGCGGGCCGGGACGGGCCGTGGTGGGCTGGGACGGGCCATGGTGGGCTGGGACAGGCTGTGGTGGGCTGTGGTGGACCGTGGTGGGCTGTGATGGGCTGTGGTAAGCTGGGACGGGCTTTCATGAGCTGGGACGGGCTGTCGTGGGCTGGGACGGGCTGGGACGAGCTGGGACGGGCTGGGACGGGCTGCGGTGGCCTGGGAAGGCCTCGGACGGGACGGGACGAGCTGGGACGGGACGCGACAGGCTGGGACGGGCTGTTCTGGGACGGGACGGGACGGGCTGGGACCGGATGGGACAGGCTGGGATGGGCCGGGACTGGCTCTGGTGGGCCGTGATGGGCCGGGACGGGCCGTGGTGGTTGTGGTGCGCTGGGAAGAGCTGTGGTGAGCTGAGACGGGCTGTGGTGGGCTGCGATGGAAAAGATGGTGGCAGACCTGGTAAGGAGGTCTGCCTGCTCTTCCCTTCTACGTGCCTGGATAACCCTGGGGCAAAGCAGAGCTCTACTGGCTTGGGTAGAGCTAAAACACCTCAAGAGGAGGGAGCTGTCGGCGCTGTTTTGGCTGAATGGAGGCAGGGGGTAGTACCTGTTATGGGAAGGCTATAGGGGAACGTCCTTGCCTTTGTTTAGTCTTACAAAAGTCCCTCGTATAGAGAACTTCCTTGAGTCTGTTTTCAAAAGCTCGTTTATCAGAGCTCCTGAAGTCGGGCCTCCCTTGCCACGACAGTGTAATCTTCAGGTCTCCCTTCCTTTCTCCCTTAGGTTGAAAACAGCTTTTCTATTTCTGTCCCCATCTGCAAACAGTTCCACAAGAACATCGTAGGGAAAGGCGGTGCCAACATGAAGAAGGTGAGATATTCTTCCTAACACAGGTGGGCTGGGACGGGCTGTGCTGGGCCGGGCCGGGCCCTGGTGGGCCGCGGTGGTCCGGGACGGGCCGCGGTGGTCCGGGACGGGCTGTCGTGGGCTGGGACAGGCCGCGGTGGTCCGGGACGGGCCGCGGTGGTCCGGGACGGGCCGCGGTGGTCCGGGACGGGCTGTGGTGTGCTGGGACATTCTGTGACGGGCTGTGGTGGGCTGGGACATTCTGTGACAGGCTGTGGTGGGCCGGGACATTCTGTGACGGGCTGTGGTGGGCCGGGACGGGCTGTGGTGGGCCGGGACGGGCTGTGGTGGGCCGGGGCGGGCTGTGACATTCTGTGGTGGGCTGTGGTGGGCTGGGACGGGCTGTGTTGTGCAGGGACGGGCTGTTGCTGGTGGTGACGGGCTGTGGTGGGCTGGGACAGGCTGGGAAGGGCTGTGGTGTGCGGTGATGGTCTGTAGTGAGCTGGGACAGGCTGGGAAGGGCTGTGGTGGGCTGTGGTGGGCTGGAACGGTTTGTGGTGATCTGGAACGGGCTGTGATGGGCTGGGACGGGCTGGGACATGCTGGGACGGTCTGTGGTGGACTGGGACAGTCTGTGGTTTGGTGGGACGGGCTGGGACGGGCTGGGACAGGCTGGGACGGGCTGTGGTGTGCTGGGACGGGCTGTGGTGGGCTGTGGTGGTCTGGGACGGGCTGGGACGGGCTGTGGTGGGCTGTGGTAGGTTCTGCTGAGCTTGAGACGGGCTGTGGTGGGCTGGAACGAGCTGGGATGGGTTGTGGTGGGCTGGGACGGGCTGTGGTGGGATGGGACGGGCTGTGGTGGGATGGGACGGTCTGTGGTGGGCGGGGACGGGCTGTGGTGGGATGGGACGGGCTGTGGTGGGCGGGGACGGGCTGTGGTGGTCTGGAACGGTCTGTGGTGGGCTGGGACGGTCTGTGGTGGGCTGGGACGGGCGGGGACGGGCTGTGGTGGGCTGGGACGGGCTGGGATGGGCTGGCACGGGCTGGGACGGGCTGTGTTGGGCTAGGGACGGGCTGTGGTGTGCTGGGACGGGCTGTGGTTCGCTGGGACGGGCCATGGTAATCCGGGACGGGCTCTGGTAGGCCAGGACGGGCTGTGGTGGGCTGTGGTGAGTTGGGACGGGCTGTGGTCGACTGTGGTGGGCTGGGATGGGCTGCGGTGGGCTGGGACGGGATGTGGTGGACAGGGACGGGCTGTGGTGGGTGGGGACGTTCTGTGGTGGGCTTGGACAGGCTGGGACGGTCTGTAGTGGGCTGTGGTGGGCTGGCAAGGTCTGGGACGGGATGTGGTGAGCTGGGACGGGCTGTGGGCTGGGCCGGGCCGGGACGGACCATGGTGGGCCGGGACGGGCTGTGGTAAGCCGGGATGGGCTCTGGTGGGCCGGGACGGGCTGTGGTGGGCTGTGGTGGGTTGGGACTGGCTGTGGTGGGCTGTGGTGGGCTGTGGTGGGCAGGGACCATCTGCGGTGGGCTGTGGTGGGCTGGAATGGGCTGGGACGGGCTGTGGTGGGTGTGGTGGCCTGGGACGCGCTGTGGTGAGCTGAGACGGGCTGTGGTGGGCTGGGATTTCCTGGGACGGCTGGAAGGGGCTGTGGTGGGCTGGGACGGTCTGCGGTGGGCTGGGACGGGCTGGGATTGGCCGCGGTGGGCTGGGACGAGCTGCGGTGGGCTGGGACGGTCTGCGGTGGGCTGGGACGGGCCGTGGTGTGCCGGGACGGGCCGTGGTGTGCCGGGACGGGCCGTGGTGGGCCGGGACGGGCCGTGGTGGGCCGGGACGGGCCTTGGTGGGCCGGGACGGGCCTTGGTGGGCCGGGACGGGCCGTGGTGGGCCGGGACGGGCCGTGGTGGGCCAGGACGGGCCGTGGTGGGCTGGGACGGGCCGTGGCGGGCTGGGACGGGTTGTGGAGGACTGGGACGAACTGTGGTGGGCTGTGGTGGGCTGGGACGGGCCATGGTGGGCTGGGACGAGCTGTGCCGGGCTGGGACTGGCTGTGGTGGGCTGCGGTAGGCTGTGGTGTGCTGTAGTGGTCTGTGATGGGCTGGGACGGGCTGTCGTGGGCTGGGACGGGCTGTCGTGGGCTGGGACGGGCTGTCGTGGGCTGTGGGGGCCTGGGACATGCTGTGGTGGGCTGGGAAGGGCTGGGACAAGCTGTGACGGGCTGGGACGAGCTGTGACGGGCTGTGGTGTGCTGTAGTGGCCTGTGGTGTGCTGTAGTGGCCTTTTGTGGGCTGGGACAAACTGTGGTGGGCTATGGTGGGCTGGGATGAGCTGGGACAGGCTGGGATGGGTTGTGGTGGGCTGTGGTGGGCTGGGACGGTCTGTGGTGGGCTGGGACGGGCTGTAGTGGGCTGTGGTGTGCTGTGGAGGGCTGGGACGGGCTGTGATGTGCCGTGGTGGGCTGGGACGGGCCGTGGTGGGCTGGGATGGGCTGGGACGGGCTGTGGTGGGCTGGGACGGGCTGGGACTGGCTGTGGTTGGCTGTGGTGGGCTGGGACGCGCTGTGGTGGGCTGCGACAAGCTGGGACGGGCCGTGGTGGGATGGCACGGGCTGTGGTGGGCTGGTACGGGCTGTGGCGGGCTGGAGCGGGCTGTGGTGTGCTGGGACGAGCTGTGGTGTGCTGGGACGGGCTGTGGTGGGCTGGGACGGGCTGTGGTAGGCTGGGCTGGGCCGTGGCAAGCCGTGGTGGGCCGTGGTAAGCTGTGATGGGCCGTGGTGGGCTGGGTCGGACTGTGGTGTGATGGGACGGGCTGTGGTGGGCTGGGACGGGCTGTGGTGGGCTGGGACGGGCTGTGGTGGGCTGGGACAAGCTGGGGTGGGCTGGGACGGGCCGTGGTGGGCCGGGACGGGCCGTGGCGGGCCGGGACGGGCCGTGGTGGGTTGTTATGGGCCGTGGTGGGCTGGGACGGGCTGTGGTGGGCTGTGGTGGACCGTGGTGGGCTGTGATGGGCTGTGGTAAGCTGGGACGGGATGTGGTAAGCTGGGACGGGCTTTCATGGGCTGGGACGGGTTGTCGTGGGCTGGGACGAGCTGTGGTGAGCTGGGACGGGCTGTGGTGGGCCGGGCCGGGCTGTGGTGGGCCGGGCCGGGCCGTGGCGGGCTGGGACGAACTGTGGTGGGCTGGGATGAACTGTGGTGGGCTGTGGTGGGCTGGGATGGGCTGTGGTGATCTGGGACGGGCTGTGGTAGGCTGGGACAAACTGTGGCGGGCTGTGGTGGGCCGTGGTGGGCCGGGACGGGCCGTGGTGGGCCGGGAAAGGCTGTGTTTGGCTGGGACAGGCTGTGTTTGGCTGGGACAGGCTGTGGTGGGCTGGGACGGGCCGTGGTGGGCCGGGACGGGCCGTGGCGGGCTGGGACGGGTTGTGGAGGACTGGGACGAACTGTGGTGGGCTGTGGTGGGCTGTGGTGGGCTGTGGTAAGCTGGGACGGGATGTGGTAAGCTGGGACGGGCTTTCGTGGGCTGGGACGGGTTGTCGTGGGCTGGGACGGGCTGGGACGGGCCGTGGTGAGCTGGGACGGGCCGTGGTCGGCTGGGACGGGCTGTGGTGGGCTGGGACGGACTGTGGTGGGCTGGGACGGGCCGTGGTGGGCCGGGACGGGCCGTGGTGGGCCGGGACGGGCCGTGGCGGGCTGGGACAAACTGTGGTGGGCTGGGATGAACTGTGGTGGTCTGTGGTGGGCTGGGACGGGCTGTGGTGATCTCGGACGGGCCGTGGCGGGCTGGGACGGGCCGTGGCGTGTTGGGACGGGCCGTGGCGGGTTGGGACGGGCCGTGGCGGGCTGGGACGGGTTGTGGTGGGCTGGGACGGGTCGTGGTGAGCTGGGACGGGCTGTGGTGGGCTGGGCTGGGCCGTGGCAAGCCGTGGTGGGCCGTGGTAGGCTGTGATGGGCCGTGGTGGGCTGGGTCGGACTGTGGTGTGATGGGACGGGCTGTGGTGGGCTGGGACGGGCTGTGGTGGGCTGGGACGGGCTGTGGTGGGCTGGGACAAGCTGGGGTGGGCATGGACGGGTCGTGGTGGGCCGGGACGGGCCGTGGCGGGCCGGGACGGGCCGTGGTGGGCTGGGACGGGCCATGGTGGGCTGGGACAGGCTGTGGTGGGCTGTGGTGGACCGTGGTGGGCTGTGATGGGCTGTGGTAAGCTGGGACGGGCTTTCATGAGCTGGGACGGGCTGTCGTGGGCTGGGACGGGCTGGGACGAGCTGGGACGGGCTGGGACGGGCTGCGGTGGCCTGGGAAGGCCTCGGACGGGACGGGACGAGCTGGGACGGGACGCGACAGGCTGGGACGGGCTGTTCTGGGACGGGACGGGACGGGCTGGGACCGGATGGGACAGGCTGGGATGGGCCGGGACTGGCTCTGGTGGGCCGTGATGGGCCGGGACGGGCCGTGGTGGTTGTGGTGCGCTGGGAAGAGCTGTGGTGAGCTGAGACGGGCTGTGGTGGGCTGCGATGGAAAAGATGGTGGCAGACCTGGTAAGGAGGTCTGCCTGCTCTTCCCTTCTACGTGCCTGGATAACCCTGGGGCAAAGCAGAGCTCTACTGGCTTGGGTAGAGCTAAAACACCTCAAGAGGAGGGAGCTGTCGGCGCTGTTTTGGCTGAATGGAGGCAGGGGGTAGTACCTGTTATGGGAAGGCTATAGGGGAACGTCCTTGCCTTTGTTTAGTCTTACAAAAGTCCCTCGTATAGAGAACTTCCTTGAGTCTGTTTTCAAAAGCTCGTTTATCAGAGCTCCTGAAGTCGGGCCTCCCTTGCCACGACAGTGTAATCTTCAGGTCTCCCTTCCTTTCTCCCTTAGGTTGAAAACAGCTTTTCTATTTCTGTCCCCATCTGCAAACAGTTCCACAAGAACATCGTAGGGAAAGGCGGTGCCAACATGAAGAAGGTGAGATATTCTTCCTAACACAGGTGGGCTGGGACGGGCTGTGCTGGGCCGGGCCGGGCCCTGGTGGGCCGCGGTGGTCCGGGACGGGCCGCGGTGGTCCGGGACGGGCTGTCGTGGGCTGGGACAGGCCGCGGTGGTCCGGGACGGGCCGCGGTGGTCCGGGACGGGCCGCGGTGGTCCGGGACGGGCTGTGGTGTGCTGGGACATTCTGTGACGGGCTGTGGTGGGCTGGGACATTCTGTGACAGGCTGTGGTGGGCCGGGACATTCTGTGACGGGCTGTGGTGGGCCGGGACGGGCTGTGGTGGGCCGGGACGGGCTGTGGTGGGCCGGGGCGGGCTGTGACATTCTGTGGTGGGCTGTGGTGGGCTGGGACGGGCTGTGTTGTGCAGGGACGGGCTGTTGCTGGTGGTGACGGGCTGTGGTGGGCTGGGACAGGCTGGGAAGGGCTGTGGTGTGCGGTGATGGTCTGTAGTGAGCTGGGACAGGCTGGGAAGGGCTGTGGTGGGCTGTGGTGGGCTGGAACGGTTTGTGGTGATCTGGAACGGGCTGTGATGGGCTGGGACGGGCTGGGACATGCTGGGACGGTCTGTGGTGGACTGGGACAGTCTGTGGTTTGGTGGGACGGGCTGGGACGGGCTGGGACAGGCTGGGACGGGCTGTGGTGTGCTGGGACGGGCTGTGGTGGGCTGTGGTGGTCTGGGACGGGCTGGGACGGGCTGTGGTGGGCTGTGGTAGGTTCTGCTGAGCTTGAGACGGGCTGTGGTGGGCTGGAACGAGCTGGGATGGGTTGTGGTGGGCTGGGACGGGCTGTGGTGGGATGGGACGGGCTGTGGTGGGATGGGACGGTCTGTGGTGGGCGGGGACGGGCTGTGGTGGGATGGGACGGGCTGTGGTGGGCGGGGACGGGCTGTGGTGGTCTGGAACGGTCTGTGGTGGGCTGGGACGGTCTGTGGTGGGCTGGGACGGGCGGGGACGGGCTGTGGTGGGCTGGGACGGGCTGGGATGGGCTGGCACGGGCTGGGACGGGCTGTGTTGGGCTAGGGACGGGCTGTGGTGTGCTGGGACGGGCTGTGGTTCGCTGGGACGGGCCATGGTAATCCGGGACGGGCTCTGGTAGGCCAGGACGGGCTGTGGTGGGCTGTGGTGAGTTGGGACGGGCTGTGGTCGACTGTGGTGGGCTGGGATGGGCTGCGGTGGGCTGGGACGGGATGTGGTGGACAGGGACGGGCTGTGGTGGGTGGGGACGTTCTGTGGTGGGCTTGGACAGGCTGGGACGGTCTGTAGTGGGCTGTGGTGGGCTGGCAAGGTCTGGGACGGGATGTGGTGAGCTGGGACGGGCTGTGGGCTGGGCCGGGCCGGGACGGACCATGGTGGGCCGGGACGGGCTGTGGTAAGCCGGGATGGGCTCTGGTGGGCCGGGACGGGCTGTGGTGGGCTGTGGTGGGTTGGGACTGGCTGTGGTGGGCTGTGGTGGGCTGTGGTGGGCAGGGACCATCTGCGGTGGGCTGTGGTGGGCTGGAATGGGCTGGGACGGGCTGTGGTGGGTGTGGTGGCCTGGGACGCGCTGTGGTGAGCTGAGACGGGCTGTGGTGGGCTGGGATTTCCTGGGACGGCTGGAAGGGGCTGTGGTGGGCTGGGACGGTCTGCGGTGGGCTGGGACGGGCTGGGATTGGCCGCGGTGGGCTGGGACGAGCTGCGGTGGGCTGGGACGGTCTGCGGTGGGCTGGGACGGTCTGCGGTGGGCTGGGACGGGCCGTGGTGTGCCGGGACGGGCCGTGGTGTGCCGGGACGGGCCGTGGTGGGCCGGGACGGGCCGTGGTGGGCCGGGACGGGCCTTGGTGGGCCGGGACGGGCCTTGGTGGGCCGGGACGGGCCGTGGTGGGCCGGGACGGGCCGTGGTGGGCCGGGACGGGCCGTGGTGGGCCAGGACGGGCCGTGGTGGGCTGGGACGGGCCGTGGCGGGCTGGGACGGGTTGTGGAGGACTGGGACGAACTGTGGTGGGCTGTGGTGGGCTGGGACGGGCCATGGTGGGCTGGGACGAGCTGTGCCGGGCTGGGACTGGCTGTGGTGGGCTGCGGTAGGCTGTGGTGTGCTGTAGTGGTCTGTGATGGGCTGGGACGGGCTGTGGTGGGCTGGGACGGGCTGTCGTGGGCTGGGACGGGCTGTCGTGGGCTGTGGGGGCCTGGGACATGCTGTGGTGGGCTGGGAAGGGCTGGGACAAGCTGTGACGGGCTGGGACGAGCTGTGACGGGCTGTGGTGTGCTGTAGTGGCCTGTGGTGTGCTGTAGTGGCCTTTTGTGGGCTGGGACAAACTGTGGTGGGCTATGGTGGGCTGGGATGAGCTGGGACAGGCTGGGATGGGTTGTGGTGGGCTGTGGTGGGCTGGGACGGTCTGTGGTGGGCTGGGACGGGCTGTAGTGGGCTGTGGTGTGCTGTGGAGGGCTGGGACGGGCTGTGATGTGCCGTGGTGGGCTGGGACGGGCCGTGGTGGGCTGGGATGGGCTGGGACGGGCTGTGGTGGGCTGGGACGGGCTGGGACTGGCTGTGGTTGGCTGTGGTGGGCTGGGACGCGCTGTGGTGGGCTGCGACAAGCTGGGACGGGCCGTGGTGGGATGGCACGGGCTGTGGTGGGCTGGTACGGGCTGTGGCGGGCTGGAGCGGGCTGTGGTGTGCTGGGACGAGCTGTGGTGTGCTGGGACGGGCTGTGGTGGGCTGGGATGGACAGGTACGACCTGTGGTGGGCTTGGACGTGTTGTGGTGGGCTGGGACGGGCTGTGGTGGACCGTGGTGGGCTGTGGTGGGCTTTCGTGGGCCATGGTGGGCTGGAATGGGCTGTGGTGGGCTGGGACGGGCTGCGGTGGGTTGTGGAGAGCTGGGACGGGCTGTGGTGGGCTGTGACGGGCTCTGGGGGTCTGGGACAGGCTTGGACGAGCTGGGACAAGCTGGGACAGGCTGTTGTGGGCTGAGACGGGCTGGGAGGGGCTGGGACGGGCTGTGGTGGGCTGGGACGGTCTGTGGTGGGCTGTGGTAAGCTGGGACGGGCTGTGGTGGGCTGTGATGGGCTGTGGTGGGCTGTGGTGTGCTGGGACGGGCTGTGGTGGGCCGGGACAGGCCGTGGTGGGCTGTGGTGTGCCGTGTTTATCTGGGACGAGCTGTGGTGGGCCATGGCGGACTGTGGTGTGCTGGGACGGGCCGTGGTTTGCCGTGGTGGGCTGAAACAGGCTGTGGTGACCTGTGGTGGGCTGTGGTGACCGGTGGTGGGCTGTGGTGACCTGTGGTGGGCTGTGGTGGGCTGGGACGGGTTGCGGTGGGCTGGGACGGGTTTCGGTGGGCTGGGATAAGCTGTGTTGGGCTGCGACGGGCTGTGGTAGGCTGGGATGAGCTGTGGAGGGTTGGGACGGGTTGTGGAGGGCTGTGCTGGGCTTGGACAGGCTGTGGTGGGCTGAGATGGGCCGTGGTGGTCCGTGGTGGGCTGGGACGGGCCGTGCTGGGCTAGGACGGGCTGTGGTGAACTGTGGTGGGCTGTGATGGGCCGTGGTGGGCTGGGACGGGCCGTGGTGGGCTGGGGTGGGCCGTGGTGGGCTGCGACGGGCCGTGGTGGGCTGGGACGGGCCGTGGTAGGCTGGGACGGGCCGTGGTCGGCTGCGACGGGCCGTGGTGGGCTGGGACGGGCTGTGGTGGGCCGTAGTGGGCTGTGGTGGGCTGGGGCGGGCTGTGGTGGTCTGTGACAAGCTCTTCTGGGCTGTGGTGGGCTGGGACGAGCTGGGATGGGCTGTGGTGGGCTGGGACGGGCTTTGGTGGGCTGGGACGGGCTGTGGTGGGCTGGGACAGGCTGTGGTGGGCCGTAGTGGGCTGTGGTGGGCTGGGACGGGCTGTGGTGGTCTGTGACAAGCTCTTGTGGGCTGTGGTGTTCTGGGACGAGCTGTGGTGGGCTCTGGTGGGCTGGGACGGACTGTCGTGGGCTGGGATGGGCTGTCGTGGGCTGGGACGGGCTGGGACGGGCCGTGGTGGGCTGGGACGGGCCGTGGTGGGCTGGGACGGGCCGTGGTGGGCTGGGACGGGTTGGGATAGGCTGCGGTGGGCTGGGACGGGCTGTGGTGGGTTGTGGTGAGCTGAGACGGGCTGTGGTGAAATTGGACGGGCTGTGGTGGGCTGTGGTGAACTGGGAAGGGCTCTGGTGGTCTGGAATGGGCTGTGGTGGGCTGGGACGGGCCGTGGCGGGCTGCGGTGGGCTGGGACGGGCCGTGGTGGGCTGGGACGGGCTGTGATGAGCTGAGACGGGCTGTGGTGGGCTGGGACGGTCTGTGGTGGGCTGTGGTAAGCTGGGACGGGCTGTGGTGGGTGGGGACGGTCTGTGGTGGGCTGTGGTAAGCTGGGACGGGCTGTGGTGGGCTGGGACGGGCTGTGGTGGGCTGGGACGGGCTGTGGTGGGCCGTAGTGGGCTGTGTTGGGCTGGGACGGGCTGTGGTGGGCCATGGCGGGCCGTCGTGGGCTGGGACGGGCCGTGGTTTGCCGTGGTGGGCTGAAACAGGCTGTGGTGACCTGTGGTGGGCTGTGGTGGGCTGGGACGGGTTGCGGTGGGCTGGGACGGGCTGCGGTGGGCTGGGACGGGCTGCGGTGGGCTGGGATAAGCTGTGTTGGGCTGCGACGGGCTGTGGTAGGCTGGGATGAGCTGTGGAGGGTTGGGACGGGCTGTGGAGGGTTGTGGAGGGCTGTGCTGGGCTTGGACAGGCTGTGGTGGGCTGAGATGGGCCGTGGTGGTCCGTGGTGGGCTGGGACGGGCCGTGCTGGGCTAGGACGGGCTGTGGTGAACTGTGGTGGGCTGTGATGGGCCGTGGTGGGCTGGGACAGGCCATGGTGGGCTGGGACGGGCCGTGGTGGGCTGCGACGGGCCGTGGTGGGCTGGGACGGGCCGTGGTGGGCTGGGACGGGCTGTGGTGGGCTGGGACAATCTGTGGTGGGCTCTGGTGGGCTGGGACGGGCTGTGGTGGGCTGGGACGGGCTCTGGTGGGCTGGGATGGGCTGTCGTGGGCTGGGACGGGCTGGGACGGGCCGTGGTGGGCTAGGACGGGCTGTGGTGAACTGTGGTGGGCTGTGATGGGCCGTGGTGGGCTGGGACGGGCCGTGGTGGGCTGGGACGGGCCGTGGTGGGCTGGGACGGGCCGTGGTGGGCTGTGGTGGGCTGGGAAGGGCCGTGGTGGGCCGTGGTGTGCTCTGGTGGGCCATGGTTGACCGTGGTTGGCCGTGGTGGGCCGGGACAGGCCGTGGTTAGCCGTGCTGGGCTGAAACAGGCTGGGACGGGCTCTGGTGGGCTGTGGTCGGCTGTGGTGGGCCGGGACGGGCTGTGGTGGGCTGGGACGGTCTGTGGTGGGCTGTGGTGTTCTGGGACAGGCTGTAGTCGTCTGGGACGGGTTGTGGTGGGCTGAGACGGGCCGTGGTGGGCTGAGACGGGCCGTGGTGGGCTGAGACGGGCTGGTACTTGCTGTGGTGGGCTGTTACGGGCTGTGGTGTGCTGTGAGAGGCTGTGGTGGTCTGGGACGAGCTGGGACGGGCTGTGGTGGGCTGGGACGGTCTGTGGTGGGCTGGGACAGGCTGTGGTGGGCCGTAGTGGGCTGTGGTGGGCTTGGACGGGCTGTGGTGGTCTGTGACAAGCTCTTGTGGGCTGTGGTGGGCTGGGACGAGCTGTGGTGGGCTGTGGTGGGCTGGGACGGACTGTCGTGGGCTGGGACGAGCTGTCGTGGGCTGGGACGGGCTGGGACGGGCCGTGGTGGGCTGGGACGGGCCGTGGTGGGCTGGGACGGGTTGGGATAGGCTGCGGTGGGCTGGGACGGGCTGTGGTGGGTTGTGGTGAGCTGAGACGGGCTGTGGTGAAATTGGACGGGCTGTGGTGGGCTGTGGTGAACTGGGAAGGGCTCTGGTGGTCTGGAATGGGCTGTGGTGGGCTGGGACGGGCCGTGGCGGGCTGCGGTGGGCTGGGACGGGCTGTGGTGGGCTGTGACAGGCTCTGGTGGGCCGGGACAGACTCTGGTGCGCTGTGGTGGGCTGTGGTGGGCTATGGTGCGCTGTGGTGGGTTGTGGTGAGCTAGAACGGGTTGTGGTGGGCTGGGACGGGCTATAGTGGGCTGGGACGGGATTGTGGTGGGCTGGGACGGGCTCTGATGGTCTGCGGCGGCCGTGGTGGGCTGGGACGGGCTGTGGTGGGCTGGGACGGGCTGGGAAGGGCTGTGGTGGGTTGTGGTGAGCTGGGACGACCTCTGGTGGGCTGGGACGGGCTGTGACGGGCTGTGGTGGGCTGTGGTAAGCTGGGACGGGCTCAGGTGGGTTGGGGTAGGCTGTGGTGGGCTGTGGTGGGCGGGGACGGGCTTTGGTGGGTTAGTGGTGGGCTGGGACGACCTCTTGTGGTCTGGGACGGGCTGTGGTGGGCTGTGGTGAGCTGGGACGGGCTCTGGTGGGTTGGCACGGGGCGTGGTGGGCTGTGGTGGGCTGGGACGGGCTGTGGTGGGCTGGGACAGGCTCTGGTGGTCTGGGACATACTGTGGTGGGCTGGGACGGGCTGGGACGGGCTGTGGTGCTCTGTGGTGGGCTGGGACGTGCCGTGGTGGACCGTGGAGGGCTTGGATGGGCAGTGGTGGGCTTGGATGGGCCGTGGTGGGCTGTGGTCTGCCGTGGTGGGCTGTGGTCGGCCGTGGTGGGCTGTGGTGGGCTGTGGTCGGTTGTGGTGGGCTGGGACGGGCTGTGGTGGGCTGAGATGGGATGTGGTGGTCTGGGACAGGCTGTAATGGGCTGGGATGGGCTGTGGTGCGCCTTGGTGGGCTGTGTTGGGCCCGGATGGGCCGTGGTGGGCTGTGGTGGGCCGTGGTGGGCTGGGACGGGCTGTGGTGGGCTGGGACGGGCCGTGGTTGGCTGGGACGGGCTGTGGTGGGCTGTGGTGTGATGGGACGGGCTGTGGTGGGCTGGGATCGGCTGGGATAGGCTGTGGTTGGTTATGGTGGGCTGGGACGGGCTGTGGTGGGCTGGGACGGGCTGTAGTGGGCTGAGGCGGGCTGTGGTGGGCTTCACGGGCTGTGGTGGTCTGTGGTGGCCTCGGACGTGCTGTGGTGGGCTGGGACGGGCTGTGGTGGGCTGTGGTGGGTTCTGAAGTGCTGTGGTGGGCTGTGGTGGGTTGGGACACGCTGTGGTGGGTAGGGACGGGCTGTGGTGGGCTGTGGTGTGTTGTGACGGGTTGGCACGGGCTGGGACGGGCCGTGGTGGGCTGGGATGGGCTGCGGTGGGCTGTGGTGGGCTGTGGTGGGCTGGGACGGGCTGTGGTGGGTTGGGACAGGCTGGGACGGGCTGGGACGGGCAGTGGTGGGCTGGGACGGGCAGTGGTGGGCTGGGACGGGCTGTGGTGGGCTGGGACGGTCTGTGGTGGGCTGGGACGGTCTGGTGTGGGCTGTGGTAAGCTGGGACGGGCTGTGGTGGGCTGTGGTGTGCTGGGACGGGCTTTGGAGGGTTGGGACGGGCTGGGACGGGCTGGGACGGGCAGTGGTGGGCTGGGACGGGCAGTGGTGGGCTGGGACAGGCTGTGGTGGGCTGGGACAGTCTGTGGTGGGCTGTGGTAAGCTGGGACGGGCTGTGGTGGGCTGTGATGGGCTGTGGTGGGCTGTGGTGTGCTGGGACGGGCTGTGGTGGGCCGGGCCGGGCCGTGGTGGGCTGTGGTGCGCCGTGTTTATCTGGGACGAGCTGTGGTGGGCCATGGCGGGCCGTGGTGGGCTGGGACGGGCCGTGGTTTGCCGTGGTGGGCTGAAACAGGCTGCGGTGACCTGTGGTGGGCTGTGGTGACCGGTGGTGGGCTGTGGTGACCTGTGGTGGGCTGTGGTGTGCTGGGACGGGCTGTGGTGGGCCGGGACGGGCCGTGGTGGGCTGTGGTGCGCCGTGTTTATCTGGGACGAGCTGTGGTGGGCCATGGCGGGCCGTGGTGGGCTGGGACGGGCCGTGGTTTACCGTGGTGGGCTGAAACAGGCTGTGGTGACCTGTGGTGGGCTGTGGTGACCGGTGGTGGGCTGTGGTGACCTGTGGTGGGCTGTGGTGGGCTGGGACGGGTTTCGGTGGGCTGGGATAAGCTGTGTTGGGCTGCGACGGGCTGTGGTAGGCTGGGATGAGCTGTGGAGGGTTGGGACGGGCTGTGGAGGGTTGTGGAGGGCTGTGCTGGGCTTGGACAGGCTGTGGTGGGCTGAGATGGGCCGTGGTGGTCCGTGGTGGGCTGGGACGGGCCGTGCTGGGCTAGGACGGGCTGTGGTGAACTGTGGTGGGCTGTGATGGGCCGTGGTGGGCTGGGACGCGCCGTGGTGGGCTGGGACGGGCTGTGGTGGGCTGGGACGGGCCGTGGTGGGCTGGGACAGGCTGTGGTGGGCTGTGGTGGACTGGGAAGGGCCGTGGTGGGCCGTGGTGTGCTCTGGTGGGCCATGGTGGACCGTGGTTGGCCGTGGTGGGCCGGGACAGGCCGTGGTTAGCCGTGCTGGGCTGAAACAGGCTGGGACGGGCTCTGGTGGGCTGGGACGGGTTGTGGTGGGCTGGGACGGGCCGTGGTGGGCTGAGACGGGCCGTGGTGGGCTGGGACGGGCTGGTACATGCTGTGGTGGGCTGTTACGGGCTGTGGTGTGCTGTAAGAGGCTGTGGTGGTCTGGGACGGGCTGTGGTGGGCTGGGACGGGCTGTGGTGGGCTGTGACGGGCTGTGGTGGGCCGTAGTGGGCTGTGTTGGGCTTGGACGGGCTGTGGTGGTCTGTGACAAGCTCTTGTGGGCTGTGGTAGGCTGGGACGAGCTATGATGGGCTCTGGTGGGCTCTGGTGGGCTGGGACGGACTGTCGTGGGCTGGGACGAGCTGTCGTGGGCTGGGACGGGCTGGGACGGGCCGTGGTGGTCTGGGACGGGCGGTGGTGGGCTGGGACGGGTTAGGATAGGCTGCGGTGGGCTGGGACGGGCTGTGGTGGGTTGATGTGAGCTTAGACGGGCTGTGGTGAAATTGGAAGGGCTGTGGTGGGCTGTGGTGAACTGGGAAGGGCTCTGGTGGTCTGGAATGGGCTGTGGTGGGCTGGGACGGGCCGTGGCGGGCTGCGGTGGGCTGGGACGGGCTGTGGTGGGCTGGGACAGGCTCTGGTGGGCCGGGACAGACTCTGGTGCGCTGTGGTGTGCTATGGTGCGCTGTGGTGGGTTGTGGTGAGCTAGAACGGGTTGTGGTGGGCTGGGACGGGCTATAGTGGGCTGGGACGGGATTGTGGTGGGCTGGGACGGGCTCTGATGGTCTGCGGCGACCGTGGTGGGCTGGGACGGGCTGTGGTGGGCTGGGACGGGCTGGGAAGGGCTGTGGTGGGTTGTGGTGAGCTGGGACGACCTCTGGTGGGCTGGGACGGGCTGTGGTGGGCTGTGGTAAGCTGGGACGGGCTCAGGTGGGTTGGGGCAGGCTGTGGTGCGCTGTGGTTGGCTGGGACGGGCTGTGGTGGGCGGGGACGGGCTTTGGTGGGTTAGTGGTGGGCTGGGACGACCTCTTGTGGTCTGGGACGGGCTGTGGTGGGCTGTGGTGAGCTGGGACGGGCTCTGGTGGGTTGGCACGGGGCGTGGTGGGCTGTGGTGGGCTGGGACGGGCTGTGGTGGGCTGGGACGGGCTCTGGTGGTCTGGGACATACTGTGGTGGGCTGGGACGGGCTGGGACGGGCTGTGGTGCTCTGTGGTGGGCTGGGACGTGCCGTGGTGGACCGTGGTGGGCTTGGATGGGCCGTGGTGGGCTTGGATGGGCCGTGGTGGGCTGTGGTCTGCCGTGGTGGGCTGTGGTCGGCCGTGGTGGGCTGTGGTGGGCTGTGGTCGGTTGTGGTGGGCTGGGACGGGCTGTGGTGGGCTGAGATGGGATGTGGTGGTCTGGGACAGGCTGTAATGGGCTGGGATGGGCTGTGGTGCGCCTTGGTGGGCTGTGTTGGGCCCGGATGGGCCGTGGTGGGCTGTGGTGGGCCGTGGTGGGCTGGGACGGGCTGTGGTGGGCTGGGACGGGCCGTGGTTGGCTGGGACGGGCTGTGGTGGGCTGTGGTGTGATGGGACGGGCTGTGGTGGGCTGGGATCGGCTGGGATAGGCTGTGGTTGGTTATGGTGGGCTGGGAAGAGCTGTGGTGGTCTGGGACAAGCTGTGGTGGGCTGTGGTGGGCTGGGACGGGCTGTGGTGGGCTGGGACGGGCTGTAGTGGGCTGAGGCGGGCTGTGGTGGGCTTCACGGGCTGCGGTGGGCTGTGGTGGTCTGTTGTGGCCTGGGACGTGCTGTGGTGGGCTGGGACGGGCTGTGGTGGGCTGTGGTGGGTTCTGAAGGGCTGTGGTGGGCTGTGGTGGGTTGGGACACGCTGTGGTGGGTAGGGACGGGCTGTGGTGGGCTGTGGTGTGTTGTGACGGGTTGGCACGGGCTGGGACGGGCCGTGGTGGGCTGGGATGGGCTGCGGTGGGCTGTGGTGGGCTGTGGTGGGCTGGGACGGGCTGTGGTGGGCTGGGACGGGCTGTGGTGGGCTGGGACGGTCTGTGGTGGGCTGGGACGGTCTGTGGTGGGCTGTGGTAAGCTGGGACGGGCTCTGGTGGGCTGTGATGGGCTGTGGTAGTCTGTGGTGTGCTGGGACGGGCTGTGGTGGGCCGGGACGGGCCGTGGTGGGCTGTGGTGCGCCGTGTTTATCTGGGACGAGCTGTGGTGGGCCATGGCAGGCCGTGGTGGGCTGGGACGGGCTGTGGTGGGCTGGGACAGGCTCTGGTGGGCCGGGACAGACTCTGGTGCGCTGTGGTGGGCTGTGGTGGGCTATGGTGCGCTGTGGTGGGTTGTGGTGAGCTAGAACGGGTTGTGGTTTGGCTGGGACGGGCTATAGTGGGCTGGGACGGGATTGTGGTGGGCTGGGACGGGCTCTGATGGTCTGCGGCGGCCGTGGTGGGCTGGGACGGGCTGTGGTGACCTGGGACGGGCCGTGGTGGGCTGGGACGGGCCGTGGTGGGCTGGGACGGGCCGTGGTGGGCTGGGACGGGTCGTGGTGGGCTGGGACGGGCTGTGGTGGGCTGCGGTGAGTAGGGACGGGCTGTGGTGGGCTGGGACAGGCTGTGGTGGGCCGTGGTGGGCTGGGACGGGCCGCGGTTGGCTGGGACGGGCCGCGGTGGGCTGTGGTGGGCCGTGGTGGGCTGGGACGGGCCGTGGTGGAATGGGATGGGCTGGGATGGGCTGTGGTGGGCTGCGGTGGGCTGGGACGGGCTGTGGTGGGCGGGGACGGGCTGGGACGGTCTGTGGTGTGCTGGGACGAGCTGTGGTGGATTGTGGAGAGCTGGGATGGGCTGTTACGGCCTGTGGTGGGCTGCGACGGGCTCTGGTGGTCTGGGACAGGCTGGGACGGGTTGTGGTGGGCTGGGATGGCCTTGGACGGGCTGTGGTGGGCGGGGACGGGCTGTGGTGGGCTGGGACGGGTTGTGGTGGGCTGCGACGGGCTGTGGTGAGCTTTGGTAAGCTGGGACGGGCTGTGGTGGGCTAGGACGGGTTGTGGTGGGCTGAGACGGGCTATGGTGGGCTGCGACGAGCTGTGGTGGGTTGTGGAGAGCTGGGATGGGCTGTGACGGCCTGTGGTTGGCTGGGACGGGCTCTGGTGGTCTGGGACGGGCTGGGACGGGCTCTGGTGGTCTGGGACGGGCTGGGACGGGCTCTGGTGGTCTGGGACGGGCTGGGACGAGCTGGGACGGGCTGGGACGGGCTGGGACATGCTGGGATGGGCTGTGGTGGGCTGGGACTCGGTGTGGTGGAATGGGACGGGCTGGGACAGGCTGTGATGGGCTGGGACGGGCTGTGGTGGGCTGTGGTGAGCTGGGACGGGCTGTGGTGTGCTGTGGTGGGCTGTTGTGGGCTGGGACGGGCTGTGGTGGGCTGGGACGGGTTTCGGTGGGCTAGGACGGGCTGCGGTGGGCTGGGACGGGCTGCGGTGGGCTGGGATAAGCTGTGTTGGGCTGCGACGGGCTGTGGTAGGCTGGGATGAGTTTTGGAGGGTTGGGACGGGCTGTGGAGGGTTGTGGAGGGCTGTGCTGGGCTTGGACAGGCTGTGGTGGGCTGAGATGGGCCGTGGTGGTCCGTGGTGGGCTGGGACGGGCCGTACTGGGCTAGGACGGGCTGTGATGGGCCGTGGTGGGCTGGGACGGGCTGTGGTGGGCTGGGACGGGCCGTGGTGGGCTGGGACAGGCTGTGGTGGGCTGTGGTGGACTGGGAAGGGCCGTGGTGGGCCGTGGTGTGCTCTGGTGGGCCATGGTGGACCGTGGTTGGCCGTGGTGGGCCGGGACAGGCCGTGGTTAGCCGTGCTGGGCTGAAACAGGCTGGGACGGGCTCTGGTGGGCTGGGACGGGCTGTGGTGGGCTGGGACGGGCCGTGGTGGGCTGGGACGGGCTGTGGTGGGCTGTGGTGGGCTGGGATGGGCTGTGGTCGTCTGGGACGGGTTGTGGTGAGCTGAGACGAGCCGTGGTGGGCTGAGACAGGCCGTGGTAGGCTAAGACGGGCCGTGGTGGGCTGGGACGGGCTGGTACTTGCTGTGGTGGGCTGTTACGGGCTCTGGTGTGCTGTGAGAGGCTGTGGTGGTCTGGGACGAGCTGGGTCAGGCTGTGGTGGGCTGGGACGGGCTGTGGTGGGCTGGGACGGGCTGTGGTGGGCTGGGACGGGCTGTGGTGGGCCGTAGTGGGCTGTGGTGGGCTGGGACGGGCTGTGGTGGTCTGTGACAAGCTCTTGTGGGCCGTGGTGGGCTGGGACGAGCTGTGGTGGGCTCTGGTGGGCTGGGATGGGCTGTCGTGGGCTGGGACGGGCTGGGACGGGCCGTGGTGGGCTGGGACGGGCCGTTGTGGGCTGGGACGGGCCGTGGTGGGCTGGGACGGGTTGGGATAGGCTGCGGTGGGCCGTGGTGTGATGTGCTGGGCCGTGGTGGGCTGGGATAGGCTGTGGTGAGCTGAGACGGGCTCTGGAGGGCTGTGGTGGGCTAGGACGGCTTGTGGTGGGCTGGGACGGGCTGTGGTGGGCCGTGGTGGGCTGTGGTGGGTTTTCGTGGGCCGTGGTAAGCTGGGACGGGCTGTGGTGGGCTGGGACGGGCTGCGGTGGGTTGTGGAGAGCTGGGACGGGCTGGGACGGGCTGTGGTGGGCTACGACGGGCTCTGGGGGTCTGGGACATACTGTGGTGGGCTGGGACGGGCTGGGACGGGCTGTGGTGCTCTGTGGTGGGCTGGGACGTGCCGTGGTGAACCGTGGTGGGCTTGGATGGGCCGTGGTGGGCTTGGATGGGCCGTGGTGGGCTGTGGTCGGTTGTGGTGTGATGGGACGGGCTGTGGTGGGCTGGGATCGGCTGGGATAGGCTGTGGTTGGTTATGGTGGGCTGGGAGGAGCTGTGGTGGTCTGGGACAAGCTGTGGTGGGCTGGGACGGGCTGTGGTGGGCTGGGACGGGCTGTAGTGGGCTGAGGCGGGCTGTGGTGGGCTGGCACGGGCTGTGGTGGGCTGTGGTGGTCTGTGGTGGGCTGGGACGGGCTGTGGTGGGCTGTGGTGGGTAGGGACGGGCTGTGGTGGGCTGTGGTGGGTTGGGACACGCTGTGGTGGGTAGGGACGGGCTGTGGTGGGCTGTGGTGTGTTGTGACGGGTTGGCACGGGCTGGGACCGGCCGTGGTGGGCTGGGATGGGTTGCGGTGGGCTGTGGTGGGCTGGGACAGGCTGTGGTGAGCTGAGACGGGCTCTGGAGGGCTGTGGTGGGCTGGGACGGGCTGTGGTGAACTGTGGTGGGCCGTGGTGGGCTTTTGTGGGCTGTGGTGGGCTGGGACGGGCTGTGGTGGGCGAGGACGGGCTGGGACGGGCTGTGGTGGGTTGTGGAGAGCTGTGACGGGCTGTGTTGGGCTGCGACGGGCTCTGGTGGTCTGGGACGGGCTGGGACAGGCTGGGACGGGCTGTGGTGGGCTGAGACGGGCTGGGAGGGGCTGGGACGGGCTGTGGTGGTCTGGGACGGGCTGTGTTGGGCGGGGACGGGCTGTGGTGGGCTGGAACGGACTGTGGTGGTCCTGGACGGGCTCTGGTGGGCTGTGGTGGGCTGGGATGGGCTGTGGTGAGCTGGGACGGGCTGTGGGTGGCTGGGACGGGCTGTGGTGGGCTGGGACTTGCTGTGGTGTGCTGTGGTTTGTCCATCAAACAGCTTCTCTGTTTTTCTGTCTCTCAGGCCAACAGTTTTACCGTCTCCTCGGTCTCTGCCCCCTCTTGGCTTCATCGTTTCATTATTAGAAAGAAAGGACAGGACCTGGCCAAAATAACTCAGCAGATGCCAAAGGTATGGGTGAGCTGGTTAGCTTAGCACCCCCCGCGTAGAAAAAGGTTTAGTCCAGATCACTCGTCACGAAAGAGAGAGGTGTATTCTAGCGTGGGTAAAACCAGGGGGAAATGACACAGATCTTTGCTGTTCAAGGGAACCCTCTCTTTTACTGCTGCAAACACTGCTCCTCCTATGTTATTGTCATGGGTTGAGCCCTTCCAAGGAAGCTTTATGTGGTGCTGTTTTGAGAACTGATGTAGTAGGATACCTGGAAATGGCGAGTGCAGCAAGGCTTCTCCCTGGGGAGTTAGACGGTATCTAGATAAAGGCTAAATGAGTAAACTTCTCCAAAGCCCTTGCAGAAACCGGGACGGCACCAGAGCCTTGGGCTCTAGGCACTGCCATATGGCCGAAATTGTTAAGTTTCTGACTTGTAAAATTGTGGGGATTTGGTCTGGGCTTTTTGGGAAGGAGCACATCTCTCAGTGGCAGGGATCGATGGTGTAGGCCTGACCAAAAGCATTGGCCTGGCTTGGATCTTGGCAAATTCTGAAGAGATTCATTGTCCTTCACCTCAAGGTTCACATCAAATTCACTGGAGGAGAGGATAACATCACTTTGGAAGGACCTACAGAAGATGTGCATGTGGCTCAGGAACAGATTGAAGCCGTGCTCAAGGAACTGGTGAGCTGCAGTTACTAGTTCCAGTAAGAAACTGGGGGAAGAAGGGGCAACAGAGCAGAGGTGATGAGGTGTTTGTCACATCCATAGGATGTCTTGGCATGCTTAATCGAACTTGCAGGAGACAAATTGTGTGGCAGGTGGATGACACCCCTTGGTCATCCATAGCATCCTTGAAAAGTCAGCATTAATTTTTTTGGTGCGGAGAAGGAAGGATTCTCTTGGTTATAGCTGGAGAGGCATAGAAGTGAGTCTTTTCAATGTTTCATGAGCACAATGCTCTCTTCTCAAAGCAGAGGAATGCTTGTGCTCTGCTTAAGAGCAGAAGTGCTTGTAGCTGACCGCTGGTGAGTCAGTGCCAATACTGGCAGTAGGCAGTTACTTAGGGCACGAGACAGAAGCGGTGGCCTGTCCTACCTGGCCCTATATAATATAATATATAATAGTGGACATACATACATATATAGATATAGATATAAAAATATAATTCTTTTTAGATCCACGGGATGGATTACGCAATAATCAAGGCTGACCACCAATTCCACCGACACCTCATTGGCAAGAACGCAGCTAAACGGTAAGTGGAGTGCCTTTCTAGTCCTTCCCATGCTCACACTCTTCGTGTTTAGTAGATGGTATCAGGGGCTCTGTAGCTCACCCAGTGTGCTGTCTCCATCACGTTTCCTCTGCTTTCCTGGAGTGGTGGTGGTACAAGGAGAGAAATGGGCCGTGAGGCCTTGCGATGGCTTTAACGTGTGAAAGTACCTTGGGAGCCTGAACAGTAGTGGAATTACTTCTCTGTGCGAATGACATTTTAGCAGCCAGTTGTGGGTGGTGGAAATGTGCTTGGTGAGCTTCTCCCTGTAGAGGAATGAAGGCGGTGGGTTGATTAGCATTGATAACACGCAGCTGTGGCCTTGCCTCAGAGGCAGTGGGTTGATTGACGTGGATGACGTGCAGGTGTAGCTGGTTCCCGCTAAGGGGTTAAATAGCCCTGTGGCTTGTGGGAGAGGGTGTCAGCTGGAGGAGGAGCAGTGTGGTCTGGCCTCTGGAGGAAGGCGCTACAGCACCGGCAGTAGAATATGGTCAACGGTAAAGCCTTGTTGCGGTCTGCTAGTTTGATAGCACTGCAACGTGACCCCAGCCAAGAGTTTGGGGTAGAAAGGAACGATTATCCTCTGCTCTAAATGTGATACTGTTTGGGGAAGAAACACGCCTCGCTCTGACAAGGGAACAATGGGCTCTGTAGATGCCACGGTATTTACTTGGACAGGCTCTCGTGTGGCACAGGTCTGCTCTCACTGAACTCCAGGGGGAAGAGGCAATTTCCCCTGGCTCAACCCTACCCCGCTGAGCCCTTCCCAGAGGCGGCTTTACTTCTTCAACAGCCTCTGAGCAGTGATAATCAAGGTGCCTTGCTTCCAGGTCTTTGCCTAGCAGATGGCGTCACCACAGTCCTTGCCTCGAAGTGAACAGGATGAAGGATCTGTACAAGGTGTCTGTGCGCATTCCCCCGGACAACGAGAAGAGCAACCCGATCAGAATGGAAGGAGACCCACAGGGGGTCCCACAGGCCAAGAAAGAGCTGCTGGAACTCGCTTCCCGTATGGTGAGTGGGTAGGACGTGATGTTTGGGAGACTGCAGGGTTTGCGCTCTCGTGTTCCCTTGTAACCTTCTGGTGCGAGTGTGTGCCCCTTGCCCACCGAGCACTTGGATCTCATGACAAGTGCAAGTTCCTCTTCACAAATGTCTTCCCCTGTTCCCTCGGGTAGCCTTTCTCTGTCAACGCAGAGTGAATTTTGTCTGGAGAAAAGAGGGACAGTGCTGGCAAGTAAACCGTCGGGCAGCAAACCGCTAAGTCAAAGTAGATGGCTCTCCGGCTGAACACTCAGTGTGCCCTCTGTTCCCATCAGGAAAATGAACACGCTGCGGACCTAATCGTTGAGCAGAAATTCCACCGGACCATCATTGGGCAGAAGGCTGAGCGGGTCTGGGAAATCCGGGAGCAATTCCCAGAGGTAAGGCTTTGTAGGAGAGGAGGAATCCAGAGGGGATATTTCCTACATGGGTAGTAGGCCTGTCGTCACAGAAGTCGTAACTTTAGTGGCTCTGTAGCGCAAGTGTCTGAGAAGATAGTTCTTTTAGCCAGAGGCCGCTAACACGGTTCCCCGTTTCTGAATGGGAAAAGGGCATGAGTAGGATCCCCCCAACCTTTGCATGTGTCTGACACAAGGGTTCTTGCTTTTGCTTGAGCTAACTAGAAATGACCGCTCCTGCAGGTTATCATCGGCTTCCCAGACCCTGCACACAAGAGTGACATCGTCCAACTCCGAGGTCCCAAAAACGAGGTGGAGAAGTGCACCGAGTACATGCAAAAGATGGTGGCAGACCTGGTAAGGAGGTCTTCTGCCTGCTCTTCCCTCCTACGTGCCTGGATAACCCTGGGGCAAAGCAGAGCTCTACTGGCTTGGGTAGAGCTAAAACACCTCAAGAGGAGGGAGCTGTCAGCTCTGTTTTGGCTGAATGGAGGCAGGGGGATAGTACCTGTTATGGGAAGGCTATAGGGGAACGTCCTTGCCTTTGTTTAGTCTTACAAAAGTCCCTCGTATAGAGAACTTCCTTGGGTCTAAGCCTGTTTTCAAAAGCTCGTTTATCAGAGCTCCTGAAGTCGGGCCTCCCTTGCCACGACAGTGTAAACTTCATGTCTCCCTTCCTTTCTCCCTTAGGTTGAAAACAGCTTTTCTATTTCTGTCCCCATCTGCAAACAGTTCCACAAGAACATCATAGCGAAAGGAGGTGCCAAAATCAAGAAGGTGAGATACTGTTCCTAACACAGGTGAGCCGGGACGGGCCGCGGTGGGCCGGGACGGGCTGGGACAGGCTGTAACCGGCTGTGGTGTGCTGTGGTGGGCTGGGACGGGCCGTGGTGGGCTGGGACGGGCCGGTACTTGATGTGGTGGGCTGGGACGGGCCGTGGTGGGCTGTGGTGTGCCGTGATGGGCTGGGACGGGCCGTGGTGGGCTGTGGTGTGCCGTGGTGGGCTGTGGTGTGCCGTGGTGGGCTGTGGTGTGCCGTGGTGGGCTGTGGTGTGCCGTGGTGGGCTGTGGTGTGCCGTGGTGGGCTGGGACAGGCCGTGGTGGGCTGGGACGGGCCGTGGTGGGCTGGGACGGGCCGTGGTGGGCTGTGGTGTGCCGTGATGGGCTGGGACGGGCCGTGGTGGGCTGTGGTGGGACAGGGACGGACTGTGGTGGGCAGGGACGGGCCGTGGTTGGTTGTGGTGGGCTGGTACGGGCTGTGGTTGGCTGGGACAGGCTGTGTTTGGCTAGGACAGGCTGTGTTTGGCTGGGACAGGCTGTGTTTGGCTGGGACAGGCTGTGGTGGGCCGTGGTGGGCTGGGACAGGCTGTGGTGAGCTGAGACGGGCTGTGGTGGGCTGTGTCGGGCTGGTACGAGCTGTGACGGGGTGGGACGGGCTGTGGTGGTCTGCGGTAGGCTGTGGTGTGCTGTAGTGGCCTATGGTGGGCGGGGACGGGCTGTGGTGGGCGGGGACAGGCTGTGGTGGGCGGGGACGGGCCGTGTTGAGCTGTGGAGAGCCGTGGTGAGCTGTGGAGAGCCGTTGTGGGCTGGGACGGGCCATGGTGGGCTGGGACGGGCCGTGGTGGGCTGGGACGGGCTCTGGTGGTGAGCAGAGACGGCCTGTGTTGGGCTGGGATGGGCTGTGATAAGCTGTAACCGGCTGTGGTGGGCTGTGTTGGGCTGGGACGGGCTGTGATAAGCTGTAACCGGCTGTGGTGGGCTGTGTTGGGCTGGGACGGGTCGTGGTGGGCTGGGACGGGCCGTGGTGGGCTGGGGCCGGTTGGGACGGGCTGGGACTGGCTTTGGTGGGCTGTGGTGGGCCGTGGCGGGCTGGGACGGGCCGTGGCGGGCTGGGATGGGCCGTGGCGGGCTGGGACGGGCCGTGGTGGGCTGGGACGAGCCGTAGTAGGCCGGGACGGGCCGTGGTGGGTTGTTATGGGCCGTGGTGGGCTGGGACGGGCCGTGGTGGGCCGGGACGGGCCGTGGTGGGCCGGGACGAGCCGTGGTGGGCCGGGACGAACTGTGGTGGTCTGTGGCGGGCTGGGACGGGCTGTGGCGAGCTGGGACGGGACATGGTGGTCTGGAACGGGCCGTGGCGGGCTGGGACGGGCCGTGGTGGGCTGGGACGGGCTGAGACGAGTTCTGGTGGTCAGGAACGAGCTGGGTCGTGCTGTGGTGGCCTGGAACGGGCTGTGGTGGACTGGGACGCGCTGTAGTGAGCTGAGATGGGCTGTGGTGGGCTGGGATTTGCTGGGACGGCTGGGACGGTCCGTGGTGGGCTGGGACGGGCTATGGTGGGCTGTGGTGGGCCGTGGTTCGCTGTGGTGGGCCGTGGTGGGCTGGGACGGGCCGTGGTTATCTGTGGTGGGCCGTGGTGGTCTGGTACGGGCTATGGTGGGCTGTGGTGGGTTCTGGTGAGCTTGAGACGGGCTGTGGTGGGCTGGGACAAACTGGGACGAGCTCTGGTGGTCTGGGACAGGCTGTGGTGGGCTCGGACGGGCTGGGACGGGCTGTGGTGGGCCGTGGTGGGCTGGGACGGGCCGTGGTGAGCTGGGACGTGCTGGGATGGACTGGGACGGGCTGTGGTGGGCTGGAATGGGCTGTGGTGAGCTGGAACGGGCTGTGGTGAGCTGGAACGGGCTGTGGTGAGCTGGAACGGGCTGTGGTGGGGCGTGGTTGGCTGGGACAGGCCGTGGTGAACTGTGGTGGGCTGTGGTGGGCCGGTATGGGAAGGGATGGTCTATGTTGGGCCGTGGTGGGCTGGGACAGGTCATGGTGGGCTGAGACGGCCCGTGGTGAACTGTGGTGGGCTGTGGTGGGCCGTGGTGGGCTGTGGTGGGCCGTGGTGGGCTGGGACAGGCCGTGGTGGGCTGTGGTGGGCCGTGGTGGGCTGGGACAGGCTGTGGTGGGCTTTGGTGGGTTCTTGTGAGCTTGAGATGGGCTGTGGTGGGCTGGGACGGGCTCTGGTGGTCTGGAACGAGCTGTGATGGGCTGCAATGGGCTCTGGTGGGCTGGGACGGGCTCTGGTGGGCTGTGGTGGGCTGTGGTGGGCTGGGACGGGCTGTGGTGGGCTGGGACGGGCTGTGGTGGGCTGGGACGGGCTGTGGTGGGCGGGGACGGGCTGTGGTGGGCTGTGACGGGCTGGGATGGGCTGTGGCAAGCTGGGATGGGCTGTGGTGGACTGGGACAGGCTGTGGTCGACAGGGACGGGCGGGGACGGGCTGTGGTGGGCTGGGACGGGCTGTGGTGTGCTGGGACGGGCTGTGGTGAGCTTTGGTGGGCCGTGGTTCGCTGTGGTCGGCCGTGGTGGGCTGGGACGGGCCATGGTGGGCTGTGGTGGGCCGTGGTAGTCTGGGACAGGCTGTGGTGGGCTGTGGTGGGTTCTGGTGAGCTTGAGATGGGCTGTGGTGGGCTGGGACGGGCTGGGATGGGCTCTGGTGGTCTGGAACAGGCTGGGACGGGCTGTGGTGGGCTGGGATGGGCTGGCACGGGCTGTGGTGGGCTGGCACGGGCTGTGGTGGGCTGGCACGGGCTGGGACGGGCTGTGGTGGGCTGGGATGGGCTGTGGTGGGCTGGGACGTGCCGTGGTGGGCTGTGGTGGTCTGGGACGGGCCATGGTGGGCTGTGGTGGGTTCTGCTGAGCTTGAGACGGGCTGTGGTGGGCTGGGACGGGCTGAGACGAGTTCTGGTTGTCTGGAACGAGCTGGGACGGGCCGTGGTGGGCGGGGACGGGCCGTGGTGGGCGGGGACGGGCTGTGGTGGGCTGGGACGGGATGTGGTGGTCTGGAATGGTCTGTGGCGGGCTGGGACGGGCTGTGGTGGGCTGGGACGGGCTGCGGCAGGCTGCGACGGGCTGAGACGGGCTATGCTGGTCTGTGGTGGGCTGTGGTGGGCGGGGACGGGCTGTGGTGGGCGGGGACGGGCTGTGGTGGGCTGGGACGGGCTGTGGTGGGCTAGGGACGGGCTGTGGTGTGCTGGGACGGGCTGTGGTGGGCTGGGACGGGCTGTGGTGGTCTGGAACAGGCTGTGGTGGGTTGGGACAGGCTGGGACATGCTGGGACGGTGTGTGGTGGACTGGGATGGTCTGTGGTGGGGCGTGGTGGGCTGGGACGGGCCGTGGTGAACCGTGGTGGGCTGTGGTGGGCCGTGGTTGGCCGTTTTGAGCCGGTATGGGAAGGGATGGGCTGTGGTGGGCCGTGGTGGGCTGGGACAGGTCATGGTGGTCTGAGATGGCCCGTGGTGAACTGTGGTGGGCTGTGGTGGGCTGGTATGGGCCGTGGTGAGCTTTGGTGGGCCGTGGTTCGCTGTGGTCGGCCGTGGTGGGCTGGGACGGGCCATGGTGGGCTGTGGTGGGCCGTGGTGGTCTGGGACAGGCTGTGGTGGGCTGTGGTGGGTTCTGGTGAGCTTGAGACGGGCTGTGGTGGGCTGGGACGGGCTGGGATGGGCTCTGGTGGTCTGGAACAGGCTGGGATGGGCTGGCACGGGCTGTGGTGGGCTGGCACGGGCTGTGGTGGGCTGGGACGGGCTGTGGTGGGCTGGGACGGGCTGTGGTGGGCTGGGACGGGCTGTGGTGGGCTGGGACGGGCTGGGACGGGCTGGGACGGGCTGCGGCAGGCTGCGACGGGCTGAGACGGGCTATGCTGGTCTGTGGTGGGCTGTGGTGGGCGGGGACGGGCTGTGGTGGGCTAGGGACGGGCTGTGGTGGGCTAGGGACGGGCTGTGGTGTGCTGGGACGGGCTGTGGTGGGCTGGGACGGGCTGTGGTGGTCTGGAACAGGCTGTGGTGGGTTGGGACAGGCTGGGACATGCTGGGACGGTGTGTGGTGGACTGGGATGGTCTGTGGTGGTGCGTGGTGGGCTGGGACGGGCCGTGGTGAACCGTGGTGGGCTGTGGTGGGCCGTGGTGGGCCGTTTTGAGCCGGTATGGGAAGGGATGGGCTGTGGTGGGCCGTGGTGGGCTGGGACAGGTCATGGTGGGCTGAGATGGCCCGTGGTGAACTGTGGTGGGCTGTGGTGGGCTGGTATGGGCTGTGGTGAGCTTTGGTGGGCCGTGGTTCGCTGTGGTCGGCCGTGGTGGGCGGGGACGGGCCGTGGTGGGCTGGGACGGGCTGTGGTGGGCTGGGACGGGCTGTGGTGGGCTGTGGTGGGCTGGGACGGGCTGGGACGGGCTGTGGTGGGCTGGGACGGGCTGTGGTGGGATGGGACATGCTGTGGTGTGCTGGGACGAGCTGTCGTGGGCTGGGACGGGCTGGGACGGGCTGGGACGAGTTGTAGTGTGCTGGGACGGCCTGGGGAGGGCGGGGACGTGCTGTGGTGTGCTGGGACGGGCTGTGGTGTGCTGGGACAGGCTGTGGTGTGCTGGGACGGGCTGTGGTGTGCTGGGACGGGCTGTGGTGGGCGGGGACGGGCTGTGGTGGGCGGGGACGGGCTGTGGTGGGCTGGGACGGGCCGTGGTGGGCTATGGTGGGCCGTGGTGGGCTGGGATGGGTCCTGATGGACTGGGACGGGCCGTAGTGGGCTGGGACGGGCTGTGGTGGGCTGGGACGGGCCGTAGTGGACTGGGACGGGCTGTGGTGGGCTGTGGTGGGCTGGGACGGGCTCTGGTGGGCTGTGGTGTGATGGGATGGGCTTTGGTGAGCTGGGACGGGCTGTGGTGAACCATGGTGGGGTGTGCTGGGCCGTGGTGGGCTGGGACGGGCTGTGGTGAACTGTGGTGGGCTGTGGTGGGCTATGGTGGGCCATGGTGTGCTGGGACGGGCCGTTGTGGGCTGTGGTGGGCCGTGGTGGTCTGGGACGGGCTGTGGTAAACTGGGACGGGCTGGGACTGTCTGTGGTGGGCTGGGAAGGGCTGGGACGGGCTGTGGTGGGCTGGGACTGGCTGTGGTGGGCTGGGACGGGCTGTGCTGAGCTGGGACTGGCTGGGACGGGCTGGGATGGGCTGGGACGGGCTGTGGTGGGCTGTGGTGGGCTGTGGTGGGCTTGGACGGGCTGTGGTGGGCTTGGACGGGCTGTGGTGGGCTGGGACGGGCTGTGGTGGGCTGGGACAGGCTCTGGTGGGCTGGGACGGGCTGTGGTATGCTGGGACAGGCTGTGACGGGCTGTCGTGGGCTGGGACGGGCTGTGGTGGGCTGGGACGGGCCGTAGTGGACTGGGACGGGCTGTGGTGGGCTGGGACGGGCTCTGGTGGGCTGTGGTGTGATGGGATGGGCTTTGGTGAGCTGGGACGGGCTGTGGTGAACCATGGTGGGGTGTGCTGGGCTGTGGTGGGCTGGGACGGGCTGTGGTGAACTGTGGTGGGCTGTGGTGGGCTATGGTGGGCCGTGGTGAGCTGGGACGGGCCGTTGTGGGCTGTGGTGGGCCGTGGTGGTCTGGGACGGGCTGTGGTAAACTGGGACGGGCTGGGACTGTCTGTGGTGGGCTGGGAAGGGCTGGGACGGGCTGTGGTGGGCTGGGACTGGCTGTGGTGGGCTGGGACGGGCTGTGCTGAGCTGGGACTGGCTGGGACGGGCTGGGATGGGCTGGGATGGGCTGTGGTGGGCTGTGGTGGGCTGTGGTGGGCTTGGACGGGCTGTGGTGGGCTTGGACGGGCTGTGGTGGGCTGGGACGGGCTGTGGTGGGCTGGGACAGGCTCTGGTGGGCTGGGACGGGCTGTGGTATGCTGGGACGGGCTGTGACGGGCTGTCGTGGGCTGGGATGGGCTGGGACAGGCTGTGGTGGGCTGTGGTGGGCTGGGACAGGCTCTGGTGGGCTGGGACGGGCTGTGGTATGCTGGGACAGGCTGTGACGGGCTGTCGTGGGCTGGGACGGGCTGGGACAGGCTGTGGTGGGCTGTGGTGGGCTGGGACGGGCTGTGGTGGGCTGGGACGGGCTGTGGTGGGCTGGGACGGGCTGTGGTGGGCTGGGATGGGCTGTGGTGGGCTGGGACGGGCTGTGGTGGGCTGGGACGGGCTGGTACGTGCTGTGGTGTGCTGGGACGGGCTGTGGTGGGCTGGGACGGGCTGTGGTGGGCTGTGGTGGGTTCTGCTGAGCTTGAGACGGGCTGTGGTGGGCTGGGACGGGCTGAGACGAGTTCTGGTTGTCTGGAACGAGCTGGGACGGGCTGTGATGGGCTGGGACGGGCTGTGGTGGGCGGGGACGGGCTGCAGTGGTCTGTGGTGGGCTGGGACCGGCTGCGGTTGGCTGTGGTGGGTTGTGGTGACCTGGGACAGGCTGTGGTGGGCTGGAATGGGCTGGGACGGGCTGTGGTGGGTGTGGTGGACTGGGACGTGCTGTAGTGAGCTGAGACGGGCTGTGGTGGGCTGGGATTCGCTGGGACGGCTGGGACGGGCTGTGGTGGGCGGGGACGGGCTGTGGTGGGCTGGGACGGGCTGTGTTGGGCTGGGACGGGCTGTGGAGGATTGGACCGGGCTATGGAGAGCTGTGGAGAGCCGTGGTGGGCTGGGACGGGCCGTGTTGGGCAGGGACGGGCCGTGGTGGGCTGGGACGGGCTCTGGTGGTGAGCAGAGACGGCCTGTGTTGGGCTGGGACGGGCTGTGATAAGCTGTAACCGGCTGTGGTGGGTCGTGGTGGGCTGGGACAGGTCGTGGTGGGCTGGGACGGGCCGTGGTGGGCTGTGACGGGCCGTGGTGGGCTGGGACGGGCTGAGACGAGTTCTGGTGGTCTGGAACGAGCTGGGACGTGCTGTGGTGGCCTGGAACGGGCTGTGGTGGGCGGGGACGGGCTGTGGTCGTCTGGAATGGTGTGTGGTGGGCTGGGACGGTCTGTAGTGGGCTTGGACGGGCTGCGGCAGGCTGCGACGGTCTGGGACGGGCTGTGGTGTGCTGGGACGGGCTGTGGTGGGCTGGGACGGGCTGTGCTGGGCTGTGGTGGGCTGGGACGGGCTGTGGTGGGCTGGGACGGGCTGTGGTGTGCTGGGACGGGCTGTGGTGGGCTGGGACGGGCTGTGCTGGGCTGTGGTGTGCTGGGACGGGCTGTGGTGGGCTGGGACGGGCTGTGCTGGGCTGTGGTGGTCTGGAACAGGCTGTGGTGGGTTGGGACAGGCTGACACATGCTGGGACAGTGTGTGGTGGACTGGGATGGTCTGTGGTGTGCTGGGACGGGCTGTGGTGGGCAGGGACGGGCTGTGGTGGGGCGTGGTGGGCTGGGACGGGCCGTGGTGAACCGTGGTGGGCTGTGGTGGGCCGTGGTGAGCCGTTTTGAGCCGGTATGGGATGGGATGGGCTGTGGAGGGCCGTGGTGGGCTGGGACAGGTCATGGTGGTCTGAGATGGCCCGTGGTGGGCTGTGGTGGGCCGTGGTGGGCTGGGATGGGCTGTGGTGGGCCGTGATGGTCTGGGACAGGCTGTGGTGGGCTGTGGTGGGTTCTGGTGAGCTTGAGACGGGCTGTGGTGGTCTGGGACGGGCTGGGACAGGCTCTGGTGGGCTGGGACGGGCTGGGACGGGGTGTGGTGGGCTGGGACGAGCTGTGGTGGGCTGGGACGGGCTGTGGTGGGATTGGACGGGCTGTGGTGTGCTGGGCCGTGCTGGGACGGGCTGTGGTGGGCTGGGACGGACTGTGGTGGGCTGGGACGGGCTGTGGTGGGCTGGGACGGGCTGTGGTGTGCTGGGACGGGCTGTGACGGGCTGTCGTGGGCTGGGATGGGCTGTCGTGGGCTGGGATGGGCTGGGACAGGCTGTGGTGGTCTGGGACGGGCTGTGGTGGGCTGGGACAGGCTGTGGTGGGCTGGGAGGGGCTGGGACGGGCTGTGGTGGGCTGGTACGTGCTGTGGTGTGCTGGGACGGGCTGTGGTGGTCTGGGACGGGCTGGGACAGGCTGTGGTGGGCTGTGGTGGGTTCTGCTGAGCTTGAGACGGGCTGTGGTGGGCTGGGACGGGCTGAGACGAGTTCTGGTTGTCTGGAACGAGCTGGGACGGGCTGTGATGGGCTGGGACGGGCTGTGGTGGGCGGGGACGGGCTATGGTGGGCGGGGACGGGATGTGGTGGTCTGGAATGGTCTGTGGTGGGCTGGGACGGGCTGTGGTGGGCTGGGAAGGGCTGGGACGGGCTGTGGTGGGCTGGGACGGGCTGCGGCAGGCTGCGACGGGCTGGGACGGGCTATGTTGGTCTGTGGTGGGTTGGGACGGGCGGGGACGGGCTGTGGTGGGCTGGGACGGGCTGTGGTGGGCTGGGATGGGCTGTGGTGGGCTAGGGACGGGCTGTGGTGGGCTGGGACGGGCTGTGGTGGTCTGGAACAGGCTGTGGTGGGTTGGGACAGGCTGGGACATGCTGGGACGGTGTGTGGTGGACTGGGATGGTCTGTGGTGGGGCGTGGTGGGCCGTTTTGAGCCTATATGGGAAGGGATGGGCTGTGGTGGGCCGTGGTGGGCTGGGACAGGTCATGGTGGTCTGAGATGGCCCGTGGTGAACTGTGGTGGGCTGTGGTGGGCCGTGGTGGGCTGGTATGGGCCGTGGTGGGCTGTGGTGGGCCGTTTTGAGCCGGTTTGGGAAGGGATGGGCTGTGGTGGGCCATGGTGGGCTGGGACAGGTCATGGTGGTCTGAGATGGCCCGTGGTGAACTGTGGTGGGCTGTGGTGGGCCGTGGTGGGCTGGGACAGGCTGTGTTTGGCTAGGACAGGCTGTGTTTGGCTGGGACAGGCTGTGGTGGGCTGGGACGGGCTGTGGTGGGCCGGGACAGGCTGTGTTTGGCTAGGACAGGCTGTGTTTGGCTGGGACAGGCTGTGTTTGGCTGGGACAGGCTGTGGTGGGCCGGGACGGGCTGTGGTGGGCCGGGACGGGCCGTGGTGGGCTGGGACGGGCCGTGGTGGGCTGGGACGGGCTGTGGTGGGCTGGGACGGGCTGTGGTGGTCTGGAACAGGCTGTGGTGGGTTGGGACAGGCTGGGACATGCTGGGACGGTGTGTGGTGGACTGGGATGGTCTGTGGTGGGGCGTGGTGGGCTGGGACGGGCCGTGGTGAACCGTGGTGGGCTGTGGTGGGCCGTGGTGGGCCGTTTTGAGCCGGTATGGGAAGGGATGGGCTGTGGTGGGCCGTGGTGGGCTGGGACAGGTCATGGTGGTCTGAGATGGCCCGTGGTGAACTGTGGTGGGCTGTGGTGGGCTGGTATGGGCCGTGGTGAGCTTTGGTGGGCCGTGGTTCGCTGTGGTCGGCCGTGGTGGGCTGGGACGGGCCATGGTGGGCTGTGGTGGGCCGTGGTGGTCTGGGACAGGCTGTGGTGGGCTGTGGTGGGTTCTGGTGAGCTTGAGACGGGCTGTGGTGGGCTGGGACGGGCTGGGATGGGCTCTGGTGGTCTGGAACAGGCTGGGATGGGCTGGCACGGGCTGTGGTGGGCTGGCACGGGCTGTGGTGGGCTGGGACGGGCTGTGGTGGGCTGGGACGGGCTGTGGTGGGCTGGGACGGGCTGTGGTGGGCTGGGACGGGCTGGGACGGGCTGGGACGGGCTGCGGCAGGCTGCGACGGGCTGAGACGGGCTATGCTGGTCTGTGGTGGGCTGTGGTGGGCGGGGACGGGCTGTGGTGGGCTAGGGACGGGCTGTGGTGGGCTAGGGACGGGCTGTGGTGGGCTAGGGACGGGCTGTGGTGTGCTGGGACGGGCTGTGGTGGGCTGGGACGGGCTGTGGTGGTCTGGAACAGGCTGTGGTGGGTTGGGACAGGCTGGGACATGCTGGGACGGTGTGTGGTGGACTGGGATGGTCTGTGGTGGGGCGTGGTGGGCTGGGACGGGCCGTGGTGAACCGTGGTGGGCTGTGGTGGGCCGTGGTGGGCCGTTTTGAGCCGGTATGGGAAGGGATGGGCCGTGGTGGGCTGGGACAGGTCATGGTGGTCTGAGATGGCCCGTGGTGAACTGTGGTGGGCTGTGGTGGGCTGGTATGGGCTGTGGTGAGCTTTGGTGGGCCGTGGTTCGCTGTGGTCGGCCGTGGTTGGCGGGGACGGGCCGTGGTGGGCTGGGACGGGCTGTGGTGGGCTGGGACGGGCTGTGGTGGGCTGTGGTGGGCTGGGACGGGCTGTGGTGGGCTGTGGTGGGCTGGGACGGGCTGTGGTGGGATGGGACATGCTGTGGTGTGCTGGGACGAGCTGTCGTGGGCTGGGACGGGCTGGGACGGGCTGGGACGAGTTGTAGTGTTCTGGGACGGCCTGGGGAGGGCGGGGACGTGCTGTGGTGTGCTGAGACGGGCTGTGGTGTGCTGGGACAGGCTGTGGTGTGCTGGGACGGGCTGTGGTGTGCTGGGACGGGCTGTGGTGGGCGGGGACGGGCTGTGGTGGGCGGGGACGGGCTGTGGTGGGCTGGGACGGGCCGTGGTGGGCTATGGTGGGCCGTGGTGGGCTGGGATGGGTCCTGATGGACTGGGACGGGCCGTAGTGGGCTGGGACGGGCCGTAGTGGACTGGGACGGGCTGTGGTGGGCTGGGACGGGCTCTGGTGGGCTGTGGTGTGATGGGATGGGCTTTGGTGAGCTGGGACGGGCTGTGGTGAACCATGGTGGGGTGTGCTGGGCTGTGGTGGGCTGGGACGGGCTGTGGTGAACTGTGGTGGGCTGTGGTGGGCTATGGTGGGCCGTGGTGTGCTGGGACGGGCCGTTGTGGGCTGTGGTGGGCCGTGGTGGTCTGGGACGGGCTGTGGTAAACTGGGACGGGCTGGGACTGTCTGTGGTGGGCTGGGAAGGGCTGGGACGGGCTGTGGTGGGCTGGGACTGGCTGTGGTGGGCTGGGACGGGCTGTGCTGAGCTGGGACTGGCTGGGACGGGCTGGGATGGGCTGGGATGGGCTGTGGTGGGCTGTGGTGGGCTGTGGTGGGCTTGGACGGGCTGTGGTGGGCTTGGACGGGCTGTGGTGGGCTGGGACGGGCTGTGGTGGGCTGGGACAGGCTCTGGTGGGCTGGGACGGGCTGTGGTATGCTGGGACGGGCTGTGACGGGCTGTCGTGGGCTGGGATGGGCTGGGACAGGCTGTGGTGGGCTGTGGTGGGCTGGGACGGGCTGTGGTGGGCTGGGACGGGCTGTGGTGGGCTGGGACGGGCTGTGGTGGGCTGGGATGGGCTGTGGTGGGCTGGGACGGGCTGTGGTGGGCTGGGACGGGCTGGTACGTGCTGTGGTGTGCTGGGACGGGCTGTGGTGGGCTGGGACGGGCTGTGGTGGGCTGTGGTGGGTTCTGCTGAGCTTGAGACGGGCTGTGGTGGGCTGGGACGGGCTGAGACGAGTTCTGGTTGTCTGGAACGAGCTGGGACGGGCTGTGATGGGCTGGGACGGGCTGTGGTGGGCGGGGACGGGCTGCAGTGGGCTGTGGTGGGCTGGGACCGGCTGCGGTTGGCTGTGGTGGGTTGTGGTGACCTGGGACAGGCTGTGGTGGGCTGGAATGGGCTGGGACGGGCTGTGGTGGGTGTGGTGGACTGGGACGTGCTGTAGTGAGCTGAGACGGGCTGTGGTGGGCTGGGATTCGCTGGGACGGCTGGGACGGGCTGTGGTGGGCGGGGACGGGCTGTGGTGGGCTGGGACGGGCTGTATTGGGCTGGGACGGGCTGTGGAGGATTGGACCGGGCTATGGAGAGCTGTGGAGAGCCGTGGTGGGCTGGGACGGGCCGTGTTGGGCAGGGACGGGCCGTGGTGGGCTGGGACGGGCTCTGGTGGTGAGCAGAGACGGCCTGTGTTGGGCTGGGACGGGCTGTGATAAGCTGTAACCGGCTGTGGTGGGTCGTGGTGGGCTGGGACAGGTCGTGGTGGGCTGGGACGGGCCGTGGTGGGCTGTGACGGGCCGTGGTGGGCTGGGACGGGCTGAGACGAGTTCTGGTGGTCTGGAACGAGCTGGGTCGTGCTGTGGTGGCCTGGAACGGGCTGTGGTGGGCGGGGACGGGCTGTGGTCGTCTGGAATGGTGTGTGGTGGGCTGGGACGGTCTGTAGTGGGCTTGGACGGGCTGCGGCAGGCTGCGACGGTCTGGGACGGGCTGTGGTGTGCTGGGACGGGCTGTGGTGGGCTGGGACGGGCTGTCGTGGGCTGTGGTGGGCTGGGACGGGCGGGGACGGGCTGTGGTGGTCTGGAACAGGCTGTGGTGGGTTG
Source organism: Falco biarmicus (assembly GCF_023638135.1). Classification (NCBI taxonomy): domain Eukaryota; kingdom Metazoa; phylum Chordata; class Aves; order Falconiformes; family Falconidae; genus Falco; species Falco biarmicus. The sequence continues at coordinate 159,146 of NW_026612010.1, read as the reverse complement.
GGACAGGCTGGGACATGCTGGGACGGTGTGTGGTGGACTGGGATGGTCTGTGGTGTGCTGGGACGGGCTGTGGTGGGCAGGGACGGGCTGTGGTGGGGCGTGGTGGGCTGGGACGGGCCGTGGTGAACCGTGGTGGGCTGTGGTGGGCCGTGGTGAGCCGTTTTGAGCCGGTATGGGATGGGATGGGCTGTGGAGGGCCGTGGTGGGCTGGGACAGGTCATGGTGGTCTGAGATGGCCCGTGGTGGGCTGTGGTGGGCCGTGGTGGGCTGGGATGGGCTGTGGTGGGCCGTGATGGTCTGGGACAGGCTGTGGTGGGCTGTGGTGGGTTCTGGTGAGCTTGAGACGGGCTGTGGTGGTCTGGGACGGGCTGGGACAGGCTCTGGTGGGCTGGGACGGGCTGGGACGGGGTGTGGTGGGCTGGGACGAGCTGTGGTGGGCTGGGACGGGCTGTGGTGGGATTGGACGGGCTGTGGTGTGCTGGGCCGTGCTGGGATGGGCTGTGGTGTGCTGGGACGGGCTGTGGTGTGCTGGGACGGGCTGTGGTGTGCTGGGACGGGCTGTGGTGGGCTGGGACGGACTGTGGTGGGCTGGGACGGGCTGTGGTGGGCTGGGACGGGCTGTGGTGTGCTGGGACGGGCTGTGACGGGCTGTCGTGGGCTGGGATGGGCTGGGACAGGCTGTGGTGGGCTGGGACGGGCTGTGGTGGTCTGGGACGGGCTGTGGTGGGCTGGGACAGGCTGTGGTGGGCTGGGAGGGGCTGGGACGGGCTGTGGTGGGCTGGTACGTGCTGTGGTGTGCTGGGACGGGCTGTGGTGGTCTGGGACGGGCTGGGACAGGCTGTGGTGGGCTGTGGTGGGTTCTGCTGAGCTTGAGACGGGCTGTGGTGGGCTGGGACGGGCTGAGACGAGTTCTGGTTGTCTGGAACGAGCTGGGACGGGCTGTGATGGGCTGGGACGGGCTGTGGTGGGCGGGGACGGGCTATGGTGGGCGGGGACGGGATGTGGTGGTCTGGAATGGTCTGTGGTGGGCTGGGACGGGCTGCGGCAGGCTGCGACGGGCTGGGACGGGCTATGTTGGTCTGTGGTGGGTTGGGACGGGCGGGGACGGGCTGTGGTGGGTTGGGACGGGCTGTGGTGGGCTGGGACGGGCTGTGGTGGGCTAGGGACGGGCTGTGGTGGGCTGGGACGGGCTGTGGTGGTCTGGAACAGGCTGTGGTGGGTTGGGACAGGCTGGGACATGCTGGGACGGTGTGTGGTGGACTGGGATGGTCTGTGGTGGGGCGTGGTGGGCTGGGACGTGCCGTGGTGAACTGTGGTGGGCCGTGGTGGGCCGTTTTGAGCCTATATGGGAAGGGATGGGCTGTGGTGGGCCGTGGTGGGCTGGGACAGGTCATGGTGGTCTGAGATGGCCCGTGGTGAACTGTGGTGGGCTGTGGTGGGCCGTGGTGGGCTGGTATGGGCCGTGGTGGGCTGTGGTGGGCCGTTTTGAGCCGGTTTGGGAAGGGATGGGCTGTGGTGGGCCATGGTGGGCTGGGACAGGTCATGGTGGTCTGAGATGGCCCGTGGTGAACTGTGGTGGGCTGTGGTGGGCCGTGGTGGGCTGGGACAGGCTGTGTTTGGCTAGGACAGGCTGTGTTTGGCTGGGACAGGCTGTGTTTGGCTGGGACAGGCTGTGGTGGGCTGGGACGGGCTGTGGTGGGCCGGGACAGGCTGTGTTTGGCTAGGACAGGCTGTGTTTGGCTGGGACAGGCTGTGTTTGGCTGGGACAGGCTGTGGTGGGCCGGGACGGGCTGTGGTGGGCCGGGACGGGCCGTGGTGGGCTGGGACGGGCCGTGGTGGGCTGGGACGGGCCGTGGTGGGCCGGGACGGGTTGTGGCGGACTGGGACGAACTGTGGTGGGCCGTGGTGGGCTGGGACGGGCCGTGGTGGGCTGGGACGAGCTGTGCCGGGCTGGGACGGGCTGTGGTGGGCTGTGGTTGGTTGTGGTGGGCCGGGACGGGCCGTGGTGGGCCGGGACGGGCCGTGGTGGGCCGGGACGGGCCGTGGTGGGCCGGGACAGGCTGTGTTTGGCTGGGACAGGCTGTGGTGGGCTGGGACAGGCTGTGGTGGGCTGGGACGGGTTGTGGCGGACTGGGACGAACTGTGGTGGTCTGTGGTGGGCTGGGATGGGCCGTGGTGGGCTGGGACGGGCTGGGACGAGCTGTGCCGGGCTGGGACGGGCTGTGGTGGGCTGTGGTAGGCTGTGCTGTGCTGTAGTGGTCTGTGATGGGCTGGGACGGGCTGTCGTGGGCTGGGACGGGCTGTCGTGGGCTGGGACGGGCTGTCGTGGGCTGGGACGGGCTGTCGTGGGCTGTGGGGACCTGGGACATGCTGTGGTGGGCTGGGACGGGCTCTGGTGGGCTGGGACGGGCTGTGGTGGGCTTCTATGGGCTGTTACTTTATGTGGTGAGCTGGGACGGGCTGTGACGGGCTGTGGTCGGCTGGTATGAGCTGGGACAAGCTGTGGTGGGCCGGGACGGGCTGTGGTGGGCTGGGACGGGCTGTAGTGAGCTGGGACGGGCTGTGGTGGCCTGTGGTGGGCTGGGACGGGCTGTGGTGGTCTGGGATGGGCTGGGACAGGCTGTGGTGGGCCGTGGTAAGCCATGGTCGGCTGTGGTGGGCTGGGACGGGCTGTGGTGGGCTGTGGTGTGCCATGGTGGGCTGGGACAGGCTGCGGTGGGCTGGAAAGGGCTGTGGTGGGCTGGGACAGGCTGTGGTGGGACGGGGACGGGCTGTGGTTGGTTGTGGTGGGCTGGGACGGGCTGGGACGCCTTGGAAGGGCTGTGGTGGGCGGTGATGGGTTGTGGTGTTCTGTGACGGGCTGGGACGTTCTGTGGTGAGCTGCGACGGTCTGTGGTGGTCTGGAACGGGCTGTGGTCGGCCGGGACGGGCCCTGGTGGGCCGGGACGGGCCGTGGTGCGCCGGGACGGGCCGTGGCGGGCCGGGACGGGCCGTGCTGGGCTGGGACGGGCTGTGGCGAGCTGGGACGGGTTGTGGCGGGCTGGGACTGGTTGTGGCGGGCTGGGACGAACTGTGGTGGTCTGTGGTGGGCTGGGACAGCCCGTGGTGGGCTGGGACAGGCTGTGGTGTGCTGGGACGGGCCGTGGTGGGCCGGGATGGGCCGTGGTGTGCCGGGACGGGCCGTGGTGGGCTGGGATGGGTTGTGGCGGGCTGGGACGAACTGTGGTGGTCTGTGGTGGGCTGGGACGGGCCGTGGTGGGCTGGGACGGGCTCTGGTGGTATGGACCGGGCTGTGGTGGGCTGGGAAGGGCTGGAATGGGCTGTGGTGGGTTGGGATGGGCTGTGGTGGGCGGGGACGGTCTGTGGTGGGCTGGGACAGGCTGTGGTGGGCTTGGACCTGCTGTGGTGGTTGGGGACGGGTTGTGGTAGGTCCGGGACGGGCTGTCGTATTCCGGGACGGGCTGTGGTGGGCTGGGAAGGCCTGGGACGGGCTGGGACGGGCTGTGGTGGGCGGGGACGGGCTGTGGTGGGCTTGGACGGGCTCTGGTGGTCTCAAACCGGCTGTGGTGGGTTGGGAAGGGCTGGAATGGGCTTTGGTGGGTTGGGACAGGCTGTGGTGGGCTGGGACGGGCTGTGGTGGGCTTAGACCTGCTGTGGTGGTTGGGGACGGGTTGTGGTAGGTCCGGGATGGGCTGTCGTGGTCCGGGACGGGCTGTGGTGGGCTGGGAAGGCCTGGGACGGGCTGGGACGAGCTGGGACGGGCTGTGGTGGGCGGGGACGGGCTGTGGTGGGCGGGGACGGGCTCTGGTGGTCTCAAACCGGCTGTGGTGGGTTGGGAAGGGCTGGAATGGGCTGTGGTGGGTTGGGACAGGCTGTGGTGGGCTGGGACGGGCTGTGGTGGGCTTGGACCTGCTGTGGTGGTCAGGGACGGGTTCTGGTAGGTCCGGGACGGGCTGTGGTGGGCTGGGACGGGCTGTGGTGGGCTGGGATGGGCTGTGATAAGCTGTAACCGGCTGTGGTGGGCTGTGGTGGTCTGGTACGGGTTGTGGTGAGCTGAGATGGGCTGTGGTGGGCTTTGGTGGGCTGGGGTGGGCTCGGACGGGCCGTGGTGGGCTGGGACGGGCTGTGGTGGGCTTCTATGGGCTGGTACTTTATGTGGTGGGCTGTGACGGGCTGTGACGGGCTGTGGTGGGCTGGGACGGGCTGTGGTGGGCTGTGGTGTGCCATGGTGGGCTGGGACAGGCTGCGGTGGGCTGGAAAGGGCTGTGGTGGGCTGGAACGGGCTGTGGTGGGCTGGGACAGGCTGTGGTGGGATGGGGACGGGCTGTGGTTGGTTGTGGTGGGCTGGGACGGGCTGTGGTGGGCTGGGACGGGCTGTGGTGGGCTGGGACGAGCTGTGATGAGCTGAGACGGGCTGTGATGGGCCGGGGTGGGCCGGGACAGGCTCTGGTGGGTTGTGGAGGGCTGGGACGGGCTCTGGTGGGCTGGGACGGGCTGTGGTGGGCTTGGACCTGCTGTGGTGGTCAGGGACGGGTTCTGGTAGGTCCGGGACGGGCTGTGGTGGGCTGGGATGGGCTGTGATAAGCTGTAACCGGCTGTGGTGGGCTGTGGTGGTCTGGTACGGGTTGTGGTGAGCTGAGATGGGCTGTGGTGGGCTTTGGTGGGCTGGGGTGGGCTCGGACGGGCCGTGGTGGGCTGGGACGGGCTGTGGTGGGCTTCTATGGGCTGGTACATTATGTGGTGGGCTGTGACGGGCTGTGACGGGCTGTGGTGGTCTGGGATGGGCTGGGACAGGCTGTGGTGGGCCGTGGTAAGCCATGGTGGGCTGTGGTGGGCTGTGGTGTGCCATGGTGGGCTGGGACAGGCTGCGGTGGGCTGGAAAGGGCTGTGGTGGGCTGGAACGGGCTGTGGTGGGCTGGGACAGGCTGTGGTGGGCTGGGGACGGGCTGTGGTTGGTTGTGGTGGGCTGGGACGGGCTGTGGTGGGCTGGGACGGGCTGTGGTGGGCTGGGACGAGCTGTGATGAGCTGAGACGGGCTGTGATGGGCCGGGGTGGGCCGGGACAGGCTCTGGTGGGCTGTGGAGGGCTGGGACGGGCTCTGGTGGGCTGGGACGGACTTGGACGCACTGTGGTGGGCTGGGACGGCCTGTGTAGGGCTGGGAGGGGCTGTGGTGGGCAGTGGGGGGCTGGGAAGGGCTGTGGTGGGCTGGGACGGGCTAGAACGGCTATGGTGGGCTGGGACGGGCTGTGGTGGGCTTGGATGGGCTGTGCTGTGCTGGAACGGTCTGGGACGAGTTGTGGTGAGTGTGGTGGGCTGGGACGGGCTGGGACGGACTGTGTTTAGCTGGGACGGGCTGTGGTGGGCCGTGGTGGGCTGGGACAGGCTGTGGTGAGCTGAGACGGGCTGTGGTGGGCTGTGTCGGGCTGGGACGAGCTGTGACGGGGTGGGACGGGCTGTGGTGGTCTGCGCTAGGCTGTGGTGTGCTGTAGTGGCCTGTGATGGGCTGGGTGGGGCTGTGGTGGGCTGGGACTTGCTGTGGTGGGCTGGGACGGGCTGTGGTGGGCTGGGACGGGCTGTGGTGGGCCGGGACGGGCTCTGGTGGTATGGACCGGGCTGTGGTGGGCTGGGAAGGGCTGGAATGGGCTGTGGTGGGTTGGGATGGGCTGTGGTGGGCGGGGACGGTCTGTGGTGGGCTGGGACAGGCTGTGGTGGGCTTGGACCTGCTGTGGTGGTTGGGGACGGGTTGTGGTAGGTCCGGGACGGGCTGTCGTATTCCGGGACGGGCTGTGGTGGGCTGGGAAGGCCTGGGACGGGCTGGGACCGGCTGTGGTGGGCGGGGACGGGCTGTGGTGGGCTTGGACGGGCTCTGGTGGTCTCAAACCGGCTGTGGTGGGTTGGGAAGGGCTGGAATGGGCTTTGGTGGGTTGGGACAGGCTGTGGTGGGCTGGGACGGGCTGTGGTGGGCTTAGACCTGCTGTGGTGGTCAGGGACGGGTTCTGGTAGGTCCGGGACGGGCTGTGGTGGGCTGGGACGGTCTGTGGTGGGCTGTGACGGGCTGTGGTGGGCTTCTATGGGCTGGTACTTTATGTGGTGGGCTGGGACGGGCTGTGACGGGCTGTGGTCGGCTGGTGTGAGCTGGGACAAGCTTTGGTGGGCCGGGACGGGCTCTGTTGGGCTGGGACGGGCTGTGGTGAGCTGGGACGGGCTGTGGTGGCCTGTGGTGGGCTGGGACGGGCTGTGGTGGTCTGGGATGGCCTGGGACAGGCTGTGGTGGGCCGTGGTAAGCCATGGTCGGCTGTGGTGGGCTGGGACGGGCTGTGGTGGGCTGTGGTGTGCCATGGTGGGCTGGGACAGGCTGCGGTGGGCTGGAAAGGGCTGTGGTGGGCTGGGACGGCCTGTGGTGGGACGGGGACGGGCTGTGGTTGGTTGTGGTGGGCTGGGACGGGCTGGGACGCCTTGGAAGGGCTGTGGTGGGCGGTGATGGGTTGTGGTGTTCTGTGACGGGCTGGGACTTTCTGTGGTGAGCTGCGACGGTCTGTGGTGGTCTGTAACGAGCTGTGGTGGGCCGGGACGGGCCGCGGTGGGCCGGGCCGGGCCGTGGTGGGCCGGGCCGGGCTGTGGCGAGCTGGGACGGGTTGTGGTGGGCTGGGACTGGTTGTGGCGGACTGGGACGAACTGTGGTGGTCTGTGGTGGCCTGGGACGGGCCGTGGTGGCCTGGGACGGGCCGTGGTGGCCTGGGACGGGCCGTGGTGGGCCGGGACGGGCCGTGGTGGGCCGGGACGGGCCGTGGTGGGCTGGGACGGGTTGTGGCGGGCTGGGACGAACTGTGGTGGTCTGTGGTGGGCTGGGACGGGCTGTGGTGGGCTGGGACGGGCTCTGCTGGTATGGACCGGGCTGTGGTGGGCTGGGAAGGGCTGGAATGGGCTGTGGTGGGTTGGCATGGGCTATGGTGGGCTGGCACGGTGTGTGGTGGGCTGGCACAGGCTGTGGTGGGATTGGACCTGCTGTGGTGGTTGGGGACGGGTTGTGGTAGGTCCGGGATGGGCTGTCGTGGTCCGGGACGGGCTGTGGTGGGCTGGGAAGGCCTGGGACGGGCTGGGACGAGCTGGGACGGGCTGTGGTGGGCGGGGACGGGCTGTGGTGGGCGGGGACGGGCTCTGGTGGTCTCAAACCGGCTGTGGTGGGTTGGGAAGGGCTGGAATGGGCTGTGGTGGGTTGGGACATGCTGTGGTGGGCTGGGACGGGCTGTGGTGGGCTTGGACCTGCTGTGGTGGTCAGGGACGGGTTCTGGTAGGTCCGGGACGGGCTGTGGTGGGCTGGGACGGGCTGTGGTGGGCTGGGATGGGCTGTGATAAGCTGTAACCGGCTGTGGTGGGCTGTGGTGGTCTGGTACGGGTTGTGGTGAGCTGAGATGGGCTGTGGTGGGCTTTGGTGGGCTGGGGTGGGCTCGGACGGGCCGTGGTGGGCTGGGACGGGCTGTGGTGGGCTTCTATGGGCTGGTACTTTATGTGGTGGGCTGTGACGGGCTGTGACGGGCTGTGGTGGTCTGGGATGGGCTGGGACAGGCTGTGGTGGGCCGTGGTAAGCCATGGTGGGCTGTGGTGGGCTGGGACGGGCTGTGGTGGGCTGTGGTGTGCCATGGTGGGCTGGGACAGGCTGCGGTGGGCTGGAAAGAGCTGTGGTGGGCTGGAACGGGCTGTGGTGGGCTGGGACAGGCTGTGGTGGGATGGGGACGGGCTGTGGTTGGTTGTGGTGGGCTGGGACGGGCTGTGGTGGGCTGGGATGGGCTGTGGTGGGCTGGGACGAGCTGTGATGAGCTGAGACGGGCTGTGATGGGCCGGGGTGGGCCGGGACAGGCTCTGGTGGGCTGTGGAGGGCTGGGACGGGCTCTGGTGGGCTGGGACGGGCTGTGGTGGGCTTGGACCTGCTGTGGTGGTCAGGGACGGGTTCTGGTAGGTCCGGGACGGGCTGTGGTGGGCTGTGGTGGGCTGTGGTGGGCTGGGACGGGCTGTGGTGATCTGGGACGGGCTGTGGTAGGCTGGGACAAACTGTGGCGGGCTGGGACGGGCCGTGGCGGGCTGGGACGGGCCGTGGCGGGCTGGGACGGGCCGTGGCGGGCTGGGACGGGCCGTGGCGGGCTGGGACGGGTCGTGGCGGGCTGGGACAGGCTGTGGCGGGCTGGGACGGGCTGTGGTGGGCTGGGATGGGCTGTGATAAGCTGTAAGCGGCTGTGGTGGGCTGTGGTGGTCTGGTACGGGTTGTGGTGAGCTGAGATGGGCTGTGGTGGGCTTTGGTGGGCTGGGGTGGGCTCGGACGGGCCGTGGTGGGCTGGGACGGGCTGTGGTGGGCTTCTATGGGCTGGTACTTTATGTGGTGGGCTGGGACGGGCTGTGACGGGCTGTGGTGGTCTGGGATGGCCTGGGACAGGCTGTGGTGGGCCGTGGTAAGCCATGGTCGGCTGTGGTGGTCTGGGACGGGCTGTGGTGGGCTGTGGTGTGCCATGGTGGGCTGGGACAGGCTGCCGTGGGCTGGAAAGGGCTGTGGTGGGCTGGAACGGGCTGTGGTGGGCTGGGACAGGCTGTGGTGGGATGGGGACGGGCTGTGGTTAGTTGTGGTGGGCTGGGACAGGCTGTGGTGAGCTGAGACGGGCTGTGGTGGGCTGGGATGGGCTGTGGTGGGCTGGGACGGGCTGTGTTAGGCTGGGACAGGCTGTGGAGGATTGGGACGGGCTATGGAGAGCTGTGGAGAGCTGGGACGGTCTGTGGTGGGCTGGGACAGGCTGTGGTGAGCTTCGACCTGCTGTGGTGGTCGGGGACAGGTTGTGGTAGGTCCGGGACAGGCTGTCGTGGTCCGGGACGGGCTGTGGTGGGCTGGGAAGGCCTGGGACGGGCTGGGACGAGCTGGGACGGGCTGTGGTGGGCGGGGACGGGCTGTGGTGGGCGGGGATGGGCTGGGACGAGCTGGGGCGGGCTGTGGTGGATTGCGGTAGGCTGTGGTGCTCTGTAGTGGTCTGTGGTGTTCTGTGGTGGGCTGGGATGGGCTGTGGTGGGCTGGGATGGGCTGTTGTGGGCTGGGAAGGGCTGTCGTGGGCTGTGGGGGCCTGGGACATGCTGGGGTGGGCTGTGGTGGGATGTGACGTGCTGTGACGAGCTGGGACGAGCTGTGACGGGCTGTGGTGTGTTGTAGTGGCCTGTGGTATGCTGTAGTGGCCTGTGGTGGGCTGGGACGGGCTGTGGTGGGCTGGGACAAACTGTGGTGGGCTGTGGTGGGCTGGGATGAGCTGGGACAGGCTGGGACGGGCTGAGACGGGCTGTGGTGGGCTGAGACGGGCTGTGGTGGGCTGGGACGGGCTGTGGTGGGCTGGGACGAGCTGTGATGAGCTGAGACGGGCTGTGATGGGCCGGGGTGGGCCGGGACAGGCTCTGGTGGGCTGTGGCGGGCCGGGACGGGCCGTGGTGGGCTGGGACGGGCCATGGTGGGCTGGGACAGGCTGTGGTGGGCTGTGGTGGAACGTGGTGGGCTGTGATGGGCTGTGGTAAGCTGGGACGGGATGTGGTAAGCTGGGACGGGCTTTCATGAGCTGGGACGGGCTGGGACGAGCTGTGACGGGCTGGGACGGGCTGCGGTGGGCTGGGAAGGCCTGGGACGGGACGGGACGAACTGGGACGGGACGCGACAGGCTGGGACGGGCTGTGGTGGGCTGGGACGGGCTGTGGTGGTCTGGGATGGGCTGGGACAGGCTGTGGTGGGCCGTGGTAAGCCATGGTGGGCTGTGGTGGGCTGTGGTGTGCCATGGTGGGCTGGGACAGGCTGCGGTGGGCTGGAAAGGGCTGTGGTGGGCTGGAACGGGCTGTGGTGGGCTGGGACAGGCTGTGGTGGGATGGGGACGGGCTGTGGTTGGTTGTGGTGGGCTGGGACGGGCTGTGGTGGGCTGGGACGGGCTGTGGTGGGCTGGGACGAGCTGTGATGAGCTGAGACGGGCTGTGATGGGCCGGGGTGGGCCGGGACAGGCTCTGGTGGGCTGTGGAGGGCTGGGACGGGCTCTGGTGGGCTGGGACGGACTTGGACGCACTGTGGTGGGCTGGGACGGCCTGTGTAGGGCTGGGAGGGGCTGTGGTGGGCAGTGGGGGGCTGGGAAGGGCTGTGGTGGGCTGGGACGGGCTAGAACGGCTATGGTGGGCTGGGACGGGCTGTGGTGGGCTGGGACGGGCTGTGCTGTGCTGGAACGGTCTGGGACGAGTTGTGGTGAGTGTGGTGGGCTGGGACGGGCTGGGACGGACTGTGTTTAGCTGGGACGGGCTGTGGTGGGCCGTGGTGGGCTGGGACAGGCTGTGGTGAGCTGAGACGGGCTGTGGTGGGCTGTGTCGGGCTGGGACGAGCTGTGACGGGGTGGGACGGGCTGTGGTGGTCTGCGCTAGGCTGTGGTGTGCTGTAGTGGCCTGTGATGGGCTGGGTGGGGCTGTGGTGGGCTGGGACTTGCTGTGGTGGGCTGGGACGGGCTGTGGTGGGCTGGGACGGGCTGTGGTGGGCCGGGACGGGCTCTGGTGGTATGGACCGGGCTGTGGTGGGCTGGGAAGGGCTGGAATGGGCTGTGGTGGGTTGGGATGGGCTGTGGTGGGCGGGGACGGTCTGTGGTGGGCTGGGACAGGCTGTGGTGGGCTTGGACCTGCTGTGGTGGTTGGGGACGGGTTGTGGTAGGTCCGGGACGGGCTGTCGTATTCCGGGACGGGCTGTGGTGGGCTGGGAAGGCCTGGGACGGGCTGGGACCGGCTGTGGTGGGCGGGGACGGGCTGTGGTGGGCTTGGACGGGCTCTGGTGGTCTCAAACCGGCTGTGGTGGGTTGGGAAGGGCTGGAATGGGCTTTGGTGGGTTGGGACAGGCTGTGGTGGGCTGGCACGGGCTGTGGTGGGCTTAGACCTGCTGTGGTGGTCAGGGACGGGTTCTGGTAGGTCCGGGACGGGCTGTGGTGGGCTGGGACGGTCTGTGGTGGGCTGTGACGGGCTGTGGTGGGCTTCTATGGGCTGGTACTTTATGTGGTGGGCTGGGACGGGCTGTGACGGGCTGTGGTCGGCTGGTGTGAGCTGGGACAAGCTTTGGTGGGCCGGGACGGGCTCTGTTGGGCTGGGACGGGCTGTGGTGAGCTGGGACGGGCTGTGGTGGCCTGTGGTGGGCTGGGACGGGCTGTGGTGGTCTGGGATGGCCTGGGACAGGCTGTGGTGGGCCGTGGTAAGCCATGGTCGGCTGTGGTGGGCTGGGACGGGCTGTGGTGGGCTGTGGTGTGCCATGGTGGGCTGGGACAGGCTGCGGTGGGCTGGAAAGGGCTGTGGTGGGCTGGGACGGCCTGTGGTGGGACGGGGACGGGCTGTGGTTGGTTGTGGTGGGCTGGGACGGGCTGGGACGCCTTGGAAGGGCTGTGGTGGGCGGTGATGGGTTGTGGTGTTCTGTGACGGGCTGGGACTTTCTGTGGTGAGCTGCGACGGTCTGTGGTGGTCTGTAACGAGCTGTGGTGGGCCGGGACGGGCCGTGGTGGGCCGGGCCGGGCCGTGGTGGGCCGGGCCGGGCTGTGGCGAGCTGGGACGGGTTGTGGTGGGCTGGGACTGGTTGTGGCGGACTGGGACGAACTGTGGTGGTCTGTGGTGGCCTGGGACGGGCCGTGGTGGCCTGGGACGGGCCGTGGTGGCCTGGGACGGGCCGTGGTGGGCCGGGACGGGCCGTGGTGGGCCGGGACGGGCCGTGGTGGGCTGGGACGGGTTGTGGCGGGCTGGGACGAACTGTGGTGGTCTGTGGTGGGCTGGGACGGGCTGTGGTGGGCTGGGACGGGCTCTGCTGGTATGGACCGGGCTGTGGTGGGCTGGGAAGGGCTGGAATGGGCTGTGGTGGGTTGGCATGGGCTATGGTGGGCTGGCACGGTGTGTGGTGGGCTGGCACAGGCTGTGGTGGGATTGGACCTGCTGTGGTGGTTGGGGACGGGTTGTGGTAGGTCCGGGATGGGCTGTCGTGGTCCGGGACGGGCTGTGGTGGGCTGGGAAGGCCTGGGACGGGCTGGGACGAGCTGGGACGGGCTGTGGTGGGCGGGGACGGGCTGTGGTGGGCGGGGACGGGCTCTGGTGGTCTCAAACCGGCTGTGGTGGGTTGGGAAGGGCTGGAATGGGCTGTGGTGGGTTGGGACATGCTGTGGTGGGCTGGGACGGGCTGTGGTGGGCTTGGACCTGCTGTGGTGGTCAGGGACGGGTTCTGGTAGGTCCGGGACGGGCTGTGGTGGGCTGGGACGGGCTGTGGTGGGCTGGGATGGGCTGTGATAAGCTGTAACCGGCTGTGGTGGGCTGTGGTGGTCTGGTACGGGTTGTGGTGAGCTGAGATGGGCTGTGGTGGGCTTTGGTGGGCTGGGGTGGGCTCGGACGGGCCGTGGTGGGCTGGGACGGGCTGTGGTGGGCTTCTATGGGCTGGTACTTTATGTGGTGGGCTGTGACGGGCTGTGACGGGCTGTGGTGGTCTGGGAGGGGCTGGGACAGGCTGTGGTGGGCCGTGGTAAGCCATGGTGGGCTGTGGTGGGCTGGGACGGGCTGTGGTGGGCTGTGGTGTGCCATGGTGGGCTGGGACAGGCTGCGGTGGGCTGGAAAGAGCTGTGGTGGGCTGGAACGGGCTGTGGTGGGCTGGGACAGGCTGTGGTGGGATGGGGACGGGCTGTGGTTGGTTGTGGTGGGCTGGGACGGGCTGTGGTGGGCTGGGATGGGCTGTGGTGGGCTGGGACGAGCTGTGATGAGCTGAGACGGGCTGTGATGGGCCGGGGTGGGCCGGGACAGGCTCTGGTGGGCTGTGGAGGGCTGGGACGGGCTCTGGTGGGCTGGGACGGGCTGTGGTGGGCTTGGACCTGCTGTGGTGGTCAGGGACGGGTTCTGGTAGGTCCGGGACGGGCTGTGGTGGGCTGGGACGGGCTGTGGTGGGCTGTGGTGGGCTGTGGTGGGCTGGGACGGGCTGTGGTGATCTGGGACGGGCTGTGGTAGGCTGGGACAAACTGTGGCGGGCTGGGACGGGCCGTGGCGGGCTGGGACGGGCCGTGGCGGGCTGGGACGGGCCGTGGCGGGCTGGGACGGGTCGTGGCGGGCTGGGACAGGCTGTGGCGGGCTGGGACGGGCTGTGGTGGGCTGGGATGGGCTGTGATAAGCTGTAAGCGGCTGTGGTGGGCTGTGGTGGTCTGGTACGGGTTGTGGTGAGCTGAGATGGGCTGTGGTGGGCTTTGGTGGGCTGGGGTGGGCTCGGACGGGCCGTGGTGGGCTGGGACGGGCTGTGGTGGGCTTCTATGGGCTGGTACTTTATGTGGTGGGCTGGGACGGGCTGTGACGGGCTGTGGTGGTCTGGGATGGCCTGGGACAGGCTGTGGTGGGCCGTGGTAAGCCATGGTCGGCTGTGGTGGTCTGGGACGGGCTGTGGTGGGCTGTGGTGTGCCATGGTGGGCTGGGACAGGCTGCCGTGGGCTGGAAAGGGCTGTGGTGGGCTGGAACGGGCTGTGGTGGGCTGGGACAGGCTGTGGTGGGATGGGGACGGGCTGTGGTTGGTTGTGGTGGGCTGGGACAGGCTGTGGTGAGCTGAGACGGGCTGTGGTGGGCTGGGATGGGCTGTGGTGGGCTGGGACGGGCTGTGTTAGGCTGGGACAGGCTGTGGAGGATTGGGACGGGCTATGGAGAGCTGTGGAGAGCTGGGACGGTCTGTGGTGGGCTGGGACAGGCTGTGGTGAGCTTCGACCTGCTGTGGTGGTCGGGGACAGGTTGTGGTAGGTCCGGGACAGGCTGTCGTGGTCCGGGACGGGCTGTGGTGGGCTGGGAAGGCCTGGGACGGGCTGGGACGAGCTGGGACGGGCTGTGGTGGGCGGGGACGGGCTGTGGTGGGCGGGGATGGGCTGGGACGAGCTGGGGCGGGCTGTGGTGGATTGCGGTAGGCTGTGGTGCTCTGTAGTGGTCTGTGGTGTTCTGTGGTGGGCTGGGATGGGCTGTCGTGGGCTGGGATGGGCTGTCGTGGGCTGGGAAGGGCTGTCGTGGGCTGTGGGGGCCTGGGACATGCTGGGGTGGGCTGTGGTGGGATGTGACGTGCTGTGACGAGCTGGGACGAGCTGTGACGGGCTGTGGTGTGTTGTAGTGGCCTGTGGTATGCTGTAGTGGCCTGTGGTGGGCTGGGACGGGCTGTGGTGGGCTGGGACAAACTGTGGTGGGCTGTGGTGGGCTGGGATGAGCTGGGACAGGCTGGGACGGGCTGAGACGGGCTGTGGTGGGCTGAGACGGGCTGTGGTGGGCTGGGACGGGCTGTGGTGGGCTGGGACGAGCTGTGATGAGCTGAGACGGGCTGTGATGGGCCGGGGTGGGCCGGGACAGGCTCTGGTGGGCTGTGGCGGGCCGGGACGGGCCGTGGTGGGCTGGGACGGGCCATGGTGGGCTGGGACAGGCTGTGGTGGGCTGTGGTGGAACGTGGTGGGCTGTGATGGGCTGTGGTAAGCTGGGACGGGATGTGGTAAGCTGGGACGGGCTTTCATGAGCTGGGACGGGCTGGGACGAGCTGTGACGGGCTGGGACGGGCTGCGGTGGGCTGGGAAGGCCTGGGACGGGACGGGACGAACTGGGACGGGACGCGACAGGCTGGGACGGGCTGTGGTGGGCTGGGACGGGCTGTGGTGGGCTGGGACGGGCTGTGGTGGGCTATGGAGAGCTGTGGAGAGCTGGGACGGTCTGTGGTGGGCTGGCACAGGCTGTGGTGGGCTTGGACCTGCTGTGGTGGTCGGGGACGGATTGTGGTAGGTCCGGGACGGGCTGTCGTGGTCCAGGACGTGCTGTGGTGGGCTGGGAAGGCCTGGGACGGGCTGGGACGAGCTGGGACGGGCTGTGGTGGGCGGGGACGGGCTGTGGTGGGCGGGGACGGGCTCTGGTGGTCTCAAACCGGCTGTGGTGGGTTGGGAAGGGCTGGAATGGGCTGTGGTGGGTTGGGACAGGCTGTGGTGGGCTGGGACGGGCTGTGGTGGGCTTGGACCTGCTGTGGTGGTCAGGGACGGGTTCTGGTAGGTCCGGGACGGGCTGTGGTGGGCTGGGACGGGCTGTAGTGGGCTGGCACGGGCTGTGGTGGGCGGGGACGGGCTGTGGTGGGCGGGGACGGGCTGTGGTGGGCGGGGACGGGCTGTGGTGGGCAGGGGCGGGCTGGGACGAGCTGGGACGGGCTGTGGTGGGCTGCGGTAGGCTGTGGTGTTCTGTAGTGGTCTGTGGTGGGCTGGGACGGGCTGTGGTGGGCTGGCACGGGCTGTGGTGGGCTGGCACGGGCTGTGGTGGGCTGGGACGGGCTGTGGGGGGTGGTGGTGGGCTGGGATGGGCTGTCGTTGGCTGGGAAGGGCTGTCGTGGGCTTTGGCGGCCTGGGACATGCTGTGGTGGGCTGGGACGGGCTGGGACGTGCTGTGACGAGCTGGGACGAGCTGTGACGGTCTGTGGTGTGTTGTAGTGGCCTGTGGTGTGCTGTAGTGGCCTGTGGTGGGCTGGGACAAACTGTGGTGGGCTGTGGTGGGCTGGGATGAGCTGGGACAGGCTGGGACGGGCTGGGACGGGCTGTGTTGGGCTGTGGTGGGCTGGGACGGGTTGTGGTGGGCTGGGACGGGCTGTATTGTGCCGTGGTGGGCTGGGATGGGCTGGGACGGGCTGTGGTGGGCTGGGGCGGGCTGTGGTGGGCTGGGGCGGGCTGTGGTGGGCTGCGACGGGCTGTGGTGGGCTGCGACGGGCTGGGACGGGCTGCGACGGGCTGGCACGGGCTGTGGTGTGCTGGGACGGGCTGTAGTGGGTTGGGACGGGCTGTGGTGGGCTGGGACGGGCTGGGACGGACTCTGGTGGGCTTGGACAGGCTGTGGTGGGCTGGGACGAGCCGTAGTAGGCTGGGACGAGCCGTGGTGGGCCGCGACGGGCCGTGGTGGGTTGTTGTGGGCCGTGGTGGGCTGGGACGGGCTGTGGTGGGCTGTGGTGGACCGTGGTGGGCTGTGATGGGCTGTGGTAAGCTGGGACGGGATGTGGTAAGCTGGGACGGGCTTTCGTGGGCTGGGATGGGTTGTCGTTGGCTGGGACGGTCTGGGACGGGCCGTGGTGAGCTGGGACGGGCCGTGGTGGGCTGGGACAGGCTGTGTTTGGCTGGGACAGGCTGTGGTGAGCTGGGACGGGCCGTGGTGGGCCGGGACGGGCCGTGGTGGGCCGGGATGGGCCGTGGCGGGCTGGGACAAACTGTGGTGGGCTGGGATGAACTGTGGTGGTCTGTGGTGGGCTGGGACGGGCTGTGGTGATCCGGGACGGGCTGTGGTAGGCTGGGACAAACTGTGGCGGGCTGGGACGGGCCGTGGCGGTCTGGGACGGGCCGTGGCGGGCTGGGACGGGCCGTGGCGGGCTGGGACGGGTCGTGGCGGGCTGGGACAGGCTGTGGCGGGCTGGGACGGGCTGTGGTGGGCTGGGATGGGCTGTGATAAGCTGTAAGCGGCTGTGGTGGGCTGTGGTGGTCTGGTACGGGTTGTGGTGAGCTGAGATGGGCTGTGGTGGGCTTTGGTGGGCTGGGGTGGGCTCGGACGGGCCGTGGTGGGCTGGGACGGGCTGTGGTGGGCTTCTATGGGCTGGTACTTTATGTGGTGGGCTGGGACGGGCTGTGACGGGCTGTGGTGGTCTGGGATGGCCTGGGACAGGCTGTGGTGGGCCGTGGTAAGCCATGGTCGGCTGTGGTGGTCTGGGACGGGCTGTGGTGGGCTGTGGTGTGCCATGGTGGGCTGGGACAGGCTGCCGTGGGCTGGAAAGGGCTGTGGTGGGCTGGAACGGGCTGTGGTGGGCTGGGACAGGCTGTGGTGGGATGGGGACGGGCTGTGGTTGGTTGTGGTGGGCTGGGACAGGCTGTGGTGAGCTGAGACGGGCTGTGGTGGGCTGGGACGAGCTGTGACGGGGTGGGACGGGCTGTGGTGGTCTGCGCTAGGCTGTGGTGTGCTGTAGTGGCCTGTGATGGGCTGGGTGGGGCTGTGGTGGGCTGGGACGGGCTGTGGTGGGCTGGGACGGGCTGTGGTGGGCTGGGATAAGCTGTGTTGGGCTGGGACGGGCTGTGTTAGGCTGGGACAGGCTGTGGAGGATTGGGACGGGCTATGGAGAGCTGTGGAGAGCTGGGACGGTCTGTGGTGGGCTGGGACAGGCTGTGGTGAGCTTGGACCTGCTGTGGTGGTCGGGGACGGGTTGTGGTAGGTCCGGGACGGGCTGTCGTGGTCCGGGACGGGCTGTGGTGGGCTGGGAAGGCCTGGGACGGGCTGGGACGAGCTGGGACGGGCTGTGGTGGGCGGGGACGGGCTGTGGTGGGCGGGGATGGGCTGGGACGAGCTGGGGCGGGCTGTGGTGGATTGCGGTAGGCTGTGGTGCTCTGTAGTGGTCTGTGGTGTTCTGTGGTGGGCTGGGATGGGCTGTGGTGGGCTGGGATGGGCTGTCGTGGGCTGGGAAGGGCTGTCGTGGGCTGTGGGGGCCTGGGACATGCTGGGGTGGGCTGTGGTGGGATGTGACGTGCTGTGACGAGCTGGGACGAGCTGTGACGGGCTGTGGTGTGTTGTAGTGGCCTGTGGTATGCTGTAGTGGCCTGTGGTGGGCTGGGACGGGCTGTGGTGGGCTGGGACAAACTGTGGTGGGCTGTGGTGGGCTGGGATGAGCTGGGACAGGCTGGGACGGGCTGAGACGGGCTGTGGTGGGCTGAGACGGGCTGTGGTGGGCTGGGACGGGCTGTGGTGGGCTGGGACGAGCTGTGATGAGCTGAGACGGGCTGTGATGGGCCGGGGTGGGCCGGGACAGGCTCTGGTGGGCTGTGGCGGGCCGGGACGGGCCGTGGTGGGCTGGGACGGGCCATGGTGGGCTGGGACAGGCTGTGGTGGGCTGTGGTGGAACGTGGTGGGCTGTGATGGGCTGTGGTAAGCTGGGACGGGATGTGGTAAGCTGGGACGGGCTTTCATGAGCTGGGACGGGCTGGGACGAGCTGTGACGGGCTGGGACGGGCTGCGGTGGGCTGGGAAGGCCTGGGACGGGACGGGACGAGCTGGGACGGGACGAGACGGGCTGGGACGGGCTTTTCTGGGATGGGACGGGACGAGCTGGGACCGGATGGGACAGGCTGGGATGGGCCGGGACTGGCTCTGGTGGGCCGTGATGGGCCGGGACGGGCCGTGGTGGTTGTGGTGCGCTGGGAAGAGCTGTGGTGAGCTGAGACGGGCTGTGGTGGGCTGCGATGGAAAAGATGGTGGCAGACCTGGTAAGGAGGTCTGCCTGCTCTTCCCTTCTACGTGCCTGGATAACCCTGGGGCAAAGCAGAGCTCTACTGGCTTGGGTAGAGCTAAAACACCTCAAGAGGAGGGAACTGTCGGCGCTGTTTTGGCTGAATGGAGGCAGGGGGTAGTACCTGTTATGGGAAGGCTATAGGGGAACGTCCTTGCCTTTGTTTAGTCTTACAAAAGTCCCTCGTATAGAGAACTTCCTTGAGTCTGTTTTCAAAAGCTCGTTTATCAGAGCTCCTGAAGTCGGGCCTCCCTTGCCACGACAGTGTAATCTTCAGGTCTCCCTTCCTTTCTCCCTTAGGTTGAAAACAGCTTTTCTATTTCTGTCCCCATCTGCAAACAGTTCCACAAGAACATCGTAGGGAAAGGCGGTGCCAACATGAAGAAGGTGAGATATTCTTCCTAAGACAGGTGGGCTGGGACGGGCTGTGCTGGGCCGGGCCGGGCCCTGGTGGGCCGCGGTGGTCCGGGACGGGCCGCGGTGGTCCGGGACGGGCTGTCGTGGTCCGGGACGGGCCGCGGTGGTCCGGGACGGGCCGCGGTGGTCCGGGACGGGCTGTGGTGTGCTGGGACGGGCTGTGGTGGGCTGGGACATTCTGTGACGGGCTGTGGTGGGCCGGGACATTCTGTGACAGGCTGTGGTGGGCCGGGACGGGCTGTGGTGGGCCGGGACGGGCTGTGGTGGGCCGGGGCGGGCTGTGACATTCTGTGGTGGGCTGGGACGGGCTGTGGTGGGCTGGGACGGGCTGTGTTGTGCAGGGACGGGCTGTTGCTGGCGGTGACGGGCTGTGGTGGGCTGGGACAGGCTGGGAAAGGCTGTGGTGTGCGGTGATGGTCTGTAGTGAGCTGGGACAGGCTGGGAAGGGCTGTGGTGGGCTGTGGTGGGCTGGAACGGTTTGTGGTGATCTGGAACGGGCTGTGATGGGCTGGGACGGGCTGGGACATGCTGGGACGGTCTGTGGTGGACTGGGACGGTCTGTGGTTTGGTGGGATGGGCTGGGACGGGCTGTGGTGTGCTGGGACGGGCTGTGGTGGGCTGTGGTGGGCTGGGACGGGCTGTGGTGGGCTGTGGTGGGTTCTGCTGAGCTTGAGACGGGCTGTGGTGGGCTGGAACGAGCTGGGATGGGTTGTGGTGGGCTGGGACGGGCTGTGGTGGGCTGGTACGGGCTGTGGTGGGATGGGACGGTCTGTGGTGGGCGGGGACGGGCTGTGGTGGGCTGGGACGGGCTGTGGTGGGCGGGGACGGGCTGTGGTGGTCTGGAACGGTCTGTGGTGGGCTGGGACGGTCTGTGGTGGGCTGGGACGGTCTGTGGTGGGCTGGGACGGGCTGCGATGGGCTGGGACGGGCTGTGGTGTGCTGGGACGGGCTGTGCTGGTCTGTGGTGGGCTGGGACGGGCGGGGACGGGCTGTGGTGGGCTGGGACGGGCTGGGATGGGCTGGCACGGGCTGGGACGGGCTGTGTTGGGCTAGGGACGGGCTGTGGTGTGCTGGGACGGGCTGTGGTTCGCTGGGACGGGCCATGGTAATCCGGGACGGGCTCTGGTAGGCCAGGACGGGCTGTGGTGGGCTGTGGTGAGTTGGGACGGGCTGTGGTCGACTGTGGTGGGCTGGGATGGGCTGCGGTGGGCTGGGACGGGATGTGGTGGACAGGGACGGGCTGTGGTGGGTGGGGACGTGCTGTGGTGGGCTTGGACGGGCTGGGACGGTCTGTAGTGGGCTGTGGTGGGCTGGCAAGGTCTGGGACGGGATGTGGTGAGCTGGGACAGGCTGTGGGCTGGGACGGGCCGGGCCGGGCCGTGGTGGGCCGGGACGGGCTGTGGTAAGCCGGGATGGGCTCTGGTGGGCCGGGACGGGCTGTGGTGGGCTGTGGTGGGTTGGGACTGGCTGTGGTGGGCTGTGGTGGGCTGGGACCGTCTGCGGTGGGCTGTGGTGGGCTGGAATGGGCTGGGACGGGCTGTGGTGGGTGTGGTGGCCTGGGACGCGCTGTGGTGAGCTGAGACGGGCTGTGGTGGGCTGGGATTTGCTGGGACGGCTGGAAGGGGCTGTGGTGGGCTGGGACGGACTGCGGTGGGCTGGGACGGGCTGGGACGGGCTGGGATTGGCTGCGGTGGGCTGGGACGAGCTGCGGTGGGCTGGGACGGGCTGCGGTGGGCTGGGACTGGCCGTGGTGGGCCGGGACGGGCCTTGGTGGGCCGGGACAGGCCGTGGTGGGCCGGGACGGGCCGTGGTGGGCCGGGACGGGTCGTGGTGGGACGGGCCGGGCCGTGGTGGGCCAGGACGGGCCGTGGTGGGCTGGGACGGGTTGTGGAGGACTGGGACGAACTGTGGTGGTCTGTGGTGGGCTGGGACGGGCCATGGTGGGCTGGGACGGGCTGGGACGAGCTGTGCCGGGCTGGGACTGGCTGTGGTGGGCTGCGGTAGGCTGTGGTGTGCTGTAGTGGTCTGTGATGGGCTGGGACGGGCTGTGGTGGGCTGGGACGGGCTGTCGTGGGCTGGGACGGGCTGTGGTGGGCTGGGACAGGCTGTGGTGGGATGGGGACGGGCTGTGGTTGGTTGTGGTGGGCTGGGACGGGCTGTGGTGGGCTGGGATGGGCTGTGGTGGGCTGGGACGAGCTGTGATGAGCTGAGACGGGCTGTGATGGGCCGGGGTGGGCCGGGACAGGCTCTGGTGGGCTGTGGAGGGCTGGGACGGGCTCTGGTGGGCTGGGACGGGCTGTGGTGGGCTTGGACCTGCTGTGGTGGTCAGGGACGGGTTCTGGTAGGTCCGGGACGGGCTGTGGTGGGCTGGGACGGGCTGTGGTGGGCTGTGGTGGGCTGTGGTGGGCTGGGACGGGCTGTGGTGATCTGGGACGGGCTGTGGTAGGCTGGGACAAACTGTGGCGGGCTGGGACGGGCCGTGGCGGGCTGGGACGGGCCGTGGCGGGCTGGGACGGGCCGTGGCGGGCTGGGACGGGTCGTGGCGGGCTGGGACAGGCTGTGGCGGGCTGGGACGGGCTGTGGTGGGCTGGGATGGGCTGTGATAAGCTGTAAGCGGCTGTGGTGGGCTGTGGTGGTCTGGTACGGGTTGTGGTGAGCTGAGATGGGCTGTGGTGGGCTTTGGTGGGCTGGGGTGGGCTCGGACGGGCCGTGGTGGGCTGGGACGGGCTGTGGTGGGCTTCTATGGGCTGGTACTTTATGTGGTGGGCTGGGACGGGCTGTGACGGGCTGTGGTGGTCTGGGATGGCCTGGGACAGGCTGTGGTGGGCCGTGGTAAGCCATGGTCGGCTGTGGTGGTCTGGGACGGGCTGTGGTGGGCTGTGGTGTGCCATGGTGGGCTGGGACAGGCTGCCGTGGGCTGGAAAGGGCTGTGGTGGGCTGGAACGGGCTGTGGTGGGCTGGGACAGGCTGTGGTGGGATGGGGACGGGCTGTGGTTGGTTGTGGTGGGCTGGGACAGGCTGTGGTGAGCTGAGACGGGCTGTGGTGGGCTGGGACGAGCTGTGACGGGGTGGGACGGGCTGTGGTGGTCTGCGCTAGGCTGTGGTGTGCTGTAGTGGCCTGTGATGGGCTGGGTGGGGCTGTGGTGGGCTGGGACGGGCTGTGGTGGGCTGGGACGGGCTGTGGTGGGCTGGGATAAGCTGTGTTGGGCTGGGACGGGCTGTGTTAGGCTGGGACAGGCTGTGGAGGATTGGGACGGGCTGTGGAGAGCTGGGACGGTCTGTGGTGGGCTGGGACAGGCTGTGGTGAGCTTGGACCTGCTGTGGTGGTCGGGGACGGGTTGTGGTAGGTCCGGGACGGGCTGTCGTGGTCCGGGACGGGCTGTGGTGGGCTGGGAAGGCCTGGGACGGGCTGGGACGAGCTGGGACGGGCTGTGGTGGGCGGGGACGGGCTGTGGTGGGCGGGGATGGGCTGGGACAAGCTGGGGCGGGCTGTGGTGGATTGCGGTAGGCTGTGGTGCTCTGTAGTGGTCTGTGGTGTTCTGTGGTGGGCTGGGATGGGCTGTGGTGGGCTGGGATGGGCTGTCGTGGGCTGGGAAGGGCTGTCGTGGGCTGTGGGGGCCTGGGACATGCTGGGGTGGGCTGTGGTGGGATGTGACGTGCTGTGACGAGCTGGGACGAGCTGTGACGGGCTGTGGTGTGTTGTAGTGGCCTGTGGTATGCTGTAGTGGCCTGTGGTGGGCTGGGACGGGCTGTGGTGGGCTGGGACAAACTGTGGTGGGCTGTGGTGGGCTGGGATGAGCTGGGACAGGCTGGGACGGGCTGAGACAGGCTGTGGTGGGCTGAGACGGGCTGTGGTGGGCTGGGACGGGCTGTGGTGGGCTGGGACGAGCTGTGATGAGCTGAGACGGGCTGTGATGGGCCGGGGTGGGCCGGGACAGGCTCTGGTGGGCTGTGGCGGGCCGGGACGGGCCGTGGTGGGCTGGGACGGGCCATGGTGGGCTGGGACAGGCTGTGGTGGGCTGTGGTGGAACGTGGTGGGCTGTGATGGGCTGTGGTAAGCTGGGACGGGATGTGGTAAGCTGGGACGGGCTTTCATGAGCTGGGACGGGCTGGGACGAGCTGTGACGGGCTGGGACGGGCTGCGGTGGGCTGGGAAGGCCTGGGACGGGACGGGACGAGCTGGGACGGGACGAGACGGGCTGGGACGGGCTGTTCTGGGATGGGACGGGACGAGCTGGGACCGGATGGGACAGGCTGGGATGGGCCGGGACTGGCTCTGGTGGGCCGTGATGGGCCGGGACGGGCCGTGGTGGTTGTGGTGCGCTGGGAAGAGCTGTGGTGAGCTGAGACGGGCTGTGGTGGGCTGCGATGGAAAAGATGGTGGCAGACCTGGTAAGGAGGTCTGCCTGCTCTTCCCTTCTACGTGCCTGGATAACCCTGGGGCAAAGCAGAGCTCTACTGGCTTGGGTAGAGCTAAAACACCTCAAGAGGAGGGAACTGTCGGCGCTGTTTTGGCTGAATGGAGGCAGGGGGTAGTACCTGTTATGGGAAGGCTATAGGGGAACGTCCTTGCCTTTGTTTAGTCTTACAAAAGTCCCTCGTATAGAGAACTTCCTTGAGTCTGTTTTCAAAAGCTCGTTTATCAGAGCTCCTGAAGTCGGGCCTCCCTTGCCACGACAGTGTAATCTTCAGGTCTCCCTTCCTTTCTCCCTTAGGTTGAAAACAGCTTTTCTATTTCTGTCCCCATCTGCAAACAGTTCCACAAGAACATCGTAGGGAAAGGCGGTGCCAACATGAAGAAGGTGAGATATTCTTCCTAAGACAGGTGGGCTGGGACGGGCTGTGCTGGGCCGGGCCGGGCCCTGGTGGGCCGCGGTGGTCCGGGACGGGCCGCGGTGGTCCGGGACGGGCTGTCGTGGTCCGGGACGGGCCGCGGTGGTCCGGGACGGGCCGCGGTGGTCCGGGACGGGCTGTGGTGTGCTGGGACGGGCTGTGGTGGGCTGGGACATTCTGTGACGGGCTGTGGTGGGCCGGGACATTCTGTGACAGGCTGTGGTGGGCCGGGACGGGCTGTGGTGGGCCGGGACGGGCTGTGGTGGGCCGGGGCGGGCTGTGACATTCTGTGGTGGGCTGGGACGGGCTGTGGTGGGCTGGGACGGGCTGTGTTGTGCAGGGACGGGCTGTTGCTGGCGGTGACGGGCTGTGGTGGGCTGGGACAGGCTGGGAAAGGCTGTGGTGTGCGGTGATGGTCTGTAGTGAGCTGGGACAGGCTGGGAAGGGCTGTGGTGGGCTGTGGTGGGCTGGAACGGTTTGTGGTGATCTGGAACGGGCTGTGATGGGCTGGGACGGGCTGGGACATGCTGGGACGGTCTGTGGTGGACTGGGACGGTCTGTGGTTTGGTGGGATGGGCTGGGACGGGCTGTGGTGTGCTGGGACGGGCTGTGGTGGGCTGTGGTGGTCTGGGACGGGCTGTGGTGGGCTGTGGTGGGTTCTGCTGAGCTTGAGACGGGCTGTGGTGGGCTGGAACGAGCTGGGATGGGTTGTGGTGGGCTGGGACGGGCTGTGGTGGGCTGGTACGGGCTGTGGTGGGATGGGACGGTCTGTGGTGGGCGGGGACGGGCTGTGGTGGGCTGGGACGGGCTGTGGTGGGCGGGGACGGGCTGTGGTGGTCTGGAACGGTCTGTGGTGGGCTGGGACGGTCTGTGGTGGGCTGGGACGGTCTGTGGTGGGCTGGGACGGGCTGCGATGGGCTGGGACGGGCTGTGGTGTGCTGGGACGGGCTGTGCTGGTCTGTGGTGGGCTGGGACGGGCGGGGACGGGCTGTGGTGGGCTGGGACGGGCTGGGATGGGCTGGCACGGGCTGGGACGGGCTGTGTTGGGCTAGGGACGGGCTGTGGTGTGCTGGGACGGGCTGTGGTTCGCTGGGACGGGCCATGGTAATCCGGGACGGGCTCTGGTAGGCCAGGACGGGCTGTGGTGGGCTGTGGTGAGTTGGGACGGGCTGTGGTCGACTGTGGTGGGCTGGGATGGGCTGCGGTGGGCTGGGACGGGATGTGGTGGACAGGGACGGGCTGTGGTGGGTGGGGACGTGCTGTGGTGGGCTTGGACGGGCTGGGACGGTCTGTAGTGGGCTGTGGTGGGCTGGCAAGGTCTGGGACGGGATGTGGTGAGCTGGGACAGGCTGTGGGCTGGGACGGGCCGGGACGGGCCGTGGTGGGCCGGGACGGGCTGTGGTAAGCCGGGATGGGCTCTGGTGGGCCGGGACGGGCTGTGGTGGGCTGTGGTGGGTTGGGACTGGCTGTGGTGGGCTGTGGTGGGCTGGGACCGTCTGCGGTGGGCTGTGGTGGGCTGGAATGGGCTGGGACGGGCTGTGGTGGGTGTGGTGGCCTGGGACGCGCTGTGGTGAGCTGAGACGGGCTGTGGTGGGCTGGGATTTGCTGGGACGGCTGGAAGGGGCTGTGGTGGGCTGGGACGGACTGCGGTGGGCTGGGACGGGCTGGGACGGGCTGGGATTGGCTGCGGTGGGCTGGGACGAGCTGCGGTGGGCTGGGACGGGCTGCGGTGGGCTGGGACTGGCCGTGGTGGGCCGGGACGGGCCTTGGTGGGCCGGGACAGGCCGTGGTGGGCCGGGACGGGCCGTGGTGGGCCGGGACGGGTCGTGGTGGGATGGGCCGGGCCGTGGTGGGCCAGGACGGGCCGTGGTGGGCTGGGACGGGTTGTGGAGGACTGGGACGAACTGTGGTGGTCTGTGGTGGGCTGGGACGGGCCATGGTGGGCTGGGACGGGCTGGGACGAGCTGTGCCGGGCTGGGACTGGCTGTGGTGGGCTGCGGTAGGCTGTGGTGTGCTGTAGTGGTCTGTGATGGGCTGGGACGGGCTGTGGTGGGCTGGGACGGGCTGTCGTGGGCTGGGACGGGCTGTCGTGGGCTGTGGGGGCCTGGGACATGCTGTGGTGGGCTGGGAAGGGCTGGGACAAGCTGTGACGGGCTGGGACGAGCTGTGACGGGCTGTGGTGTGCTGTAGTGGCCTGTGGTGTGCTGTAGTGGCCTGTTGTGGGCTGGGACAAACTGTGGTGGGCTATGGTGGGCTGGGATGAGCTGGGACAGGCTGGGACGGGTTGTGGTGGGCTGTGGTGGGCTGGGACGGGCTGTGGTGCGCTGGGATGGGCTGTAGTGGGCTGTGGTGTGCTGTGGAGGGCTGGGACGGGCTGTGATGTGCCGTGGTGGGCTGGGACGGGCCGTGGTGGGCTGGGATGGGCTAGGACGGGCTGTGGTGGGCTGGGACGGGCTGTGGTGGGCTGGGACGGGCTGGGACTGGCTGTGGTTGGCTGTGGTGGGCTGGGACGCGCTGTGGTGGGCTGCGACAAGCTGGGACGGGCCGTGGTGGGATGGCACGGGCTGTGGTGGGCTGGTACGGGCTGTGGTGGGCTGGAGCGGGCTGTGGTGGGTTGTGGTGAGCTGGGACGGGCTGACACGGGCTGTGGTGGGCTGTGGTAAGCTGGGACGGTCTGTGGTGGGCTGGAACGGGCTGTGGTGGGCTGGGAAAGGCTGTGGTGGGCCGGGACGGGCCGTGGTGGGCCGGGACGGGCCGTGGTGGGCTGGGACGGGCTGGGACGAGCTGTGACGGGCTGGGACGAGCTGTGACGGGCTGGGACGGGCTGTGGTGGGCTGCGGTAGGCTGTGGTGTGCTGTAGTGGTCTGTGGTGGGCTGGGACGGGCTGTCGTTGGATGGGACGGGCTGTCGTGGGCTGGGACGGGCTGTCGTGGGCTGTGGGGGCCTGGGACATGCTGTGGTGGGCTGGGAAGGGCTGGGACGAGCTGTGATGGGCTGGGACGGGCTGCGGTGGGCTGGGACATGCTGGGACGGGCTGTGGTAGGCTGAGACAGGCTGGTACGTGCTGTGGTGAGCGGAGACGGGCTGTGGTGGGCTGTGGTGGGCTGGGACGGGCTGTGGTGGGCTGTGGTGGGCTGGGACGGGCTGTGGTGGGCTAGGACGGGCTGTGGTGGGTAGGCACGGGCTGTGGTGGGCTGGGACGGGCTGGGACGGGTTGGCACGGGCTGGGACGGGCTGTGACGGGCTGTGGTGGGCTGGGACGGGCTGTGGTGGGCTAGGACGGGCTGTGGTGTGCTGGGACAAGTTGTGGTGGGTTGTGGTGCGCCGTGGTGGGCCGGACAGGGCTGTGGTGGGCCGGGACGGGCTGTGGTGGGCTGGGAAGGCCTGGGACAGGCTGGGACAAGCTGTGCTGGGCAGGGATGGGCTCTTCTGGGCGGGGACGGGCTCTGCTGGGCGGGGACGGGCTGTGGTGGGTTGTGGTGAGCTGGGACGGTCTGGGACGGGCTGACACGGGCTGTGGTGGGCTGGGATGGACAGGTACGACCTGTGGTGGGCTTGGACGTGTTGTGGTGGGCTGGGACTGGCTCTGGTTGGCTGGGACGGGCTGTGGTGGGCTGTGGTGGGCTGGGATGGATAGGTACGACCTGTGGTGGGCTTGGACGGGTTGTGGTGGGCTGGGACGGGCTGTGGTGGGCTGTGGTGGGCTGGGATGGACAGGCACGAGCTGTGGTGGGCTTGGACGGGCTGTGGTGGGCTAGGACTGGCTATGGTGGGCTGTGGTGGGCTTGGACGGGCTGTGGTTCGCTGGGACAGGCCGTGGTGGGCTGGGACGGGCCGTGGTGAATTGGGACGGGCTGTGGTGGGCTGGGACGGGCTGTGGTGGGCTGGGACGGGCTGTGGTGGGCTGAGGTGGGCTGGGACGGGCCGTGGTGGGCTGGGACGGGCCGTGGTGGGCTGGGACGGGCTGTAGTGGGCTGTGGTGTGCTGTGGAGGGCTGGGACGGGCTGTGATGTGCCGTGGTGGGCTGGGACGGGCCGTGGTGGGCTGGGATGGGCTAGGACGGGCTGTGGTGGGCTGGGATGGGCTGGGATGGGCTGTGGTAGGCTGAGACAGGCTGGTACGTGCTGTGGTGAGCAGAGACGGGCCGTGGTGGGCTGGGACAAGCCGTGGTGGGCTAGGACGGACTGGTACTTGATGTGGTGGGCTGGTACGGGCTGTGGTGGGCTGGGACGGGCTGTGGTGGGCTGGGACGGGCTGGGACTGGCTGTTGTGGGCTGGGACGGGCTGCGGTGGGCTGGGACGGGCTGTGACAGGCTGTCGTGGGCTGGGATGGGCTGGGATGGGCTGGGACGGGCTGTGGTGGGCTGTGGTGGTTTGTGGTGAGCTGTGGTGGGCTGGGATGGGCTGTGGTGGGCGGGGAGAGATTTTGCTGGGCGGGGACAGGCTGTGGTGGGCGAGGACAGTTTGTGGTGGGCTGTGGTGGGCTGGGACGGGCTGTGGTGGGCTGTGGTGGGCTGGGACGGGCTGTGGTGTGCTGGGATGAGCTGTGGTGTGCTGGCACGGGCTGTGGTGGGCTGGCACGGGCTGCGCTGGGCTGGGACGGGCTGCGCTGGGCTGGGACGGGCTGTGGTGGGCTGGGACGGGCTGTGGTGGGCTAGGACGGGCTGCGGTGGGCTGGGACGGGCTGTGGTAGGCTGAGACAGGCTGGTACGTGCTGTGGTGAGTGGAGACAGGCCGTGGTGCGCTGGGACGGGCCGTGGTGGTCTGGGACGGGCCGTGGTGCACTGGGACGGACTGGTACTTGATGTGGTGGGCTGGTACGGGCTGTGGTGGGCTGGGACGGGCTGTGGTGGTCTGGGACAAGCTGGGACTGGCTGTGGTGGGCTGTGACGGGCTGTCGTGGGCTGGGATGGGCTGGGACAGGCTGTGGTGGGCTGTGGTGGGCTGGGACAAGCTGTGACTGGCTGCGGTGGGCTGGGACGGGCTGTGGTAGGCTGGGACGGGTTGTGGTGGGCTGGGACGGGCTGTGGTGGGTTGTGGTGGTCTGGGACGGGTTGTGGTGGGCTGGGACGGGCTGTGGTGGGCTGGGACGGGTTGTGGTGGGCTGGTATGGGCCGTGGTGAGCTTTGGTGGGCCGTGGTTCGCTGTGGTCGGCCATGGTGGGCTGGGACGGGCCATGGTGGTCTGTGGTGGGCCGTGGTGGTCTGGGACAGGCTGTGGTGGGCTGTGGTGGGTTCTGGTGAGCTTGAGACGGGCTGTGGTGGGCTGGGACGGGCTGTGGTGGTCTGGGACGGGCCGTGGTGGCCTGGGACGGGCTGTGGTGGGCTGGGACGGGCTGTCGTGGGCTGGGACGGGCTGTCGTGGGCTGGGACGGGCTGTCGTGGGCTGTGGGGGCCTGGGACATGCTGTGGTGGGCTGTGGTGGGCTGGGAAAAGTTGTGACGGGCTGGGACGAGCTGTGACGGGCTGTGGTGTGCTGTAGTGGCCTGTGGTGTGCTGTAGTGGCCTGTGGTGGGCTGGGACGGGCTGTGGTGGGCTGGGACAAACTGTGGTGGGCTATGGTGGGCTGGGATGAGCTGGGACAGGCTGGGACGGGCTGTGGTGGGCTGTGGTGGGCTGGGACGGGCTGTGGTGCGCTGGGATGGGCTGTAGTGGGCTGTGGTGTGCTGTGGAGGGCTGGGACGGGCTGTGATGTGCCGTGGTGGGCTGGGATGGGCCGTGGTGGGCTGGGATGGGCTAGGACGGGCTGTGGTGGGCTGGGACGGGCTGGGACTGGCTGTGGTTGGCTGTGGTGGGCTGGGACGCGCTGTGGTGGGCTGGGACGCGCTGTGGTGGGCTGCGACAAGCTGGGACGGGCCGTGGTGGGATGGCACGGGCTGTGGTGGGCTGGGACGGGCTGTGGTGGGCTGGTACGGGCTGTGGCGGTCTGGAGCGGGCTGTGGTGGGTTGTGGTGAGCTGGGACGGGCTGACACGGGCTGTGGTGGGCTGTGGTGAGCTGGGACCGGCTGTGGTGGGCTGGGACCGGCTGTGGTTGGCGGGGACGGGCTGTGGTGGGCTAGGCCGGGCTGGGACGGGCTGGGACGGGCTATGGTGGGTTGTGGTGAGCTGGGACGGGCTATGGTGGGCTGGGACAAGCTGTGGTGGGCTGGGACGAGCTGGGACGTGCTGTGATGGGCGGTGATGGGCTGGGACAGGCTGTGGTGGGCTGTGGTGGGCTGTGGTGGGCTGTGGTCGGCTGTGGTCGGCGGGGACGTGCTGTGGTGGGCAGGGACGTGCTGTGGTGGGCTTGGACGGGCTGTGGTGGGCTGGGACGGGCTGTGGTCAGCCGTGGTGGGCTGGGACGGGCCGTTGTGGCTCCGGACGGGCTCTGGTGGGTTGGGACGGGCTGTGGTGGGCTGTGGTGGGCTGTGGCGGTCTTTGTTGGGCTAGGACGGGCTGGGAAGGATTGGGACGGTCTGGGACGTGCTGTGGTGGGCTGTGGTGGGCTGTGGCTGGCTGGGGTGGGCTGGGATGGGCTGCGGTGGGCTGTGGCTGGCTGGGACGGGCTGTGATGTGCTGGGACAAGCTGTGGTGGGCTGGGACGGTCTGTGGTGGTCTGGGATGGGCTGTGGTGGGCTGGGACAGGCCGTGGTGAACTGGGACGGGCCGTGGTGGGCTGCGGTAGTCCGTGGTGGGCTGGGAAGGGCCATGGTGAACTGTGATGGGCTGTGGTGGGCCGTGGTGGCCTGGCACGGGCTGTGGTCAGCCGTGGTGGGCTGGCACGGGCTGTGGTGGGCTGGGACGAGCTGTGGTGGGCTGGGACAGGCTGTGATGTGCTGGGACGGGCTGTGGTGGGCCGTGGTGGGCCGGGACCGGCCGTGGTGGGCTGGGACGGGCTCTGGTGGGCTGTGGTGGGCTGGCAGCGGCTGTAGCTGGCTGGGACAGGCTGTGGTCAGCCGTGGTGGGCTGGTACGGGCCGTGGTGGCTCGGGGCGGGCTCTAGTGGGCCGGGACGGGCTCTGGTGGGCTGTGGTGGGCTGTGGTGGGCTGTGCCGGGCTGTGGTGGGCTGTGCCGAGCTGGGACGGGCTAGGACGGGCTGGGACGGGCTGTGCCAGGCTGTGGTGGGCTGTGACGGGCTGTTGTGGGCCGGGACGGGCTGTGGTGGGCCGGGACGGCCTGTGGTGGGCTGGGACGAGTTGTGGTGGGCCGGGACGGGCTGTGGTGGGCTGTGGTGGGTTATGGTGAGCTTAGACGGGCTGTGGTGGGTTGGGACGGTCTGTGGTGGGTTGTGGTGGGCTGGGACGGGCTGTGGTGGGCTGTGACAGGCTGTGGTGGGCTGGGTCGGGCTGTGGCAGGCTGGGATGGGCTTTGGCGGGCCGGGACAGTCTGTGGCGGGCTGTGGCGGGCCGTCGTTGGCCGTGGTTGGCCGTAGTGGGCCGTGGTGAGCCGTGGTGGGCTGTGGTAGGCTGGGACGGGCTGTGGTGACCTGGGACGGGCTGTGGTGGGCTGTGGAGGGCTGGGACGGGCTGTGGAGGGCTGGGACGGGCTGTGGTGGGCTCGACGGGCTGTGGTTGGCTGGGACCGTCTGTTTTGGGCTGGGATGGCCTGCGGTGGCCTGTGGTGGGCTGTGGTGGGCTGTGGTGGGCTGGGACGGGCTGTGGTGGGTTGGGACGGGCTGGGACGGGCTGGGACGGGCAGTGGTGGGCTGGGACGGGCTGTGGTGGGCTGTGAGAGGCTGTGGTGGGCTGGGACGGTCTGTGGTGGGCTGTGGTGTGCTGGGACGGGCTGTGGTGGGCTGTGATGGGCTGTGGTGGGCTGTGGTGTGCTGGGATGGGCTGTGGTGGGCCGGGACGGGCCGTGGTGGGCTGTGGTGTGCCATGTTTATCTGGGACGAGCTGTGGTGGGCCATGGCGGGCCGTTGTGGGCTGGGACGGGCCGTGGTTTGCCGTGGTGGGCTGAAACAGGCTGTGGTGACCTGTGGTGAGCTGTGGTGATCGGTGGTGGGCTGTGGTGACCGGTGGTGGGCTTTGGTGACCTGTGGTGGGCTGTGGTGGGCTGGGACGGGTTGCGGTGGGCTGGGACGGGTTGCGGTGGGCTAGGACGGGCTGCGGTGGGCTGGGACGGGCTGCGGTGGGCTGGGATAAGCTGTGTTGGGCTGCGACGGGCTGTGGTAGGCTGGGATGAGCTGTGGAGGGTTGGGACGGGCTGTGGAGGGTTGTGGAGGGCTGTGCTGGGCTTGGACAGGCTGTGGTGGGCTGAGATTGGCTGTGGTATTCTGTGGTGGGCTGGGACGGGCCGTGCTGGGCTAGGACGGGCTGTGGTGAACTGTGGTGGGCTGTGATGGGCCGTGGTGGGCTGCGACGGGCCGTGGTGGGCTGGGACGGGCCGTGGTGGGCTGGGACAGGCTGTGGTGGGCTGTGGTGGACTGGGAAGGGCCGTGGTGGGCCGTGGTGTGCTCTGGTGGGCCATGGTGGACCGTGGCTGGCTGTGGTGGGCCGGGACAGGCCGTGGTTAGCCGTGGTGGGCTGAAACAGGCTGGGACAGGCTCTGGTGGGCTGGGACGGGATGTGGTGGGCTGGGACGGGCTGTGGTGGGCTGTGGTGGGCTGGGACGGGCTGTGGTGGGCTGGGACGGGCTGTGGTCGTCTGGGACGGGCCGTGGTGGGCTGAGACGGGCCGTGGTGGGCTGGGACGGGCTGGTACTTGCTGTGGTGGGCTGTTACGGGCTGTGGTGTGCTGTGAGAGGCTGTGGTGGGCTGGGACGAGCTGGGACGGGCTGTGGTGGGCTGGGACGGGCTGTGGTGGGCTGGGACGGGCTGTGGTGGGCCGTAGTGGGCTGTGGTGGGCTGGGACGGGCTGTAGTGGTCTGTGACAAGCTCTTGTGGGCTGTGGTGGGCTGGGACGAGCTGTGGTGGGCTCTGGTGGGCTCTGGTGGGCTGGGACGGGCTGTGGTGGGCTGGGACGGGCTGGGACGGGCCGTGGTGGGCTGGGACGGGCCGTGGTGGGCTGGGACGGGCCGTGGTGGGCTGGGACGGGTTGGGATAGGCTGCGGTGGGCCGTGGTGTGCTGTGGTGGGCCGTGGTGGGCTGGGATAGGCTGTGGTGAGCTGAGACGGGCTCTGGAGGTCTGTGGTGGGCTAGGACGGCTTGTGGTGGGCTGGGACGGGCTGTGGTGGGCTGTGGTGGGCTTTCGTGGGCCGTGGTGGGCTGGGACGGGCTGCGGTGGGTTGTGGAGAGCTGGGACGGGCTGTGACAGGCTGTGGTGGGCTGCGACGGGCTCTGGGGGTCTGGGACAGGCTTGGACGAGCTGGGACAGGCTGGGACAGGCTGTGGTGGGCTGTGGTGGGCTGGGAGGAGCTGGGACGGCCTGTGGTGGGCTGGGACGGTCTGTGGTGGGCTGTGGTAAGATGAGACGGGCCGTGGTGGGTTGGGACGGGCTGGTACTTGCTGTGGTGGGCTGTTACGGGCTGTGGTGGGCTGTGGTGGGCTGTGGTGGTCTGGGACGAGCTGGGACGGGCTGTTGTGGGCTGGGACGGGCTGTGGTGGGCTGTGGTGGGCTGTGGTGGGCTGGGACGGGCTGTGGTGGGCTCGGACGGGCTGTGGTGGGCCGTAGTGTGCTGTGGTGGGCTGGGACGGGCTGTGGTGGTCTGTGACAAGCTCTTGTGGGCTGTGGTGGGCTGGGACGAGCTGTGGTGGGCTCTGGTGGGCTCTGGTGGGCTGGGACGGGCTGTCGTGGGCTGGGACGGGCTGTCGTGGGCTGGGACGGGCTGGGACGGGCTGTGGTGGGCTGCGACGGGCTCTGGGGGTCTGGGACAGGCTTGGACGAGCTGGGACAGGCTGGGACAGGCTGTGGTGGGCTGTGGTGGGCTGGGAGGAGCTGGGACGGCCTGTGGTGGGCTGGGACGGTCTGTGGTGGGCTGTGGTAAGATGAGACGGGCCGTGGTGGGTTGGGACGGGCTGGTACTTGCTGTGGTGGGCTGTTACGGGCTGTGGTGGGCTGTGGTGGGCTGTGGTGGTCTGGGACGAGCTGGGACGGGCTGTTGTGGGCTGGGACGGGCTGTGGTGGGCTGTGGTGGGCTGTGGTGGGCTGGGACGGGCTGTGGTGGGCTCGGACGGGCTGTGGTGGGCCGTAGTGTGCTGTGGTGGGCTGGGACGGGCTGTGGTGGTCTGTGACAAGCTCTTGTGGGCTGTGTTGGGCTGGGACGAGCTGTGGTGGGCTCTGGTGGGCTCTGGTGGGCTGGGACGGGCTGTCGTGGGCTGGGACGGGCTGTCGTGGGCTGGGACGGGCTGGGACGGGCCGTGGTGGGCTGGGACGGGCCGTGGTGGGCTGGGACGGGCCGTGGTGGGCTGGGACGGGTTGGGATAGGCTGCGGTGGGCCGTGGTGTGCTGTGGTGGGCTGTGGTGGGCTGGGATAGGCTCTGGTGAGCTGAGACGGGCTCTGGAGGTCTGTGGTGGGCTAGGACGGGCTGTGGTGGGCTGGGACGGGCTGTGGTGGGCTGGGACGGGCTGTGGTGGGCCGTGGTGGGCTGGGACGGGCTGTGGTGGGCTGTGGTGGGCTGCGACGGGCTCTGGGGGTCTGGGACAGGCTTGGACGAGCTGGGACAGGCTGGGACAGGCTGTGGTGGGCTGAGACGGGCTGGGAGGGGCTGGGACGGGCTGTGGTGGGCTGGGACGGGCAGTGGTGGGCTGTGGTAAGCTGGGACGGGCTGTGGTGGGCTGTGATGGGCTGTGGTGGGCTGTGGTGTGCTGGGACGGGCTGTGGTGGGCCGGGACGGGCCGTGGTTTGCCGTGGTGGGCTGAAACAGGCTGTGGTGACCTGTGGTGGGCTGTGGTGACCGGTGGTGGGCTGTGGTGACCTGTGGTGGGCTGTGGTGACCTGTGGTGGGCTGTGGTGGGCTGGGACGGGTTGCGGTGGGCTGGGATAAGCTGTGTTGGGCTGCGACGGGCTGTGGTAGGCTGGGATGAGCTGTGGAGGGTTGGGACGGGCTGTGGAGGGTTGTGGAGGGCTGTGCTGGGCTTGGACAGGCTGTGGTGGGCTGAGATGGGCCGTGGTGGGCTGGGACGGGCCGTGCTGGGCTAGGACGGGCTGTGGTGAACTGTGGTGGGCTGTGATGGGCCGTGGTGGGCTGGGACGGGCCGTGGTAGGCTGGGGTGGGCCGTGGTGGGCTGGGACGGGCCGTGGTGGGCTGGGACAGGCCGTGGTGGGCTGTGGTGGACTGGGAAGGGCCGTGGTGGGCCGTGGTGTGCTCTGGTGGGCCATGGTGGACCGTGGTGTGCCGTGGTGGGCCGGGACAGGCCGTGGTTAGCCGTGCTGTGCTGAAACAGGCTGGGACAGGCTCTGGTGGGCTGGGACGGGCTGTGGTGGACTGGGACGGGCCGTGGTGGGCTGGGACGGGCTGTGGTGGGCTGTGGTGGGCTGGGACGGGCTGTGGTCGTCTGGGACGGGTTGTGGTGAGCTGAGACGGGCCGTGGTGGCCTGACACGGGCCGTGGTGGTCTGGGACGGGCTGGTACTTGCTGTGGTGGGCTGTTACGGGCTGTGGTGTGCTGTGAGAGGCTGTGGTGGTCTGAGACGAGCTGGGACGGGCTGTGGTGGGCTGGGACGGGCTGTGGTGGGCTGGGACGGGCCGTGGTAGGCTGGGACGGGCCGTGGTGGGCTGCGACGGGCCGTGGTGGGCTGGGACGGGCCGTGGTGGGCTGGGACAGGTTGGGATAGGCTGCGGTGGGCCGTGGTGGGCTGGGATAGGCTGTGGTGAGCTGACACGGGCTCTGGAGGTCTGTGGTGGGCTAGGACGGTTTGTGGTGGGCTGGGACGGGCTGTGGTGGGCCGTGGTGGGCTGTGGTGGGCTTTCGTGGGCCGTGGTGGGCTGGGACGGGCTGTGGTGGGCTGGGACGGGCTGCGGTGGGTTGTGGAGAGCTGGGACGGGCTGTGACAGGCTGTGGTGGGCTGCGACGGGCTCTGGGGGTCTGGGCCAGGCTTGGACGAGCTGGGACAGGCTGGGACAGGCTGTGGTGGGCTGACACGGGCTGGGAGGGGCTGGGACGGGCTGTGGTGGGCTGGGACGGTCTGTGGTGGGCTGTGGTAAGCTGGGACGGGCCGTGGTGTCCTGGGACGGGCCGTGGTGGGCTGGGACAGGCTGTGGTGGGCTGTGGTGGACTGGGAAGGGCCGTGGTGGGCCGTGGTGTGCTCTGGTGGGCCATGGTGGACCGTGGTTGGCCGTGGTGGGCCGGGACAGGCCGTGGTTAGCCGTGCTGGGCTGAAACAGGCTGGGACGGGCTCTGGTGGGCTGCGACGGGATATGGTGGGCTGGGACGGGCCGTGGTGGGCTGGGACGGGCCGTGGTGGGCTGTGGTGGGCTGGTACTTGCTGTGGTGGGCTGTTACGGGCTGTGGTGTGCTGTGAGAGGCTGTGGTGGTCTGGGACGAGCTGGGACGGGCTGTGGTGGGCTGGGACGGGCTGTGGTGGGCTGGGACGGGCTGTGGTGGGCCGTAGTGGGCTGTGGTGGGCTGGGACGGGCTGTGGTGGTCTGTGACAAGCTCTTCTGGGCTGTGGTGGGCTGGGACGAGCTGTGGTGGGCTCTGGTGGGCTGGGACGGACTGTCGTGGGCTGGGATGGGCTGTCGTGGGCTGGGACGGGCTGGAACGGGCCGTGGTGGGCTGGGACGGGCCGTGGTGGGCTGGGACAGGCCGTGGTGGTCTGGGACGGGTTGGGATAGGCTGCGGTGGGCTGGGACGGGCTGTGGTGGGTTGTGGTGAGCTGAGACGGGCTGTGGTGAAATTGGACGAGCTGTGGTGGGCTGTGGTGAACTGGGAAGGGCTCTGGTGGTCTGGAATGGGCTGTGGTGGGCTGGGACGGGCCGTGGCGGGCTGCGGTGGGCTGGGACGGGCTGCGGTGGGCTGGGACGGGCTGTAGTGGGCTGAGGCGGGCTGTGGTGGGCTTCACGGGCTGTGGTGGTCTGTGGTGGCCTGGGACGTGCTGTGGTGGGCTGGGACGGGCTGTGGTGGGCTGTGGTGGGTTCTGAAGGGCTGTGGTGGGCTGTGGTGGGTTGGGACACGCTGTGGTGGGTAGGGACGGGCTGTGGTGGGCTGTGGTGTGTTGTGACGGGTTGGCACGGGCTGGGACGGGCCGTGGTGGGCTGGGATAGGCTGCGGTGGGCTGTGGTGGGCTGTGGTGGGCTGGGACGGGCTGTGGTGGGTTGGGACGGGCTGGGACGGGCAGTGGTGGGCTGGGTCGGGCAGTGGTGGGCTGGGACGGGCTGTGGTGGGCTGGGACGGTCTGTGGTGGGCTGGGACGGTCTGGTGTGGGCTGTGGTAAGCTGGGACGGGCTGTGGTGGGCTGTGGTGTGCTGGGACGGGCTTTGGAGGGTTGGGACGGGCTGGGACGGGCTGGGACGGGCAGTGGTGGGCTGGGACGGGCAGTGGTGTGCTGGGACGGGCTGTGGTGGGCTGGGACGGTCTGTGGTGGGCTGGGACGGTCTGTGGTGGGCTGTGGTAAGCTGGGACGGGCTGTGGTGGGTTGTGATGGACTGTGGTGGGCTGTGGTGTGCTGGGATGGGCTGTGGTGGGCCGGGACGGGCCGTGGTGGGCTGTGGTGCGCCGTGTTTATCTGGGACGAGCTGTGGTGGGCCATGGCGGGCCGTGGTGGGCTGGGACGGGCCGTGGTTTGCCGTGGTGGGCTGAAACAGGCTGCGGTGACCTGTGGTGGGCTGTGGTGACCGGTGGTGGGCTGTGGTGACCTGTGGTGGGCTGTGGTGGGCCGGGACGGGCCGTGGTGGGCTGTGGTGCGCCGTGTTTATCTGGGACGAGCTGTGGTGGGCCATGGCGGGCCGTGGTGGGCTGGGACGGGCCGTGGTTTACCGTGGTGGGCTGAAACAGGCTGTGGTGACCTGTGGTGGGCTGTGGTTACCTGTGGTGGGCTGTGGTGGGCTGGGACGGGTTGCGGTGGGCTGGGATAAGCTGTGTTGGGCTGCGACGGGCTGTGGTAGGCTGGGATGAGCTGTGGAGGGTTGGGACGGGCTGTGGAGGGTTGTGGAGGGCTGTGCTGGGCTTGGACAGGCTGTGGTGGGCTGAGATGGGCCGTGGTGGTCCGTGGTGGGCTGGGACGGGCCGTGCTGGGCTAGGACGGGCTGTGGTGAACTATGGTGGGCTGTGATGGGCCGTGGTGGGCTGGGACAGGCCGTGGTGGGCTGGGACGGGCTGTGGTGGGCTGGGACGGGCCGTGGTGGGCTGGGACAGGCTGTGGTGGGCTGTGGTGGACTGGGAAGGGCCGTGGTGGGCCGTGGTGTGCTCTGGTGGGCCATGGTGGACCGTGGTTGGCCGTGGTGGGCCGGGACAGGCCGTGGTTAGCCGTGCTGGGCTGAAACAGGCTGGGACGGGCTCTGGTGGGCTGGGACGGGATGTGGTGGACTGGGACGGGCCGTGGTGGGCTGGGACGGGCTGTGGTGGGCTGTGGTGGGCTGGGACGGGCTGTGGTCGTCTGGGACGGGTTGTGGTGAGCTGAGACGGGCCGTGGTGGGCTGAGACGGGCCGTGGTGGGCTGGGACGGGCTGGTACTTGCTGTGGTGGGCTGTTACGGGCTGTGGTGTGCTGTGAGAGGCTGTGGTGGGCTGGGACGGGCCGTGGTGGGCTGGGACGGGCTGGTACTTGCTGTGGTGGGCTGTTACGGACTTTGGTGTGCTGTGAGAGGCTGTGGTGGTCTGGGACGGGCTGTGGTGGTCTGGGACGGGCTGTGGTGGGCTGGGACGGGCTGTGGTGGGTTGTGGTGAGCTGAGACGGGCTGTGGTGAAATTGGACGGGCTGTGGTGGGCTGTGGTGAACTGGGAAGGGCTCTTGTGGTCTGGAATGGGCTGTGGTGGGCTGGGACGGGCCGTGGCGGGCTGCGGTGGGCTGGGACGGGCCGTGGTGGGCTGGGACAGGCTCTGGTGGGCCGGGACAGACTCTGGTGCGCTGTGGTGGGCTATGGTGCGCTGTGGTGGGTTGTGGTGAGCTAGAACGGGTTGTGGTGGGCTGGGACGGGCTATAGTGGGCTGGGACGGGATTGTGGTGGGCTGGGACGGGCTCTGATGGTCTGCGGCGGCCGTGGTGGGCTGGGACGGGCTGTGGTGGGCTGGGACGGGCTGGGAAGGGCTGTGGTGGGTTGTGGTGAGCTGGGACGACCTCTGGTGGGCTGGGACGGGCTGTGACGGGCTGTGGTGGGCTGTGGTAAGCTGGGACGGGCTCAGGTGGGTTGGGGCAGGCTGTGGTGCGCTGTGGTTGGCTGGGACGGGCTGTGGTGGGCGGGGACGGGCTTTGGTGGGTTAGTGGTGGGCTGGGACGACCTCTTGTGGTCTGGGACGGGCTGTGGTGGGCTGTGGTGAGCTGGGACGGGCTCTGGTGGGTTGGCACGGGGCGTGGTGGGCTGTGGTGGGCTGGGACGGGCTGTGGTGTGCTGGGACGGGCTGTGGTGGGTTGGCACAAGGCGTGGTGGGCTGTGGTGGGCTGGGACGGGCTGTGGTGGGCTGAGATGGGCCGTGGTGGTCCGTGGTGGGCTGGGACGGGCCGTGGTGGGCTGGGACGGGCCGTGGTGGGCTGGGGTGGGCCGTGGTGGGCTGGGACGGGCCGTGGTGGGCTGGGACAGGCTGTGGTGGGCTGTGGTGGACTGGGAAGGGCCGTGGTGGGCCGTGGTGTGCTCTGGTGGGCCATGGTGGACCGTGGTTGGCCGTGGTGGGCCGGGACAGGCCGTGGTTAGCCGTGGTGGGCTGAAACAGGCTGGGACGGGCTCTGGTGGGCTGGGACGGGATGTGGTGGGCTGGGACGGGCCGTGGTGGGCTGGGACGGGCTGTGATGGGCTGTGGTGTGCTGGGACGGGCTGTGGTCGTCTGGGACGGGTTGTGGTGAGCTGAGACAGGCCGTGGTGGGCTGAGACGGGCCGTGGTGGGCTGGGACGGGCTGGTACCTTCTGTGGTGGGCTGTTACGGGCTGTGGTGTGCTGTGAGAGGCTGTGGTGGTCTGGGACGGGCTGTGGTAGGCTGGGACGGGCTGTGGTGGGCTGGGACGGGCTGTCGTGGGCCGTAGTGGGCTGTGTTGGGCTTGGACGGGCTGTGGTGGTCTGTGACAAGCTCTTGTGGGCTGTGGTGGGCTGGGACGAGCTGTGGTGGGCTCTGGTGGGCTGGGACGGACTGTCGTGGGCTGGGACGAGCTGTCGTGGGCTGGGACGGGCTGGGACAGGCCGTGGTGGGCTGGGACGGGCCGTGGTGGGCTGGGACGGGT
This sequence comes from Falco biarmicus, assembly GCF_023638135.1. Classification (NCBI taxonomy): domain Eukaryota; kingdom Metazoa; phylum Chordata; class Aves; order Falconiformes; family Falconidae; genus Falco; species Falco biarmicus. Next base: position 119,372 of record NW_026612010.1, on the reverse strand, counting down.
TGGGATAGGCTGTGGTGGGCTGGGACGGGCTGTGGTGGGTTGTGGTGAGCTGAGACGGGCTGTGGTGAAATTGGACGGGCTGTGGTGGGCTGTGGTGAACTGGGAAGGGCTCTGGTGGTCTGGAATGGGCTGTGGTGGGCTGGGACGGGCCGTGGCGGGCTGCGGTGGGCTGGGACGGGCTGTGGTGGGCTGGGACAGGCTCTGGTGGGCCGGGACAGACTCTGGTGCGCTGTGGTGGGCTGTGGTGGGCTATGGTGCGCTGTGGTGGGTTGTGGTGAGCTAGAACGGGTTGTGGTGGGCTGGGACGGGCTATAGTGGGCTGGGACGGGATTGTGGTGGGCTGGGACGGGCTCTGATGGTCTGCGGCGGCCGTGGTGGTCTGGGACGGGCTGTGGTGGGCTGTGGTGAGCTGGGACGGGCTCTGGTGGGTTGGCACGGGGCGTGGTGGGCTGTGGTAAGCTGGGACGGGCTCTGGTGGTCTGGGACATACTGTGGTGGGCTGGGACGGGCTGGGACGGGCTGTGGTGCTCTGTGGTGGGCTGGGACGTGCCGTGGTGGACCGTGGTGGGCTTGGATGGGCCGTGGTGGGCTTGGATGGGCCGGGGTTGGCTGTGGTCTGCCGTGGTGGGCTGTGGTCGGCCGTGGTGGGCTGTGGTGGGCTGTGGTCGGTTGTGGTGGGCTGGGACGGGCTGTGGTGGGCTGAGATGGGATGTGGTGGTCTGGGACAGGCTGTAATGGGCTGGGATGGGCTGTGGTGCGCCTTGGTGGGCTGTGTTGGGCCCGGATGGGCCGTGGTGGGCTGGGACGGGCTGTGGTGGGCTGGGACGGGCCGTGGTTGGCTGGGACGGGCTGTGGTGGGCTGTGGTGTGATGGGACGAGCTGTGGTGGGCTGGGATCGGCTGGGATAGGCTGTGGTTGGTTATGGTGGGCTGGGAAGAGCTGTGGAGGTCTGGGACAAGCTGTGGTGGGCTGTGGTGGGCTGGGACGGGCTGTAGTGGGCTGAGGCGGGCTGTGGTGGGCTTCACGGGCTGTGGTGGGCTGTGGTGGGCTGTGGTGGGCTGGGACGTGCTGTGGTGGGTTCTGAAGGGCTGTGGTGGGCTGTGGTGGGTTGGGACACGCTGTGGTGGATAGGGACGGGCTGTGGTGGGCTGTGGTGTGTTGTGACGGGTTGGCACGGGCTGGGACGGGCCGTGGTGGGCTGGGATGGGCTGCGGTGGGCTGTGGTGGGCTGGGACAGGGTCTGGTGAGCTGAGACGGGCTCTGGAGGGCTGTGGTGGGCTGGGACGGGCTGTGGTGAACTGTGGTGGGCCGTGGTGGGCTTTCGTGGGCTGTGGTGGGCTGGGACGGGCTGTGGTGGGCGAGGACGGGCTGGGACGGGCTGTGGTGGGTTGTGGAGAGCTGTGACGGGCTGTGGTGGGCTGCGACGGGCTCTGGTGGTCTGGGACGGGCTGGGACAGGCTGGGACGGGCTGTGGTGGGCTGAGACGGGCTGGGAGGGGCTGGGACGGGCTGTGGTGGTCTGGGACGGGCTGTGTTGGGCGGGGACGGGCTGTGGTGGGCTGGAACGGACTGTGGTGGTCCTGGACGGGCTCTGGTGGGCTGTGGTGGGCTGGGATGGGCTGTGGTGAGCTGGGACGGGCTGGGACGGGCTGTGGGTGGCTGGGACGGGCTGTGGTGGGCTGGGACTTGCTGTGGTGTGCTGTGGTTTGTCCATCAAACAGCTTCTCTGTTTTTCTGTCTCTCAGGCCAACAGTTTTACCGTCTCCTCGGTCTCTGCCCCCTCTTGGCTTCATCGTTTCATTATTAGAAAGAAAGGACAGGACCTGGCCAAAATAACTCAGCAGATGCCAAAGGTATGGGTGAGCTGGTTAGCTTAGCACCCCCCGCGTAGAAAAAGGTTTAGTCCAGATCACTCGTCACGAAAGAGAGAGGTGTATTCTAGCGTGGGTAAAACCAGGGGGAAATGACACAGATCTTTGCCGTTCAAGGGAACCCTCTCTTTTACTGCTGCAAACACTGCTCCTCCTATGTTATTGTCATGGGTTGAGCCCTTCCAAGGAAGCTTTATGTGGTGCTGTTTTGAGAACTGATGTAGTAGGATACCTGGAAATGGCGAGTGCAGCAAGGCTTCTCCCTGGGGAGTTAGACGGTATCTAGATAAAGGCTAAATGAGTAAACTTCTCCAAAGCCCTTGCAGAAACCGGGACGGCACCAGAGCCTTGGGCTCTAGGCACTGCCATATGGCCGAAATTGTTAAGTTTCTGACTTGTAAAATTGTGGGGATTTGGTCTGGGCTTTTGGGGAAGGAGCACATCTCTCAGTGGCAGGGATCGATGGTGTAGGCCTGACCAAAAGCATTGGCCTGGCTTGGATCTTGGCAAATTCTGAAGAGATTCATTGTCCTTCACCTCAAGGTTCACATCAAATTCACTGGAGGAGAGGATAACATCACTTTGGAAGGACCTACAGAAGATGTGCATGTGGCTCAGGAACAGATTGAAGCCGTGCTCAAGGAACTGGTGAGCTGCAGTTACTAGTTCCAGTAAGAAACTGGGGGAAGAAGGGGCAACAGAGCAGAGGTGATGAGGTGTTTGTCACATCCATAGGATGTCTTGGCATGCTTAATCGAACTTGCAGGAGACAAATTGTGTGGCAGGTGGATGACACCCCTTGGTCATCCATAGCATCCTTGAAAAGTCAGCATTAATTTTTTTGGTGCGGAGAAGGAAGGATTCTCTTGGTTATAGCTGGAGAGGCATAGAAGTGAGTCTTTTCAATGTTTCATGAGCACAATGCTCTCTTCTCAAAGCAGAGGAATGCTTGTGCTCTGCTTAAGAGCAGAAGTGCTTGTAGCTGACCGCTGGTGAGTCAGTGCCAATACTGGCAGTAGGCAGTTACTTAGGGCACGAGACAGAAGCGGTGGCCTGTCCTACCTGGCCCTATATAATATAATATATAATAGTGGACATACATACATATATAGATATAGATATAAAAATATAATTCTTTTTAGATCCACGGGATGGATTACGCAATAATCAAGGCTGACCGCCAATTCCACCGACACCTCATTGGCAAGAACGCAGCTAAACGGTAAGTGGAGTGCCTTTCTAGTCCTTCCCATGCTCACACTCTTCGTGTTTAGTAGATGGTATCAGGGGCTCTGTAGCTCACCCAGTGTGCTGTCTCCATCACGTTTCCTCTGCTTTCCTGGAGTGGTGGTGGTACAAGGAGAGAAATGGGCCGTGAGGCCTTGCGATGGCTTTAACGTGTGAAAGTACCTTGGGAGCCTGAACAGTAGTGGAATTACTTCTCTGTGCGAATGACATTTTAGCAGCCAGTTGTGGGTGGTGGAAATGTGCTTGGTGAGCTTCTCCCTGTAGAGGAATGAAGGCGGTGGGTTGATTAGCATTGATAACACGCAGCTGTGGCCTTGCCTCAGAGGCAGTGGGTTGATTGACGTGGATGACGTGCAGGTGTAGCTGGTTCCCGCTAAGGGGTTAAATAGCCCTGTGGCTTGTGGGAGAGGGTGTCAGCTGGAGGAGGAGCAGTGTGGTCTGGCCTCTGGAGGAAGGCGCTACAGCACCGGCAGTAGAATATGGTCAACGGTAAAGCCTTGTTGCGGTCTGCTAGTTTGATAGCACTGCAACGTGACCCCAGCCAAGAGTTTGGGGTAGAAAGGAACGATTGTCCTCTGCTCTAAATGTGATACTGTTTGGGGAAGAAACACGCCTCGCTCTGACAAGGGAACAATGGGCTCTGTAGATGCCACGGTATTTACTTGGACAGGCTCTCGTGTGGCACAGGTCTGCTCTCAGTGAGCTCCAGGGGGAAGAGGCAATTTCCCCTGGCTCAACCCTACCCCGCTGAGCCCTTCCCAGAGGCGGCTTTACTTCTTCAACAGCCTCTGAGCAGTGATAATCAAGGTGCCTTGCTTCCAGGTCTTTGCCTAGCAGATGGCGTCACCACAGTCCTTGCCTCGAAGTGAACAGGATGAAGGATCTGTACAAGGTGTCTGTGCGCATTCCCCCGGACAACGAGAAGAGCAACCCGATCAGAATGGAAGGAGACCCACAGGGGGTCCCACAGGCCAAGAAAGAGCTGCTGGAACTCGCTTCCCGTATGGTGAGTGGGTAGGACGTGATGTTTGGGAGACTGCAGGGTTTGCGCTCTCGTGTTCCCTTGTAACCTTCTGGTGCGAGTGTGTGCCCCTTGCCCACCGAGCACTTGGATCTCATGACAAGTGCAAGTTCCTCTTCACAAATGTCTTCCCCTGTTCCCTCGGGTAGCCTTTCTCTGTCAACGCAGAGTGAATTTTGTCTGGAGAAAAGAGGGACAGTGCTGGCAAGTAAACCGTCGGGCAGCAAACCGCTAAGTCAAAGTAGATGGCTCTCCGGCTGAACACTCAGTGTGCCCTCTGTTCCCATCAGGAAAATGAACACGCTGCGGACCTAATCGTTGAGCAGAAATTCCACCGGACCATCATTGGGCAGAAGGCTGAGCGGGGTCTGGGAAATCCGGGAGCAATTCCCAGAGGTAAGGCTTTGTAGGAGAGGAGGAATCCAGAGGGGATATTTCCTACATGGGTAGTAGGCCTGTCGTCACAGAAGTCGTAACTTTAGTGGCTCTGTAGCGCAAGTGTCTGAGAAGATAGTTCTTTTAGCCAGAGGCCGCTAACACGGTTCCCCGTTTCTGAATGGGAAAAGGGCATGAGTAGGATCCCCCCAACCTTTGCATGTGTCTGACACAAGGGTTCTTGCTTTTGCTTGAGCTAACTAGAAATGACCGCTCCTGCAGGTTATCATCAGCTTCCCAGACCCTGCACACAAGAGTGACATCGTCCAACTCCGAGGTCCCAAAAACGAGGTGGAGAAGTGCACCGAGTACATGCAAAAGATGGTGGCAGACCTGGTAAGGAGGTCTTCTGCCTGCTCTTCCCTCCTACGTGCCTGGATAACCCTGGGGCAAAGCAGAGCTCTACTGGCTTGGGTAGAGCTAAAACACCTCAAGAGGAGGGAGCTGTCAGCTCTGTTTTGGCTGAATGGAGGCAGGGGGATAGTACCTGTTATGGGAAGGCTATAGGGGAACGTCCTTGCCTTTGTTTAGTCTTACAAAAGTCCCTCGTATAGAGAACTTCCTTGGGTCTAAGCCTGTTTTCAAAAGCTCGTTTATCAGAGCTCCTGAAGTCGGGCCTCCCTTGCCACGACAGTGTAAACTTCATGTCTCCCTTCCTTTCTCCCTTAGGTTGAAAACAGCTTTTCTATTTCTGTCCCCATCTGCAAACAGTTCCACAAGAACATCATAGCGAAAGGAGGTGCCAAAATCAAGAAGGTGAGATACTGTTCCTAACACAGGTGGGCCGGGACGGGCCGCGGTGGGCCGGGACGGGCTGGGACAGGCTGTAACCGGCTGTGGTGGGCTGTGTTGGGCTGGGGCGGGTTGGGACGGGCTGGGACTGGCTTTGGTGGGCTGTGGTGGGCTGGGACGGGCCGGGACGGGCTGGGACGGGCCGGGACGGGCCGTGGTGGGCTGGGACGGTCTGTGGTGGGCTGGGACGAGCCGTAATAGGCCGGGACGGGCCGTGGTGGGCGGGGACGGGCCGTGGTGGCCCGGGACGGGCTGGGACAGGCTGTAACCAGCTGTGGTGTGCTGTGGTGGGCTGGGACGGGCCGTGGTGGGCTGGGACGGGCCGTGGTGGGCTGGGACGGGCCGGGGTGGGCTGGGACGGGCCAGTACTTGATGTGATGGGCTGGGACGGGCCGTGATGGGCTGTGGTGTGCCGTGATGGGCTGTGGTGTGCCGTGATGGGCTGTGGTGTGCCGTGGTGGGCTGTGGTGTGCCGTGGTGGGCTGTGGTGTGCCGTGGTGGGCTGGGACGGGCCGTGGTGGGCTGTGGTGGGCTGGGACGGGCCGTGGTGGGCTGTGGTGTGCCGTGATGGGCTGGGACGGGCCGTGGTGGGCTGGGACGGGCCGTGGTGGGCTGGGACGGGTTGGGACGGGCTGGGACTGGCTTTGGTGGGCCGTGGCGGGCTGGGACGGTCCGTGGCGGGCTGGGACGGGCCGTGGCGGGCTGGGACGGGCTGTGGTGGGCTGGGACGAGCCGTAGTAGGCCGGGACGGGCCGTGGTGGGTTGTTATGGGCCGTGGTGGGCCGGGACGGGCCGTGGTGGGCTGGGACGGGCCGTGGTGGGCCGGGACGAACTGTGGTGTGCCGGGACGAACTTTGGTGGTCTGTGGTGGGCTGGGACGGGCTGTGGCGAGCTGGGACGGGACATGGTGGTCTGGAACGGGCCGTGGCGGGCTGGGACGGGCCGTGGCGGGCTGGGAAGGGCCGTGGTGGGCTGGGATGGGCCGTGGAAAGCCGTGGTGGGCCGTGGTAAGCTGTGACGGGCAGTTGTGGGCTGGGATGGACTCTGGTGTGGTGGGACGGGCTGCGGTGGGCTGTGGTGGGCTGGGACGGGCTGCGGTGGGCTGTGGTGGGCTGGGACCGGCTGCGGTGGGCTGTGGTGGGCTGGGACCGGCTGCGGTTGGCTGTGGTGGGTTGTGGTGAGCTGTGACAGGCTGTGGTGGGCTGGAATGGGCTGGGACGGGCTGTGGTGGGTGTGGTGGACTCGAACGCGCTGTAGTGAGCTGAGATGGGCTGTGGTGGGCTGGGATTTGCTGGGACGGCTGGGACGGTCCGTGGTGGGCTGGGACGGGCTGTGGTGGGCTGTGGTGGGCCGTGGTTCGCTGTGGTGGGCCGTGGTGGGCTGGGACAGGCCGTGGTTATCTGTGGTGGGCCGTGGTGGTCTGGTACGGGCTATGGTGGGCTGTGGTGGGTTCTGGTGAGCTTGAGACGGGCTGTGGTGGGCTGGGACAAACTGGGACGAGCTCTGGTGGTCTGGGACAGGCTGTGGTGGGCTCGGACGGGCTGGGACGGGCTGTGGTGGGCCGTGGTGGGCTGGGACGGGCCGTGGTGAGCTGGGACGTGCTGGGATGGACTGGGACGGGCTGTGGTGAGCTGGAACGGGCTGTGGTGGGGCGTGGTTGGCTGGGACAGGCCGTGGTGAACTGTGGCGGGCTGTGGTGGGCCGTCGTGGGCCGTTTTGGGCCGGTATGGGAAGGGATGGTCTATGTTGGGCCGTGGTGGGCTGGGACAGGTCATGGTGGGCTGGGACGGGCTGCGGTGGACTGTGGTGGGCTGTGGTGGGCCGTGGTGGGCTGGGACAGGCCGTGGTGGGCTGTGGTGGGCCGTGGTGGGCTGGGACAGGCCGTGGTGGGCTGTGGTGGGCCGTGGTGGTCTGGGACAGGCTGTGGTGGGCTTTGGTGGGTTCTTGTGAGCTTGAGATGGGCTGTGGTGGGCTGGGACGGGCTGGGACGGGCTCTGGTGGTCTGGAACGAGCTGTGATGGGCTGCAATGGGCTGTGGTGGGCTGGGACGGGCTCTGGTGGGCTGTGGTGGGCTGGGACGGGCTGTGGTGGGCGGGGACGGGCTGTGGTGGGCTGTGACGGGCTGGGATGGGCTGTGGCAAGCTGGGATGGGCTGTGGTGGACTGGGACGGGCTGTGGTCGACAGGTACGGGCGGGGACGGGCTGTGGTGGGCTGGGACGGGCTGTGGTGTGCTGGGACAAGCTGTGATGAGCTTTGGTGGGCCGTGGTTCGCTGTGTTCGGCCGTGGTGGGCTGGGACGGGCCATGGTGGGCTGTGGTGGGCCGTGGTGGTCTGGGACAGGCTGTGGTGGGCTGTGGTGGGTTCTGGTGAGCTTGAGACGGGCTGTGGTGGGCTGGGACGGGCTGGGATGGGCTCTGGTGGTCTGGAACAGGTTGGGACGGGCTGGGACGGGCTGTGGTGGGCTGGGATGGGCTGGCACGGGCTGTGGTGGGCTGGCACGGGCTGTGGTGGGCTGGCACGGGCTGTGGTGGGCTGGGATGGGCTGTGGTGGGCTCGGACGGGCTGTGGTGGGCTGGGACGGGCTGGGACGGGCTGGGACGGGCTGTGGTGGGCTGGGACGGGCTGGGACGTGCTGTGGTGTGCTCGGACGGGCTGTGGTGTGCTGGGACGGGCTGTGGTGGGCTGTGGTGGTCTGGGACGGGCTGTGGTGGGCTGTGGTGGGTTTTGCTGAGCTTGAGACGCGCTGTGGTGGGCTGGGACGGGCTGAGACGAGTTCTGGTTGTCTGGAACGAGCTGGGACGGGCTGTGATGGGCTGGTACGGGCCGTGGTGGGCTGGGACGGGATGTGGTGGTCTGGAATGGTCTGTGGTGGGCTGGGACGGGCTGTGGTGGGCTGGGACGGGCTGCGGCAGGCTGCGACGGGCTGAGACGGGCTATGCTGGTCTGTGGTGGGCTGTGGTGGGCGGGGACGGGCTGTGGTGGGCGGGGACGGGCTGTGGTGGGCTGGGACGGGCTGTGGTGGGCTGGGACGGGCTGTGGTGGGCCGTGGTGGGCGGGGACGGGCCGTGGTGGGCCGGGATGGGAAGGGGTGGGCTGTGGTGGTCTGTGGTGGGCTGGGACAGGTCGTGGTGAGCTGGGACGGGCCGTGGTGGGCTGTGGTGGGCCGTGGTCGTCTTGGACAGGCTGTGGTGGGCTTTGGTGGGTTCTTGTGAGCTTGAGATGGGCTGTGGTGGGCTGGGACGGGCTGGGACGGGATCTGATGATCTGGAACGAGCTGTGATGTACTGCAATGGGCTGTGGTGGGCTGGGACGGGCTGGGATGGGCTCTGGTGGGCTGTGGTGGGCTGGGACGGGCTGTGGTGGGATGGGACATGCTGTGGTGTGCTGGGACGAGCTGTCGTGGGCTGGGACGGGCTGGGACGGGCTGGGACGAGTTGTAGTGTGCTGGGACGGCCTGGGGAGGGCGGGGACGTGCTGTGGTGTGCTGGGACGGGCTGTGGTGTGCTGAGATGGCTGTGGTGGGCTGGGATTTGCTGGGACGGCTGGGACGGTCCGTGGTGGGCTGGGACGGGCTGTGGTGGGCCGTGGTTCGCTGTGGTGGGCCATGGTGGGCTGGGACGGGCCGTGGTTATCTGTGGTGGGCCGTGGTGGTCTGGTACGGGCTATGGTGGGCTGTGGTGGGTTCTGGTGAGCTTGAGACGGGCTGTGGTGGGCTGGGACAGGCTGGGACGAGCTCTGGTGGTCTGGGACAGGCTGTGGTGGGCTCGGACGGGCTGGGACGGGCTGTGGTGGGCCGTGGTGGGCTGGGACGGGCCGTGGTGAGCTGGGACGTGCTGGGATGGACTGGGACGGGCTGTGGTGGGCTGGAACGGGCTGTGGTGAGCTGGAACGGGCTGTGGTGGGGCGTGGTTGGCTGGGACAGGCCGTGGTGAACTGTGGTGGGCTGTGGTGGGCCGTTTTGGGCCGGTATGGGAAGGGATGGTCTATGTTGGGCCGTGGTGGGCTGGGACAGGTCATGGTGGGCTGGGACGGGCTGCGGTGGACTGTGGTGGGCTGTGGTGGGCCGTGGTGGGCTGGGACAGGCCGTGGTGGGCTGTGGTGGGCCGTGGTGGGCTGGGACAGGCCGTGGTGGGCTGTGGTGGGCCGTGGTGGTCTGGGACAGGCTGTGGTGGGCTTTGGTGGGTTCTTGTGAGCTTGAGATGGGCTGTGGTGGGCTGGGACGGGCTGGGACGGGCTCTGGTGGTCTGGAACGAGCTGTGATGGGCTGCAATGGGCTGTGGTGGGCTGGGACGGGCTCTGGTGGGCTGTGGTGGGCTCGGACGGGCTGTGGTGGGCTGTGACGGGCTGGGATGGGCTGTGGCAAGCTGGGATGGGCTGTGGTGGACTGGGACGGGCTGTGGTCGACAGGGACGGGCGGGGACGGGCTGTGGTTGGCTGGGACGGGCTGTGGTGTGCTGGGACAAGCTGTGGTGAGCTTTGGTGGGCCGTGGTTCGCTGTGGTCGGCCGTGGTGGGCTGGGACGGGCCATGGTGGGCTGTGGTGGGCCGTGGTGGTCTGGGACGGGCCATGGTGGGCTGTGGTGGGTTCTGGTGAGCTTGAGACGGGCTGTGGTGGGCTGGGACGGGCTGGGATGGGCTCTGGTGGTCTGGAACAGGTTGGGACGGGCTGTGGTGGGCTGGGATGGGCTGGCACGGGCTGTGGTGGGCTGGGATGGGCTGGCACGGGCTGTGGTGGGCTGGGATGGGCTGGCACGGGCTGTGGTGGGCTGGCACGGGCTGTGGTGGGCTGGGACGGGCTGTGGTGGGCTGGGACGGTCTGTGGTGGGCTGGGACGGGCTGGAACGGGCTGGGATAAGCTGAGACATTCTGTGGTGGGCTGTGGTAGGCTCTGGTCGTCTGGAACGGGCTGTGGTGGGCTGGGACAAGCTGTGGTGGGCGGGGACGGGCTGTGGTGGGCGGGGACGGGCTGTGGTGGGCGGAGACGGGCTGTGGTGGGCGGAGACGGCCTGGGACGGTCTGTGGTGGGCTGGGACATTCTGTGGTGGGCTGGGACGGGCTGGGAGGAGCAGGGACGGGCTGTGGTGGGCGGGTGACGGGCTGGGACGGGCTAGGATAGGCTGAGACAGGCTGTGGTGGCCTGGGACATTCTGTGGTGGGCTGGGACGGGCTCTGGTGGTCTGGGACATACTGTGGTGGGCCGGGACGGGCTGTGGTGGGCCGGGCCGGGCTGTGGTGGGCCGGGCCGGGCTGTGGTGGGCCGGGATGGGCTGTGGTGGGCGGGGATGAGCTGTGGTGGGCGGGGATGGTCTGTGGTGGGCGGAGACGGGTTGTGGTGGGCTGGGACGGGCTGTGATGGGCTGTGGTGGGCCTGGATGGGCTGTGGTGGGCTGGGACGGGCTGTGGTGGGCCGGGACGGGCTGTGGTGGGCTGGGACATTCTGTGGTGGGCTGGAACAGGTTGGGACGGGCTGGGACGGGCTGTGTTGTGCGGGGACGGGCTGTGGCTGGCGGTGATGGGCTGTGGTGCGCTGGGACAGGCTGTGAAGGGCTGTGGTGTGCGGTGACGGTCTGTAGTGAGCTGGGACAGGCTGGGAAGGGCTGTGGTGGGCTGTGGTGGGCTGGAACGGTTTGTGGTGATCTGGAACGGGCTGTGATGGGCTGGGACGGGCTGGGACGGGCTGGGACGGGCTGTGGTGTGCTGGGAAGGGCTGTGGTGGGCTGGGACGGGCTTGGACAGGCTGGGACGGGCTGTGGTGGGCTGGGACGTGCTGTGGTGTGCTGGGACGGGCTGTGGTTTGCTGCGGTCATGTGTGAATGGCTGGGACGGGCTGTGGTGGACTGCGATAAGCTGTGGTGCGCTGGGACGGGCTGTGGTGGGCTGGGACGGGCTGTGGTGGGCTGGGACGGGCTGTGGTGGGCTGGGACGGGCTGCGGTGGGCTGGGACGGGCTGTGGTTTGCTGGGATCATCTGTGATGGGCTGGGACGGGCTGTGGTGGGCTGTAGTAGGCTGAGACGGGCCGTGGTGGCCTGTGGTGGGCTGTGGTGGTCTGTGACGAGCTGTGGTGTGCTGGGATAAGCTGTGGTAGGCTGGGTTGGTCTGTGGAGGGCTGTGGCGGGCTGTGGTGGGGTGTCGTGACCTGTGGTGGGCTGTGAAAGGCTGCGGTGGGCTGGGACGGGTTGCGGTGGGCTGGGACGGGTTGCGGTGGGCTGGGACAGGCTGCGGTGGGCTGGGACGGGCTGCGGTGGGCTGGGACGGGCTGCGATGGGCTGGGACGGGTTGCGGTGGGCTGGGACGGGTTGCGGTGGGCTGGGACGGGCTGCGGTGGGCTGGGACGGGCTGGGACGGGCTGTGGTGGACTGGGACGGGCTGCGGTGGGCTGGGACGGGCTGGGACGGGCTGGGACGGGCTGTGGTGGGCTGGGACAAGCTAAGGTGGGCTGGGACGGGCTGCGGTGGGCTGGGACGGGCTGGGACGGGCTGCGGTGGGTTGGGACGGGCTGCGGTGGTCTGGGACGAGCCGTATTAGGCCGGGACGGGCTGTGGTGGGCTGGGACGGGCCGTGGTGGGTTGTTACAGGCCATGGTGGGCTGGGACAGGCTGTGGTGCGCTGTGGTGGACCGTGGTGGGCTGTGATGGGCTATGGTAAGCTGGGACGGGCTTTCGTGGGCGGGGACGGGCTGCGGTGGGCGGGGACGGGCTGCGGTGGGCTGGGACGGGCTGGGGTGGGCTGGGAAGGCCTGGGACGGGCTGGGACGAGCTGTGACGGGCTGGGACGGGCTGCGGTGGGCTGGGAAGTCCTGGGACGGGACGGGACGAGCTGCAACGGGACGGGACAGGCTGGGACGGGCTGTGCTGGGAAGGGACGGGACGGGTTGTGGTGGGCTGGGACGGGACGGGCTGTTCTGGGACGGGACGGGACGAGCTGGGACGGGACGAGACGGGCTGGGATGGGCCGGGACTGGCTCTGGTGGGCCGTGGTGGGCCGGGACGGGACGGGACGGGCCATGGGGGGCCGGGATGGGCCGTGGTGGGGTGGGACGGGCTGTGGTGGGCTGGGACAGGCTGTGGTGGGTGTGGTGGGCTGGGAAGGGCTGTGGTGAGCTGAGACGGGCTGTGGTGGGCTGCGATGGAAAAGATGGTGGCAGACCTGGTAAGGAGGTCTGCCTGCTCTTCCCTTCTACGTGCCTGGATAACCCTGGGGCAAAGCAGAGCTCTACTGGCTTGGGTAGAGCTAAAACACCTCAAGAGGAGGGAGCTGTCGGCGCTGTTTTGGCTGAATGGAGGCAGGGGGTAGTACCTGTTATGGGAAGGCTATAGGGGAACGTCCTTGCCTTTGTTTAGTCTTACAAGTCCCTCGTATAGAGAACTTCCTTGAGTCTGTTTTCAAAAGCTCGTTTATCAGAGCTCCTGAAGTCGGGCCTCCCTTGCCACGACAGTGTAATCTTCAGGTCTCCCTTCCTTTCTCCCTTAGGTTGAAAACAGCTTTTCTATTTCTGTCCCCATCTGCAAACAGTTCCACAAGAACATCATAGCGAAAGGAGGTGCCAAAATCAAGAAGGTGAGATACTGTTCCTAACACAGGTGGGCCGGGACGGGCCGCGGTGGGCCGGGACGGGCTGGGACAGGCTGTAACCGGCTGTGGTGGGCTGTGGTGGGCTGTCGCGAGCCATGGTGGGCCGTAGTGGGCTGTGGTGGGCGGGGACGGGCTGTGGTGGGCGGGGACGGGCTGTGGTGGGCTGGGGCGGGCTGTGGTGGGCTGGGACGGTCTGTGGTGGGCTGGGACGGTCTGTGGTGGGCTGGGACGGGCTGCTGTGGGCTGGGACGGGCTGGGACAGGCTGGGATAGGCTGAGACATTCTGTGGTGTGCTGTGGTGGGCTCTGGTGGTCCGGGACGGGCTGTGGTTGGGCTGGGACGGGCTGTGGTGGGCTGGGACAAGCTGTGGTTTGCGGGGACAAGCTGTGGTGGGCGGGGACGGGCTGTGGTGGTCCGGGACGGGCTGTGGTGGTCCGGGAGGGGCTGTGGTGGTCCGGGAGGGGCTGTCGTGGTCCGGGACGGGCTGTGGTGGGCGGGGACGGGCTGTGGTGGGCGGGTACGGTCTGTGGTGGGCTGGGACGGTCTGTGGTGGGCTGGGACGGGCTGGGACGGGCTGTGGTGTGCTGGGAAGGGCTGTGGTGGACTGGGACGGGCTTGGACAGGCTGGGACGGGCTGTGGTGGGCTGGGACGGGCTGCGGTGTGCTGGGACGGGCTGTGGTTTGCTGGGGTCATGTGTGAATGGCTGGGACGGGCTGTGGTGGACTGCGATAAGCTGTGGTGGGCTGGGACGGGCTGTGGTGGGCTGGGACGGGCTGTGGTGGGCTGGGACGGGCTGCGGTGGGCTGGGACGGGCTGTGGTTTGCTGGGATCATCTGTGATGGGCTGGGACGGGCTGTGGTGGGCTGTAGTAGGCTGAGACGGGCCGTGGTGGCCTGTGGTGGGCTGTGGTGGTCTGTGACGAGCTGTGGTGTGCTGGGATAAGCTGTGGTAGGCTGGGTTGGGCTGTGGAGGGCTGTGGCGGGCTGTGGTGGGGTGTCGTGACCTGTGGTGGGCTGTGAAAGGCTGCGGTGGGCTGGGACGGGTTGCGGTGGGCTGGGACGGGTTGTGGTGGGCTGGGACGGGTTGTGGTGGGCTGGGACGGGCTGCGGTGGGCTGGGACGGGCTGCGGTGGGCTGGGACGGGCTGTGGTGAGCTTGGACGGGCTGTGGTGAGCTTGGACGGGCTGCGATGGGCTGGGACGGGTTGCGGTGGGCTGGGACGGGCTGCGGTGGGCTGGGACGGGCTGTGGTGGGCTGTGGTGGTCTGGGACGGGCTGTGGTGGGCTGGGACGGGCTGTGGTGGGCTGGGACGGGCTGTGGTGGGCTGGGACGAGCTAAGGTGGGCTGGGACGGGCTGCGGTGGGCTGTGTTGGGCTGGGACGGGCTGTGTTGTGCGGGGACGGGCTGTGGCTGGCGGTGATGGGCTGTGGTGCGCTGGGACAGGCTGTGAAGGGCTGTGGTGTGCGGTGACGGTCTGTAGTGAGCTGGGACAGGCTGGGAAGGGCTGTGGTGGGCTGTGGTGGGCTGGAACGGTTTGTGGTGATCTGGAACGGGCTGTGATGGGCTGGGACGGGCTGGGACGGGCTGTGGTGTGCTGGGAAGGGCTGTGGTGGGCTGGGACGGGCTTGGACAGGCTGGGACGGGCTGTGGTGGGCTGGGACGGGCTGCGGTGTGCTGGGACGGGCTGTGGTTTGCTGGGGTCATGTGTGAATGGCTGGGACGGGCTGTGGTGGACTGCGATAAGCTGTGGTGCGCTGGGACGGGCTGTGGTGGGCTGGGACGGGCTGTGGTATGCGGGGATGGGCTGTGGTGTGCTGGGACGGGCTGTGGTGGGCAAGGACGCACTGTGGGGGGCCGGGACGGGCTGTGGTGGGCTATGGTGAGCTGGGACGGGCTGTGGTGGGCTGAAATGGTCTGTGGCGGGCTGTGGAGGGCTGGGACATGCTGTGTTGGTTTGGAAGGGGCCGTGGTGGGCCGTGGTGGGCTGTGGGTGGCCGTGGTGGGCTGTGGGTGGCCGTGGTGGGCTGTGGTGGGCTGTGCTGGGCTGGGACGGGCTGTGCTGGGCTGGGACGGGCTGTGATGGGCTGGGACGGACTGCGGTGGGCCGGGATGGTCTGTGGTGGGCTGGGACGGGCTGTGGTGGGCTGGGACGGGCTGTGGTGGGCTGGGACAGGCCGTGGTGGGCTGTGGTGGGCTGTGGTAAGCTGGGACGGGCTCTGGTGGGCTGGGACGGTCTGTGGTGAGCTGTGGTGGGCTGGGACGGGCTGTGGTGGGCTGGGACAAGCTGTGGTGGGCTCTGGTAGGATGGGACTGGCTGTGGTGGGCTGGGAAGGGCTGTGGTGGGCTGGGACAGACTGGCACGGGCTGTGGTGGGCTGGTATTGGCTGGCACGAACTGGGACGGGCCGTGGTTGGCTGGGACGGGCTGTGGTGGGCCGCGGTGGGCCGTTGTGGGCTGGGACGGGCCGTGGTGAACTGTGGTGAGCTGTGGTGGGCTGGGATGGGCTGTGGGGGGCTATGACGGGATGTGGTGAGCTGGGACAGGCTGTGGTGAGCTGGATCGGGCTGAGACGGGCTGTGGTGGGCCGGGACGGGCTGGGACGTGCTGGGACGGGCTGTGGTGGGCTGGGACGAGCTGTGGTGGTCTATGGTAAGATGGGACGGGCTGGGACAGGATGTGGTGGGCCGCAATGGACTGGGACAGGCTGGGACGGGCTGTGGTGGGCTGGGACAGGCTGGGACGGGCTGTGGTGGGCTGGGACGAGTTGTGGTGGGCTGGGACGGGCTGACATGGGCTGGGACAGGCTGGGACGCCTTGGACGGGTTGTGGTGGGCGGTGACGGGTTGTGGTGGGCGGTGACGGGCTTTGGTGGGCGGGGACGGGCTTTGGTGGGCTGTGGTGGGCTGGAAAGGGCTGTGGTGGGCTGGGACGGGCTGTGGTGGGCTGGGACGAGCTGTGGTGGGCTGGGACGAGTTCTGGTGGGCTGGGACGGGCTGAGATGGGCTGGGACGGGCTGGGACGCCTTGGACGGGTTGTGGTGGGCTGGGACGGGTTGTGGTGGGCTGGGACGGGCTTGGATGTGCTGTGGTGGGCGGGCACGGTCTGTGGTGGGCTGGAACAGGCTGTGGTGGGCTGGAACAGGCTGTGGTGGGTTGGGACGAGCTGTGGTAAGCTGTAATGGGCTGTGGTGGGTTGTGGTGGGCCGTGGTGGGTTGGGACGTGCCGTGGTGGGCCGGGACCGGTCTTGGTTGGCTGGGACGGGCCGTGGTGGGCCGGGACAGGCCGTAGTGGGTGGGGACAAGTTGTGGTGGGCGGGGACAAGTTGTGGTGGGCGGGGACGGGCTGTGGTGGGCTGGGATGGACAGGCACGAGCTGTGGTGGGCTTGGACGGGCTGTGGTGGGCTAGGACTGGCTATGGTGGGCTGTGGTGGGCTTGGACGGGCTGTGGTTCGCTGGGACAGGCCGTGGTGGGCTGGGACGGGCCGTGGTGAATTGGGACGGGCTGTGGTGGGCTGGGACGGGCTGTGGTGGGCTGGGACGGGCTGTGGTGGGCTGAGGTGGGCTGGGACGGGCCGTGGTGGGCTGGGACGGGCCGTGGTGGGCTGGGACGGGCTGTAGTGGGCTGTGGTGTGCTGTGGAGGGCTGGGACGGGCTGTGATGTGCCGTGGTGGGCTGGGACGGGCCGTGGTGGGCTGGGATGGGCTAGGACGGGCTGTGGTGGGCTGGGATGGGCTGGGATGGGCTGTGGTAGGCTGAGACAGGCTGGTACGTGCTGTGGTGAGCAGAGACGGGCCGTGGTGGGCTGGGACAAGCCGTGGTGGGCTAGGACGGACTGGTACTTGATGTGGTGGGCTGGTACGGGCTGTGGTGGGCTGGGACGGGCTGTGGTGGGCTGGGACGGGCTGGGACTGGCTGTTGTGGGCTGGGACGGGCTGCGGTGGGCTGGGACGGGCTGTGACAGGCTGTCGTGGGCTGGGATGGGCTGGGATGGGCTGGGACGGGCTGTGGTGGGCTGTGGTGGTTTGTGGTGAGCTGTGGTGGGCTGGGATGGGCTGTGGTGGGCGGGGAGAGATTTTGCTGGGCGGGGACAGGCTGTGGTGGGCGAGGACAGTTTGTGGTGGGCTGTGGTGGGCTGGGACGGGCTGTGGTGGGCTGTGGTGGGCTGGGACGGGCTGTGGTGTGCTGGGATGAGCTGTGGTGTGCTGGCACGGGCTGTGGTGGGCTGGCACGGGCTGCGCTGGGCTGGGACGGGCTGCGCTGGGCTGGGACGGGCTGTGGTGGGCTGGGACGGGCTGTGGTGGGCTAGGACGGGCTGCGGTGGGCTGGGACGGGCTGTGGTAGGCTGAGACAGGCTGGTACGTGCTGTGGTGAGTGGAGACAGGCCGTGGTGCGCTGGGACGGGCCGTGGTGGTCTGGGACGGGCCGTGGTGCACTGGGACGGACTGGTACTTGATGTGGTGGGCTGGTACGGGCTGTGGTGGGCTGGGACGGGCTGTGGTGGTCTGGGACAAGCTGGGACTGGCTGTGGTGGGCTGTGACGGGCTGTCGTGGGCTGGGATGGGCTGGGACAGGCTGTGGTGGGCTGTGGTGGGCTGGGACAAGCTGTGACTGGCTGCGGTGGGCTGGGACGGGCTGTGGTAGGCTGGGACGGGTTGTGGTGGGCTGGGACGGGCTGTGGTGGGTTGTGGTGGTCTGGGACGGGTTGTGGTGGTCTGGGACGGGTTGTGGTGGGCTGGGACGGGCTGTGGTGGGCTGGGACGGGTTGTGGTGGGCTGGGACGGGTTGTGGTGGGCTGGTATGGGCCGTGGTGAGCTTTGGTGGGCCGTGGTTCGCTGTGGTCGGCCATGGTGGGCTGGGACGGGCCATGGTGGTCTGTGGTGGGCCGTGGTGGTCTGGGACAGGCTGTGGTGGGCTGTGGTGGGTTCTGGTGAGCTTGAGACGGGCTGTGGTGGGCTGGGACGGGCTGTGGTGGTCTGGGACGGGCCGTGGTGGCCTGGGACGGGCTGTGGTGGGCTGGGACGGGCTGTCGTGGGCTGGGACGGGCTGTCGTGGGCTGGGACGGGCTGTCGTGGGCTGTGGGGGCCTGGGACATGCTGTGGTGGGCTGTGGTGGGCTGGGAAAAGTTGTGACGGGCTGGGACGAGCTGTGACGGGCTGTGGTGTGCTGTAGTGGCCTGTGGTGTGCTGTAGTGGCCTGTGGTGGGCTGGGACGGGCTGTGGTGGGCTGGGACAAACTGTGGTGGGCTATGGTGGGCTGGGATGAGCTGGGACAGGCTGGGACGGGCTGTGGTGGGCTGTGGTGGGCTGGGACGGGCTGTGGTGCGCTGGGATGGGCTGTAGTGGGCTGTGGTGTGCTGTGGAGGGCTGGGACGGGCTGTGATGTGCCGTGGTGGGCTGGGACGGGCCGTGGTGGGCTGGGATGGGCTAGGACGGGCTGTGGTGGGCTGGGACGGGCTGGGACTGGCTGTGGTTGGCTGTGGTGGGCTGGGACGCGCTGTGGTGGGCTGGGACGCGCTGTGGTGGGCTGCGACAAGCTGGGACGGGCCGTGGTGGGATGGCACGGGCTGTGGTGGGCTGGGACGGGCTGTGGTGGGCTGGTACGGGCTGTGGCGGTCTGGAGCGGGCTGTGGTGGGTTGTGGTGAGCTGGGACGGGCTGACACGGGCTGTGGTGGGCTGTGGTGAGCTGGGACCGGCTGTGGTGGGCTGGGACCGGCTGTGGTTGGCGGGGACGGGCTGTGGTGGGCTAGGCCGGGCTGGGACGGGCTGGGACGGGCTATGGTGGGTTGTGGTGAGCTGGGACGGGCTATGGTGGGCTGGGACAAGCTGTGGTGGGCTGGGACGAGCTGGGACGTGCTGTGATGGGCGGTGATGGGCTGGGACAGGCTGTGGTGGGCTGTGGTGGGCTGTGGTGGGCTGTGGTCGGCTGTGGTCGGCGGGGACGTGCTGTGGTGGGCAGGGACGTGCTGTGGTGGGCTTGGACGGGCTGTGGTGGGCTGGGACGGGCTGTGGTCAGCCGTGGTGGGCTGGGACGGGCCGTTGTGGCTCCGGACGGGCTCTGGTGGGTTGGGACGGGCTGTGGTGGGCTGTGGTGGGCTGTGGCGGTCTTTGTTGGGCTAGGACGGGCTGGGAAGGATTGGGACGGTCTGGGACGTGCTGTGGTGGGCTGTGGTGGGCTGTGGCTGGCTGGGGTGGGCTGGGATGGGCTGCGGTGGGCTGTGGCTGGCTGGGACGGGCTGTGATGTGCTGGGACAAGCTGTGGTGGGCTGGGACGGTCTGTGGTGGTCTGGGATGGGCTGTGGTGGGCTGGGACAGGCCGTGGTGAACTGGGACGGGCCGTGGTGGGCTGCGGTAGTCCGTGGTGGGCTGGGAAGGGCCATGGTGAACTGTGATGGGCTGTGGTGGGCCGTGGTGGCCTGGCACGGGCTGTGGTCAGCCGTGGTGGGCTGGCACGGGCTGTGGTGGGCTGGGACGAGCTGTGGTGGGCTGGAACAGGCTGTGATGTGCTGGGACGGGCTGTGGTGGGCCGTGGTGGGCCGGGACCGGCCGTGGTGGGCTGGGACGGGCTCTGGTGGGCTGTGGTGGGCTGGCAGCGGCTGTAGCTGGCTGGGACAGGCTGTGGTCAGCCGTGGTGGGCTGGTACGGGCCGTGGTGGCTCGGGGCGGGCTCTAGTGGGCCGGGACGGGCTCTGGTGGGCTGTGGTGGGCTGTGGTGGGCTGTGCCGGGCTGTGGTGGGCTGTGCCGAGCTGGGACGGGCTAGGACGGGCTGGGACGGGCTGTGCCAGGCTGTGGTGGGCTGTGACGGGCTGTTGTGGGCCGGGACGGGCTGTGGTGGGCCGGGACGGCCTGTGGTGGGCTGGGACGAGTTGTGGTGGGCCGGGACGGGCTGTGGTGGGCTGTGGTGGGTTATGGTGAGCTTAGACGGGCTGTGGTGGGTTGGGACGGTCTGTGGTGGGTTGTGGTGGGCTGGGACGGGCTGTGGTGGGCTGTGACAGGCTGTGGTGGGCTGGGTCGGGCTGTGGCAGGCTGGGATGGGCTTTGGCGGGCCGGGACAGTCTGTGGCGGGCTGTGGCGGGCCGTCGTTGGCCGTGGTTGGCCGTAGTGGGCCGTGGTGAGCCGTGGTGGGCTGTGGTAGGCTGGGACGGGCTGTGGTGACCTGGGACGGGCTGTGGTGGGCTGTGGAGGGCTGGGACGGGCTGTGGAGGGCTGGGACGGGCTGTGGTGGGCTCGACGGGCTGTGGTTGGCTGGGACCGTCTGTTTTGGGCTGGGATGGCCTGCGGTGGCCTGTGGTGGGCTGTGGTGGGCTGTGGTGGGCTGGGACGGGCTGTGGTGGGTTGGGACGGGCTGGGACGGGCTGGGACGGGCAGTGGTGGGCTGGGACGGGCTGTGGTGGGCTGTGAGAGGCTGTGGTGGGCTGGGACGGTCTGTGGTGGGCTGTGGTGTGCTGGGACGGGCTGTGGTGGGCTGTGATGGGCTGTGGTGGGCTGTGGTGTGCTGGGATGGGCTGTGGTGGGCCGGGACGGGCCGTGGTGGGCTGTGGTGTGCCATGTTTATCTGGGACGAGCTGTGGTGGGCCATGGCGGGCCGTTGTGGGCTGGGACGGGCCGTGGTTTGCCGTGGTGGGCTGAAACAGGCTGTGGTGACCTGTGGTGAGCTGTGGTGATCGGTGGTGGGCTGTGGTGACCGGTGGTGGGCTTTGGTGACCTGTGGTGGGCTGTGGTGGGCTGGGACGGGTTGCGGTGGGCTGGGACGGGTTGCGGTGGGCTAGGACGGGCTGCGGTGGGCTGGGACGGGCTGCGGTGGGCTGGGATAAGCTGTGTTGGGCTGCGACGGGCTGTGGTAGGCTGGGATGAGCTGTGGAGGGTTGGGACGGGCTGTGGAGGGTTGTGGAGGGCTGTGCTGGGCTTGGACAGGCTGTGGTGGGCTGAGATTGGCTGTGGTATTCCGTGGTGGGCTGGGACGGGCCGTGCTGGGCTAGGACGGGCTGTGGTGAACTGTGGTGGGCTGTGATGGGCCGTGGTGGGCTGCGACGGGCCGTGGTGGGCTGGGACGGGCCGTGGTGGGCTGGGACAGGCTGTGGTGGGCTGTGGTGGACTGGGAAGGGCCGTGGTGGGCCGTGGTGTGCTCTGGTGGGCCATGGTGGACCGTGGTTGGCCGTGGTGGGCCGGGACAGGCCGTGGTTAGCCGTGGTGGGCTGAAACAGGCTGGGACAGGCTCTGGTGGGCTGGGACGGGCTCTGGTGGGCTGGGACGGGCTGTGGTGGGCTGTGGTGGGCTGGGACGGGCTGTGGTGGGCTGGGACGGGCTGTGGTCGTCTGGGACGGGCCGTGGTGGGCTGAGACGGGCCGTGGTGGGCTGGGACGGGCTGGTACTTGCTGTGGTGGGCTGTTACGGGCTGTGGTGTGCTGTGAGAGGCTGTGGTGGGCTGGGACGAGCTGGGACGGGCTGTGGTGGGCTGGGACGGGCTGTGGTGGGCTGGGACGGGCTGTGGTGGGCCGTAGTGGGCTGTGGTGGGCTGGGACGGGCTGTAGTGGTCTGTGACAAGCTCTTGTGGGCTGTGGTGGGCTGGGACGAGCTGTGGTGGGCTCTGGTGGGCTCTGGTGGGCTGGGACGGGCTGTGGTGGGCTGGGACGGGCTGTGGTGGGCTGGGACGGGCTGGGACGGGCCGTGGTGGGCTGGGACGGGCCGTGGTGGGCTGGGACGGGCCGTGGTGGGCTGGGACGGGTTGGGATAGGCTGCGGTGGGCCGTGGTGTGCTGTGGTGGGCCGTGGTGGGCTGGGATAGGCTGTGGTGAGCTGAGACGGGCTCTGGAGGTCTGTGGTGGGCTAGGACGGCTTGTGGTGGGCTGGGACGGGCTGTGGTGGGCTGTGGTGGGCTTTCGTGGGCCGTGGTGGGCTGGGACGGGCTGCGGTGGGTTGTGGAGAGCTGGGACGGGCTGTGACAGGCTGTGGTGGGCTGCGACGGGCTCTGGGGGTCTGGGACAGGCTTGGACGAGCTGGGACAGGCTGGGACAGGCTGTGGTGGGCTGTGGTGGGCTGGGAGGAGCTGGGACGGGCTGTGGTGGGCTGGGACGGTCTGTGGTGGGCTGTGGTAAGATGAGACGGGCTGTGGTGGGTTGGGACGGGCTGGTACTTGCTGTGGTGGGCTGTTACGGGCTGTGGTGGGCTGTGGTGGGCTGTGGTGGTCTGGGACGAGCTGGGACGGGCTGTTGTGGGCTGGGACGGGCTGTGGTGGGCTGTGGTGGGCTGTGGTGGGCTGGGACGGGCTGTGGTGGGCTCGGACGGGCTGTGGTGGGCCGTAGTGTGCTGTGGTGGGCTGGGACGGGCTGTGGTGGTCTGTGACAAGCTCTTGTGGGCTGTGGTGGGCTGGGACGGGCCGTGGTGGGCTGGGACGGGCCGTGGTGGGCTGGGACGGGTTGGGATAGGCTGCGGTGGGCCGTGGTGTGCTGTGGTGGGCTGTGGTGGGCTGGGATAGGCTCTGGTGAGCTGAGACGGGCTCTGGAGGTCTGTGGTGGGCTAGGACGGGCTGTGGTGGGCTGGGACGGGCTGTGGTGGGCTGTGGTGGGCTTTCGTGGGCCGTGGTGGGCTGGGACGGGCTGTGGTGGGCTGTGGTGGGCTGCGACGGGCTCTGGGGGTCTGGGACAGGCTTGGACGAGCTGGGACAGGCTGGGACAGGCTGTGGTGGGCTGAGACGGGCTGGGAGGGGCTGGGACGGGCTGTGGTGGGCTGGGACGGGCAGTGGTGGGCTGTGGTAAGCTGGGACGGGCTGTGGTGGGCTGTGATGGGCTGTGGTGGGCTGTGGTGTGCTGGGACGGGCTGTGGTGGGCCGGGACGGGCCGTGGTTTGCCGTGGTGGGCTGAAACAGGCTGTGGTGACCTGTGGTGGGCTGTGGTGACCGGTGGTGGGCTGTGGTGACCTGTGGTGGGCTGTGGTGGGCTGGGACGGGTTGCGGTGGGCTGGGACGGGTTGCGGTTGGCTGGGATAAGCTGTGTTGGGCTGCGACGGGCTGTGGTAGGCTGGGATGAGCTGTGGATGGTTGGGACGGGCTGTGGAGGGTTGTGGAGGGCTGTGCTGGGCTTGGACAGGCTGTGGTGGGCTGAGATGGGCCGTGGTGGGATGGGACGGGCCGTGCTGGGCTAGGACGGGCTGTGGTGAACTGTGGTGGGCTGTGATGGGCCGTGGTGGGCTGGGACGGGCCGTGGTAGGCTGGGGTGGGCCGTGGTGGGCTGGGACGGGCCGTGGTGGGCTGGGACAGGCCGTGGTGGGCTGTGGTGGACTGGGAAGGGCCGTGGTGGGCCGTGGTGTGCTCTGGTGGGCCATGGTGGACCGTGGTGTGCCGTGGTGGGCCGGGACAGGCCGTGGTTAGCCGTGCTGTGCTGAAACAGGCTGGGACAGGCTCTGGTGGGCTGGGACGGGCTGTGGTGGACTGGGACGGGCCGTGGTGGGCTGGGACGGGCTGTGGTGGGCTGTGGTGGGCTGGGACGGGCTGTGGTCGTCTGGGACGGGTTGTGGTGAGCTGAGACGGGCCGTGGTGGCCTGACACGGGCCGTGGTGGTCTGGGACGGGCTGGTACTTGCTGTGGTGGGCTGTTACGGGCTGTGGTGTGCTGTGAGAGGCTGTGGTGGTCTGAGACGAGCTGGGACGGGCTGTGGTGGGCTGGGACGGGCTGTGGTGGGCTGGGACGGGCCGTGGTAGGCTGGGACGGGCCGTGGTGGGCTGCGACGGGCTGTGGTGGGCTGGGACGGGCCGTGGTGGGCTGGGACAGGTTGGGATAGGCTGCGGTGGGCCGTGGTGGGCTGGGATAGGCTGTGGTGAGCTGACACGGGCTCTGGAGGTCTGTGGTGGGCTAGGACGGTTTGTGGTGGGCTGGGACGGGCTGTGGTGGGCCGTGGTGGGCTGTGGTGGGCTTTCGTGGGCCGTGGTGGGCTGGGACGGGCTGTGGTGGGCTGGGACGGGCTGCGGTGGGTTGTGGAGAGCTGGGACGGGCTGTGACAGGCTGTGGTGGGCTGCGACGGGCTCTGGGGGTCTGGGCCAGGCTTGGACGAGCTGGGACAGGCTGGGACAGGCTGTGGTGGGCTGACACGGGCTGGGAGGGGCTGGGACGGGCTGTGGTGGGCTGGGACGGTCTGTGGTGGGCTGTGGTAAGCTGGGACGGGCCGTGGTGTCCTGGGACGGGCCGTGGTGGGCTGGGACAGGCTGTGGTGGGCTGTGGTGGACTGGGAAGGGCCGTGGTGGGCCGTGGTGTGCTCTGGTGGGCCATGGTGGACCGTGGTTGGCCGTGGTGGGCCGGGACAGGCCGTGGTTAGCCGTGCTGGGCTGAAACAGGCTGGGACGGGCTCTGGTGGGCTGCGACGGGATATGGTGGGCTGGGACGGGCCGTGGTGGGCTGGGACGGGCCGTGGTGGGCTGTGGTGGGCTGGTACTTGCTGTGGTGGGCTGTTACGGGCTGTGGTGTGCTGTGAGAGGCTGTGGTGGTCTGGGACGAGCTGGGACGGGCTGTGGTGGGCTGGGACGGGCTGTGGTGGGCTGGGACGGGCTGTGGTGGGCCGTAGTGGGCTGTGGTGGGCTGGGACGGGCTGTGGTGGTCTGTGACAAGCTCTTCTGGGCTGTGGTGGGCTGGGACGAGCTGTGGTGGGCTCTGGTGGGCTGGGACGGGCTGTCGTGGGCTGGGATGGGCTGTCGTGGGCTGGGACGGGCTGGAACGGGCCGTGGTGGGCTGGGACGGGCCGTGGTGGGCTGGGACAGGCCGTGGTGGTCTGGGACGGGTTGGGATAGGCTGCGGTGGGCTGGGACGGGCTGTGGTGGGTTGTGGTGAGCTGAGACGGGCTGTGGTGAAATTGGACGAGCTGTGGTGGGCTGTGGTGAACTGGGAAGGGCTCTGGTGGTCTGGAATGGGCTGTGGTGGGCTGGGACGGGCCGTGGCGGGCTGCGGTGGGCTGGGACGGGCTGCGGTGGGCTGGGACGGGCTGTAGTGGGCTGAGGCGGGCTGTGGTGGGCTTCACGGGCTGTGGTGGTCTGTGGTGGCCTGGGACGTGCTGTGGTGGGCTGGGACGGGCTGTGGTGGGCTGTGGTGGGTTCTGAAGGGCTGTGGTGGGCTGTGGTGGGTTGGGACACGCTGTGGTGGGTAGGGACGGGCTGTGGTGGGCTGTGGTGTGTTGTGACGGGTTGGCACGGGCTGGGACGGGCCGTGGTGGGCTGGGATAGGCTGCGGTGGGCTGTGGTGGGCTGTGGTGGGCTGGGACGGGCTGTGGTGGGTTGGGACGGGCTGGGACGGGCAGTGGTGGGCTGGGTCGGGCAGTGGTGGGCTGGGACGGGCTGTGGTGGGCTGGGACGGTCTGTGGTGGGCTGGGACGGTCTGGTGTGGGCTGTGGTAAGCTGGGACGGGCTGTGGTGGGCTGTGGTGTGCTGGGACGGGCTTTGGAGGGTTTGGACGGGCTGGGACGGGCTGGGACGGGCAGTGGTGGGCTGGGACGGGCAGTGGTGGGCTGGGACGGGCTGTGGTGGGCTGGGACGGTCTGTGGTGGGCTGGGACGGTCTGTGGTGGGCTGTGGTAAGCTGGGACGGGCTGTGGTGGGTTGTGATGGACTGTGGTGGGCTGTGGTGTGCTGCGATGGGCTGTGGTGGGCCGGGACGGGCCGTGGTGGGCTGTGGTGCGCCGTGTTTATCTGGGACGAGCTGTGGTGGGCCATGGCGGGCCGTGGTGGGCTGGGACGGGCCGTGGTTTGCCGTGGTGGGCTGAAACAGGCTGCGGTGACCTGTGGTGGGCTGTGGTGACCTGTGGTGGGCTGTGGTGACCTGTGGTGGGCTGTGGTGGGCCGGGACGGGCCGTGGTGGGCTGTGGTGCGCCGTGTTTATCTGGGACGAGCTGTGGTGGGCCATGGCGGGCCGTGGTGGGCTGAAACAGGCCGTGGTTTACCGTGGTGGGCTGAAACAGGCTGTGGTGACCTGTGGTGGGCTGTGGTGACCTGTGGTGGGCTGTGGTGGGCTGGGACGGGTTGCGGTGGGCTGGGATAAGCTGTGTTGGGCTGCGACGGGCTGTGGTAGGCTGGGATGAGCTGTGGAGGGTTGGGACGGGCTGTGGAGGGTTGTGGAGGGCTGTGCTGGGCTTGGACAGGCTGTGGTGGGCTGAGATGGGCCGTGGTGGTCCGTGGTGGGCTGGGACGGGCCGTGCTGGGCTAGGACGGGCTGTGGTGAACTGTGGTGGGCTGTGATGGGCCGTGGTGGGCTGGGACAGGCCGTGGTGGGCTGGGACGGGCTGTGGTGGGCTGGGACGGGCCGTGGTGGGCTGGGACAGGCTGTGGTGGGCTGTGGTGGACTGGGAAGGGCCGTGGTGGGCCGTGGTGTGCTCTGGTGGGCCATGGTGGACCGTGGTTGGCCGTGGTGGGCCGGGACAGGCCGTGGTTAGCCGTGCTGTGCTGAAACAGGCTGGGACGGGCTCTGGTGGGCTGGGACGGGATGTGGTGGACTGGGACGGGCCGTGGTGGGCTGGGACGGGCTGTGGTGGGCTGGGACGTGCCGTGGTGGGCTGGGGTCGTCTGGGACGGGTTGTGGTGAGCTGAGACGGGCCGTGGTGGGCTGAGACGGGCCGTGGTGGGCTGGGACGGGCTGGTACTTGCTGTGGTGGGCTGTTACGGGCTGTGGTGTGCTGTGAGAGGCTGTGGTGGGCTGGGACGGGCCGTGGTGGGCTGGGACGGGCTGGTACTTGCTGTGGTGGGCTGTTACGGACTTTGGTGTGCTGTGAGAGGCTGTGGTGGTCTGGGACGGGCTGTGGTGGGCTGGGACGGGCTGTGGTGGGCTGGGACGGGCTGTGGTGGGTTGTGGTGAGCTGAGACGGGCTGTGGTGAAATTGGACGGGCTGTGGTGGGCTGTGGTGAACTGGGAAGGGCTCTTGTGGTCTGGAATGGGCTGTGGTGGGCTGGGACGGGCCGTGGCGGGCTGCGGTGGGCTGGGACGGGCCGTGGTGGGCTGGGACAGGCTCTGGTGGGCCGGGACAGACTCTGGTGCGCTGTGGTGGGCTATGGTGCGCTGTGGTGGGTTGTGGTGAGCTAGAACGGGTTGTGGTGGGCTGGGACGGGCTATAGTGGGCTGGGACGGGATTGTGGTGGGCTGGGACGGGCTCTGATGGTCTGCGGCGGCCGTGGTGGGCTGGGACGGGCTGTGGTGGGCTGGGACGGGCTGGGAAGGGCTGTGGTGGGTTGTGGTGAGCTGGGACGACCTCTGGTGGGCTGGGACGGGCTGTGACGGGCTGTGGTGGGCTGTGGTAAGCTGGGACGGGCTCAGGTGGGTTGGGGCAGGCTGTGGTGCGCTGTGGTTGGCTGGGACGGGCTGTGGTGGGCGGGGACGGGCTTTGGTGGGTTAGTGGTGGGCTGGGACGACCTCTTGTGGTCTGGGACGGGCTGTGGTGGGCTGTGGTGAGCTGGGACGGGCTCTGGTGGGTTGGCACGGGGCGTGGTGGGCTGTGGTGGGCTGGGACGGGCTGTGGTGTGCTGGGACGGGCTGTGGTGGGTTGGCACAAGGCGTGGTGGGCTGTGGTGGGCTGGGACGGGCTGTGGTGGGCTGAGATGGGCCGTGGTGGTCCGTGGTGGGCTGGGACGGGCCGTGGTGGGCTGGGACGGGCCGTGGTGGGCTGGGGTGGGCCGTGGTGGGCTGGGACAGGCTGTGGTGGGCTGTGGTGGACTGGGAAGGGCCGTGGTGGGCCGTGGTGTGCTCTGGTGGGCCATGGTGGACCGTGGTTGGCCGTGGTGGGCCGGGACAGGCCGTGGTTAGCCGTGGTGGGCTGAAACAGGCTGGGACGGGCTCTGGTGGGCTGGGACGGGCCGTGGTGGGCTGGGACGGGCTGTGATGGGCTGTGGTGTGCTGGGACGGGCTGTGGTCGTCTGGGACGGGTTGTGGTGAGCTGAGACAGGCCGTGGTGGGCTGAGACGGGCCGTGGTGGGCTGGGACGGGCTGGTACCTTCTGTGGTGGGCTGTTACGGGCTGTGGTGTGCTGTGAGAGGCTGTGGTGGTCTGGGACGGGCTGTGGTAGGCTGGGACGGGCTGTGGTGGGCTGGGACGGGCTGTCGTGGGCCGTAGTGGGCTGTGTTGGGCTTGGACGGGCTGTGGTGGTCTGTGACAAGCTCTTGTGGGCTGTGGTGGGCTGGGACGAGCTGTGGTGGGCTCTGGTGGGCTGGGACGGACTGTCGTGGGCTGGGACGAGCTGTCGTGGGCTGGGACGGGCTGGGACGGGCCGTGGTGGGCTGGGACGGGCCGTGGTGGGCTGGGACGGGTTGGGATAGGCTGTGGTGGGCTGGGACGGGCTGTGGTGGGTTGTGGTGAGCTGAGACGGGCTGTGGTGAAATTGGACGGGCTGTGGTGGGCTGTGGTGAACTGGGAAGGGCTCTGGTGGTCTGGAATGGGCTGTGGTGGGCTGGGACGGGCCGTGGCGGGCTGCGGTGGGCTGGGACGGGCTGTGGTGGGCTGGGACAGGCTCTGGTGGGCCGGGACAGACTCTGGTGCGCTGTGGTGGGCTGTGGTGGGCTATGGTGCGCTGTGGTGGGTTGTGGTGAGCTAGAACGGGTTGTGGTGGGCTGGGACGGGCTATAGTGGGCTGGGACGGGATTGTGGTGGGCTGGGACGGGCTCTGATGGTCTGCGGCGGCCGTGGTGGTCTGGGACGGGCTGTGGTGGGCTGTGGTGAGCTGGGACGGGCTCTGGTGGGTTGGCACGGGGCGTGGTGGGCTGTGGTGGGCTGGGACGGGCTCTGGTGGTCTGGGACATACTGTGGTGGGCTGGGACGGGCTGGGACGGGCTGTGGTGCTCTGTGGTGGGCTGGGACGTGCCGTGGTGGACCGTGGTGGGCTTGGATGGGCCGTGGTGGGCTTGGATGGGCCGGGGTTGGCTGTGGTCTGCCGTGGTGGGCTGTGGTCGGCCGTGGTGGGCTGTGGTGGGCTGTGGTCGGTTGTGGTGGGCTGGGACGGGCTGTGGTGGGCTGAGATGGGATGTGGTGGTCTGGGACAGGCTGTAATGGGCTGGGATGGGCTGTGGTGCGCCTTGGTGGGCTGTGTTGGGCCCGGATGGGCCGTGGTGGGCTGGGACGGGCTGTGGTGGGCTGGGACGGGCCGTGGTTGGCTGGGACGGGCTGTGGTGGGCTGTGGTGTGATGGGACGAGCTGTGGTGGGCTGGGATCGGCTGGGATAGGCTGTGGTTGGTTATGGTGGGCTGGGAAGAGCTGTGGAGGTCTGGGACAAGCTGTGGTGGGCTGTGGTGGGCTGGGACGGGCTGTAGTGGGCTGAGGCGGGCTGTGGTGGGCTTCACGGGCTGTGGTGGGCTGTGGTGGTCTGTGGTGGCCTGGGACGTGCTGTGGTGGGTTCTGAAGGGCTGTGGTGGGCTGTGGTGGGTTGGGACACGCTGTGGTGGATAGGGACGGGCTGTGGTGGGCTGTGGTGTGTTGTGACGGGTTGGCACGGGCTGGGACGGGCCGTGGTGGGCTGGGATGGGCTGCGGTGGGCTGTGGTGGGCTGGGACAGGGTCTGGTGAGCTGAGACGGGCTCTGGAGGGCTGTGGTGGGCTGGGACGGGCTGTGGTGAACTGTGGTGGGTCGTGGTGGGCTTTCGTGGGCTGTGGTGGGCTGGGACGGGCTGTGGTGGGCGAGGACGGGCTGGGACGGGCTGTGGTGGGTTGTGGAGAGCTGTGACGGGCTGTGGTGGGCTGCGACGGGCTCTGGTGGTCTGGGACGGGCTGGGACAGGCTGGGACGGGCTGTGGTGGGCTGAGACGGGCTGGGAGGGGCTGGGACGGGCTGTGGTGGTCTGGGACGGGCTGTGTTGGGCGGGGACGGGCTGTGGTGGGCTGGAACGGACTGTGGTGGTCCTGGACGGGCTCTGGTGGGCTGTGGTGGGCTGGGATGGGCTGTGGTGAGCTGGGACGGGCTGGGACGGGCTGTGGGTGGCTGGGACGGGCTGTGGTGGGCTGGGACTTGCTGTGGTGTGCTGTGGTTTGTCCATCAAACAGCTTCTCTGTTTTTCTGTCTCTCAGGCCAACAGTTTTACCGTCTCCTCGGTCTCTGCCCCCTCTTGGCTTCATCGTTTCATTATTAGAAAGAAAGGACAGGACCTGGCCAAAATAACTCAGCAGATGCCAAAGGTATGGGTGAGCTGGTTAGCTTAGCACCCCCGGCGTAGAAAAAGGTTTAGTCCAGATCACTCGTCACGAAAGAGAGAGGTGTATTCTAGCGTGGGTAAAACCAGGGGGAAATGACACAGATCTTTGCTGTTCAAGGGAACCCTCTCTTTTACTGCTGCAAACACTGCTCCTCCTATGTTATTGTCATGGGTTGAGCCCTTCCAAGGAAGCTTTATGTGGTGCTGTTTTGAGAACTGATGTAGTAGGATACCTGGAAATGGCGAGTGCAGCAAGGCTTCTCCCTGGGGAGTTAGACGGTATCTAGATAAAGGCTAAATGAGTAAACTTCTCCAAAGCCCTTGCAGAAACCGGGACGGCACCAGAGCCTTGGGCTCTAGGCACTGCCATATGGCCGAAATTGTTAAGTTTCTGACTTGTAAAATTGTGGGGATTTGGTCTGGGCTTTTGGGGAAGGAGCACATCTCTCAGTGGCAGGGATCGATGGTGTAGGCCTGACCAAAAGCATTGGCCTGGCTTGGATCTTGGCAAATTCTGAAGAGATTCATTGTCCTTCACCTCAAGGTTCACATCAAATTCACTGGAGGAGAGGATAACATCACTTTGGAAGGACCTACAGAAGATGTGCATGTGGCTCAGGAACAGATTGAAGCCGTGCTCAAGGAACTGGTGAGCTGCAGTTACTAGTTCCAGTAAGAAACTGGGGGAAGAAGGGGCAACAGAGCAGAGGTGATGAGGTGTTTGTCACATCCATAGGATGTCTTGGCATGCTTAATCGAACTTGCAGGAGACAAATTGTGTGGCAGGTGGATGACACCCCTTGGTCATCCATAGCATCCTTGAAAAGTCAGCATTAATTTTTTTGGTGCGGAGAAGGAAGGATTCTCTTGGTTATAGCTGGAGAGGCATAGAAGTGAGTCTTTTCAATGTTTCATGAGCACAATGCTCTCTTCTCAAAGCAGAGGAATGCTTGTGCTCTGCTTAAGAGCAGAAGTGCTTGTAGCTGACCGCTGGTGAGTCAGTGCCAATACTGGCAGTAGGCAGTTACTTAGGGCACGAGACAGAAGCGGTGGCCTGTCCTACCTGGCCCTATATAATATAATATATAATAGTGGACATACATACATATATAGATATAGATATAAAAATATAATTCTTTTTAGATCCACGGGATGGATTACGCAATAATCAAGGCTGACCGCCAATTCCACCGACACCTCATTGGCAAGAACGCAGCTAAACGGTAAGTGGAGTGCCTTTCTAGTCCTTCCCATGCTCACACTCTTCGTGTTTAGTAGATGGTATCAGGGGCTCTGTAGCTCACCCAGTGTGCTGTCTCCATCACGTTTCCTCTGCTTTCCTGGAGTGGTGGTGGTACAAGGAGAGAAATGGGCCGTCAGGCCTTGCGATGGCTTGAACGTGTGAAAGTACCTTGGGAGCCTGAACAGTAGTGGAATTACTTCTCTGTGCGAATGACATTTTAGCAGCCAGTTGTGGGTGGTGGAAATGTGCTTGGTGAGCTTCTCCCTGTAGAGGAATGAAGGCGGTGGGTTGATTAGCATTGATAACACGCAGCTGTGGCCTTGCCTCAGAGGCAGTGGGTTGATTGACGTGGATGACGTGCAGGTGTAGCTGGTTCCCGCTAAGGGGTTAAATAGCCCTGTGGCTTGTGGGAGAGGGTGTCAGCTGGAGGAGGAGCAGTGTGGTCTGGCCTCTGGAGGAAGGCGCTACAGCACCGGCAGTAGAATATGGTCAACGGTAAAGCCTTGTTGCGGTCTGCTAGTTTGATAGCACTGCAACGTGTCCCCAGCCAAGAGTTTGGGGTAGAAAGGAACGATTATCCTCTGCTCTAAATGTGATACTGTTTGGGGAAGAAACACGCCTCGCTCTGACAAGGGAACAATGGGCTCTGTAGATGCCACGGTATTTACTTGGACAGGCTCTCGTGTGGCACAGGTCTGCTCTCAGTGAGCTCCAGGGGGAAGAGGCAATTTCCCCTGGCTCAACCCTACCACCGCTGAGCCCTTCCCAGAGGCGGCTTTACTTCTTCAACAGCCTCTGAGCAGTGATAATCAAGGTGCCTTGCTTCCAGGTCTTTGCCTAGCAGATGGCGTCACCACAGTCCTTGCCTCGAAGTGAACAGGATGAAGGATCTGTACAAGGTGTCTGTGCGCATTCCCCCGGACAACGAGAAGAGCAACCCGATCAGAATGGAAGGAGACCCACAGGGGGTCCCACAGGCCAAGAAAGAGCTGCTGGAACTCGCTTCCCGTATGGTGAGTGGGTAGGACGTGATGTTTGGGAGACTGCAGGGTTTGCGCTCTCGTGTTCCCTTGTAACCTTCTGGTGCGAGTGTGTGCCCCTTGCCCACGGAGCACTTGGATCTCATGACAAGTGCAAGTTCCTCTTCACAAATGTCTTCCCCTGTTCCCTCGGGTAGCCTTTCTCTGTCAACGCAGAGTGAATTTTGTCTGGAGAAAAGAGGGACAGTGCTGGCAAGTAAACCGTCGGGCAGCAAACCGCTAAGTCAAAGTAGATGGCTCTCCGGCTGAACACTCAGTGTGCCCTCTGTTCCCATCAGGAAAATGAACACGCTGCGGACCTAATCGTTGAGCAGAAATTCCACCGGACCATCATTGGGCAGAAGGCTGAGCGGGTCTGGGAAATCCGGGAGCAATTCCCAGAGGTAAGGCTTTGTAGGAGAGGAGGAATCCAGAGGGGATATTTCCTACATGGGTAGTAGGCCTGTCGTCACAGAAGTCGTAACTTTAGTGGCTCTGTAGCGCAAGTGTCTGAGAAGATAGTTCTTTTAGCCAGAGGCCGCTAACACGGTTCCCCGTTTCTGAATGGGAAAAGGGCATGAGTAGGATCCCCCCAACCTTTGCATGTGTCTGACACAAGGGTTCTTGCTTTTGCTTGAGCTAACTAGAAATGACCGCTCCTGCAGGTTATCATCAGCTTCCCAGACCCTGCACACAAGAGTGACATCGTCCAACTCCGAGGTCCCAAAAACGAGGTGGAGAAGTGCACCGAGTACATGCAAAAGATGGTGGCAGACCTGGTAAGGAGGTCTTCTGCCTGCTCTTCCCTCCTACGTGCCTGGATAACCCTGGGGCAAAGCAGAGCTCTACTGGCTTGGGTAGAGCTAAAACACCTCAAGAGGAGGGAGCTGTCAGCTCTGTTTTGGCTGAATGGAGGCAGGGGGATAGTACCTGTTATGGGAAGGCTATAGGGGAACGTCCTTGCCTTTGTTTAGTCTTACAAAAGTCCCTCGTATAGAGAACTTCCTTGGGTCTAAGCCTGTTTTCAAAAGCTCGTTTATCAGAGCTCCTGAAGTCGGGCCTCCCTTGCCACGACAGTGTAAACTTCATGTCTCCCTTCCTTTCTCCCTTAGGTTGAAAACAGCTTTTCTATTTCTGTCCCCATCTGCAAACAGTTCCACAAGAACATCATAGCGAAAGGAGGTGCCAAAATCAAGAAGGTGAGATACTGTTCCTAACACAGGTGGGCCGGGACGGGCCGCGGTGGGCCGGGACGGGCTGGGACAGGCTGTAACCGGCTGTGGTGGGCTGTGTTGGGCTGGGGCGGGTTGGGACGGGCTGGGACTGGCTTTGGTGGGCTGTGGTGGGCTGGGACGGGCCGGGACGGGCTGGGACGGGCCGGGACGGGCCGTGGTGGGCTGGGACGGTCTGTGGTGGGCTGGGACGAGCCGTAATAGGCCGGGACGGGCCGTGGTGGGCGGGGACGGGCCGTGGTGGCCCGGGACGGGCTGGGACAGGCTGTAACCAGCTGTGGTGTGCTGTGGTGGGCTGGGACGGGCCGTGGTGGGCTGGGACGGGCCGTGGTGGGCTGGGACGGGCCGGGGTGGGCTGGGACGGGCCAGTACTTGATGTGATGGGCTGGGACGGGCCGTGATGGGCTGTGGTGTGCCGTGATGGGCTGTGGTGTGCCGTGATGGGCTGTGGTGTGCCGTGGTGGGCTGTGGTGTGCCGTGGTGGGCTGGGACGGGCCGTGGTGGGCTGTGGTGGGCTGGGACGGGCCGTGGTGGGCTGTGGTGTGCCGTGATGGGCTGGGACGGGCCGTGGTGGGCTGGGACGGGCCGTGGTGGGCTGGGACGGGCCGTGGTGGGCTGGGACGGGTTGGGACGGGCTGGGACTGGCTTTGGTGGGCCGTGGCGGGCTGGGACGGTCCGTGGCGGGCTGGGACGGGCCGTGGCGGGCTGGGACGGGCCGTGGCGGGCTGGGACGGGCCGTGGCGGGCTGGGACGGGCCGTGGCGGGCTGGGACGGGCTGTGGTGGGCTGGGACGAGCCGTAGTAGGCCGGGACGGGCCGTGGTGGGTTGTTATGGGCCGTGGTGGGCCGGGACGGGCCGTGGTGGGCTGGGACGGGCCGTGGTGGGCCGGGACGAACTGTGGTGTGCCGGGACGAACTTTGGTGGTCTGTGGTGGGCTGGGACGGGCTGTGGCGAGCTGGGACGGGACATGGTGGTCTGGAACGGGCCGTGGCGGGCTGGGACGGGCCGTGGCGGGCTGGGAAGGGCCGTGGTGGGCTGGGATGGGCCGTGGAAAGCCGTGGTGGGCCGTGGTAAGCTGTGACGGGCAGTTGTGGGCTGGGATGGACTCTGGTGTGGTGGGACGGGCTGCGGTGGGCTGTGGTGGGCTGGGACGGGCTGCGGTGGGCTGTGGTGGGCTGGGACCGGCTGCGGTGGGCTGTGGTGGGCTGGGACCGGCTGCGGTTGGCTGTGGTGGGTTGTGGTGAGCTGTGACAGGCTGTGGTGGGCTGGAATGGGCTGGGACGGGCTGTGGTGGGTGTGGTGGACTCGAACGCGCTGTAGTGAGCTGAGATGGGCTGTGGTGGGCTGGGATTTGCTGGGACGGCTGGGACGGTCCGTGGTGGGCTGGGACGGGCTGTGGTGGGCTGTGGTGGGCCGTGGTTCGCTGTGGTGGGCCGTGGTGGGCTGGGACAGGCCGTGGTTATCTGTGGTGGGCCGTGGTGGTCTGGTACGGGCTATGGTGGGCTGTGGTGGGTTCTGGTGAGCTTGAGACGGGCTGTGGTGGGCTGGGACAAACTGGGACGAGCTCTGGTGGTCTGGGACAGGCTGTGGTGGGCTCGGACGGGCTGGGACGGGCTGTGGTGGGCCGTGGTGGGCTGGGACGGGCCGTGGTGAGCTGGGACGTGCTGGGATGGACTGGGACGGGCTGTGGTGGGCTGGAACGGGCTGTGGTGAGCTGGAACGGGCTGTGGTGGGGCGTGGTTGGCTGGGACAGGCCGTGGTGAACTGTGGCGGGCTGTGGTGGGCCGTCGTGGGCCGTTTTGGGCCGGTATGGGAAGGGATGGTCTATGTTGGGCCGTGGTGGGCTGGGACAGGTCATGGTGGGCTGGGACGGGCTGCGGTGGACTGTGGTGGGCTGTGGTGGGCCGTGGTGGGCTGGGACAGGCCGTGGTGGGCTGTGGTGGGCCGTGGTGGGCTGGGACAGGCCGTGGTGGGCTGTGGTGGGCCGTGGTGGTCTGGGACAGGCTGTGGTGGGCTTTGGTGGGTTCTTGTGAGCTTGAGATGGGCTGTGGTGGGCTGGGACGGGCTGGGACGGGCTCTGGTGGTCTGGAACGAGCTGTGATGGGCTGCAATGGGCTGTGGTGGGCTGGGACGGGCTCTGGTGGGCTGTGGTGGGCTGGGACGGGCTGTGGTGGGCGGGGACGGGCTGTGGTGGGCTGTGACGGGCTGGGATGGGCTGTGGCAAGCTGGGATGGGCTGTGGTGGACTGGGACGGGCTGTGGTCGACAGGTACGGGCGGGGACGGGCTGTGGTGGGGCTGGGACGGGCTGTGGTGTGCTGGGACAAGCTGTGATGAGCTTTGGTGGGCCGTGGTTCGCTGTGTTCGGCCGTGGTGGGCTGGGACGGGCCATGGTGGGCTGTGGTGGGCCGTGGTGGTCTGGGACAGGCTGTGGTGGGCTGTGGTGGGTTCTGGTGAGCTTGAGACGGGCTGTGGTGGGCTGGGACGGGCTGGGATGGGCTCTGGTGGTCTGGAACAGGTTGGGACGGGCTGGGACGGGCTGTGGTGGGCTGGGATGGGCTGGCACGGGCTGTGGTGGGCTGGCACGGGCTGTGGTGGGCTGGCACGGGCTGGGACGGGCTGGGATGGGCTGTGGTGGGCTCGGACGGGCTGTGGTGGGCTGGGACGGGCTGGGACGGGCTGGGACGGGCTGTGGTGGGCTGGGACGGGCTGGGACGTGCTGTGGTGTGCTCGGACGGGCTGTGGTGTGCTGGGACGGGCTGTGGTGGGCTGTGGTGGTCTGGGACGGGCTGTGGTGGGCTGTGGTGGGTTTTGCTGAGCTTGAGACGCGCTGTGGTGGGCTGGGACGGGCTGAGACGAGTTCTGGTTGTCTGGAACGAGCTGGGACGGGCTGTGATGGGCTGGGACGGGCCGTGGTGGGCTGGGACGGGATGTGGTGGTCTGGAATGGTCTGTGGTGGGCTGGGACGGGCTGTGGTGGGCTGGGACGGGCTGCGGCAGGCTGCGACGGGCTGAGACGGGCTATGCTGGTCTGTGGTGGGCTGTGGTGGGCGGGGACGGGCTGTGGTGGGCGGGGACGGGCTGTGGTGGGCTGGGACGGGCTGTGGTGGGCTGGGACGGGCTGTGGTGGGCCGTGGTGGGCGGGGACGGGCCGTGGTGGGCCGGGATGGGAAGGGGTGGGCTGTGGTGGTCTGTGGTGGGCTGGGACAGGTCGTGGTGAGCTGGGACGGGCCGTGGTGGGCTGTGGTGGGCCGTGGTCGTCTTGGACAGGCTGTGGTGGGCTTTGGTGGGTTCTTGTGAGCTTGAGATGGGCTGTGGTGGGCTGGGACGGGCTGGGACGGGATCTGATGATCTGGAACGAGCTGTGATGTGCTGCAATGGGCTGTGGTGGGCTGGGACGGGCTGGGATGGGCTCTGGTGGGCTGTGGTGGGCTGGGACGGGCTGTGGTGGGATGGGACATGCTGTGGTGTGCTGGGACGAGCTGTCGTGGGCTGGGACGGGCTGGGACGGGCTGGGACGAGTTGTAGTGTGCTGGGACGGCCTGGGGAGGGCGGGGACGTGCTGTGGTGTGCTGGGACGGGCTGTGGTGTGCTGAGATGGGCTGTGGTGGGCTGGGATTTGCTGGGACGGCTGGGACGGTCCGTGGTGGGCTGGGACGGGCTGTGGTGGGCTGTGGTGGGCCGTGGTTCGCTGTGGTGGGCCGTGGTGGGCTGGGACGGGCCGTGGTTATCTGTGGTGGGCCGTGGTGGTCTGGTACGGGCTATGGTGGGCTGTGGTGGGTTCTGGTGAGCTTGAGACGGGCTGTGGTGGGCTGGGACAAACTGGGACGAGCTCTGGTGGTCTGGGACAGGCTGTGGTGGGCTCGGACGGGCTGGGACGGGCTGTGGTGGGCCGTGGTGGGCTGGGACGGGCCGTGGTGAGCTGGGACGTGCTGGGATGGACTGGGACGGGCTGTGGTGGGCTGGAACGGGCTGTGGTGAGCTGGAACGGGCTGTGGTGGGGCGTGGTTGGCTGGGACAGGCCGTGGTGAACTGTGGTGGGCTGTGGTGGGCCGTTTTGGGCCGGTATGGGAAGGGATGGTCTATGTTGGGCCGTGGTGGGCTGGGACAGGTCATGGTGGGCTGGGACGGGCTGCGGTGGACTGTGGTGGGCTGTGGTGGGCCGTGGTGGGCTGGGACAGGCCGTGGTGGGCTGTGGTGGGCCGTGGTGGGCTGGGACAGGCCGTGGTGGGCTGTGGTGGGCCGTGGTGGTCTGGGACAGGCTGTGGTGGGCTTTGGTGGGTTCTTGTGAGCTTGAGATGGGCTGTGGTGGGCTGGGACGGGCTGGGACGGGCTCTGGTGGTCTGGAACGAGCTGTGATGGGCTGCAATGGGCTGTGGTGGGCTGGGACGGGCTCTGGTGGGCTGTGGTGGGCGGGGACGGGCTGTGGTGGGCTGTGACGGGCTGGGATGGGCTGTGGCAAGCTGGGATGGGCTGTGGTGGACTGGGACGGGCTGTGGTCGACAGGGACGGGCGGGGACGGGCTGTGGTGGGCTGGGACGGGCTGTGGTGTGCTGGGACAAGCTGTGGTGAGCTTTGGTGGGCCGTGGTTCGCTGTGGTCGGCCGTGGTGGGCTGGGACGGGCCATGGTGGGCTGTGGTGGGCCGTGGTGGTCTGGGACGGGCCATGGTGGGCTGTGGTGGGTTCTGGTGAGCTTGAGACGGGCTGTGGTGGGCTGGGACGGGCTGGGATGGGCTCTGGTGGTCTGGAACAGGTTGGGACGGGCTGGGACGGGCTGTGGTGGGCTGGGATGGGCTGGCACGGGCTGTGGTGGGCTGGCACGGGCTGTGGTGGGCTGGGATGGGCTGGCACGGGCTGTGGTGGGCTGGCACGGGCTGTGGTGGGCTGGGACGGGCTGTGGTGGGCTGGGACGGTCTGTGGTGGGCTGGGACGGGCTGGAACGGGCTGGGATAGGCTGAGACATTCTGTGGTGGGCTGTGGTGGGCTCTGGTCGTCTGGAACGGGCTGTGGTGGGCTGGGACAAGCTGTGGTGGGCGGGGACGGGCTGTGGTGGGCGGAGACGGGCTGTGGTGGGCGGAGACGGCCTGGGACGGTCTGTGGTGGGCTGGGACATTCTGTGGTGGGCTGGGACGGGCTGGGAGGAGCAGGGACGGGCTGTGGTGGGCGGTGACGGGCTGGGACGGGCTAGGATAGGCTGAGACAGGCTGTGGTGGCCTGGGACATTCTGTGGTGGGCTGGGACGGGCTCTGGTGGTCTGGGACATACTGTGGTGGGCCGGGACGGGCTGTGGTGGGCCGGGACGGGCTGTGGTGGGCCGGGCCGGGCTGTGGTGGGCCGGGATGGGCTGTGGTGGGCGGGGATGAGCTGTGGTGGGCGGGGATGGTCTGTGGTGGGCGGAGACGGGTTGTGGTGGGCTGGGACGGGCTGTGATGGGCTGTGGTGGGCCTGGATGGGCTGTGGTGGGCTGGGACGGGCTGTGGTGGGCCGGGACGGGCTGTGGTGGGCTGGGACATTCTGTGGTGGGCTGGAACAGGTTGGGACGGGCTGGGACGGGCTGTGTTGTGCGGGGACGGGCTGTGGCTGGCGGTGATGGGCTGTGGTGCGCTGGGACAGGCTGTGAAGGGCTGTGGTGTGCGGTGACGGTCTGTAGTGAGCTGGGACAGGCTGGGAAGGGCTGTGGTGGGCTGTGGTGGGCTGGAACGGTTTGTGGTGATCTGGAACGGGCTGTGATGGGCTGGGACGGGCTGGGACGGGCTGGGACGGGCTGTGGTGTGCTGGGAAGGGCTGTGGTGGGCTGGGACGGGCTTGGACAGGCTGGGACGGGCTGTGGTGGGCTGGGACGTGCTGTGGTGTGCTGGGACGGGCTGTGGTTTGCTGCGGTCATGTGTGAATGGCTGGGACGGGCTGTGGTGGACTGCGATAAGCTGTGGTGCGCTGGGACGGGCTGTGGTGGGCTGGGACGGGCTGTGGTGGGCTGGGACGGGCTGTGGTGGGCTGGGACGGGCTGTGGTGGGCTGGGACGGGCTGCGGTGGGCTGGGACGGGCTGTGGTTTGCTGGGATCATCTGTGATGGGCTGGGACGGGCTGTGGTGGGCTGTAGTAGGCTGAGACGGGCCGTGGTGGCCTGTGGTGGGCTGTGGTGGTCTGTGACGAGCTGTGGTGTGCTGGGATAAGCTGTGGTAGGCTGGGTTGGGCTGTGGAGGGCTGTGGCGGTCTGTGGTGGGGTGTCGTGACCTGTGGTGGGCTGTGAAAGGCTGCGGTGGGCTGGGACGGGTTGCGGTGGGCTGGGACGGGTTGCGGTGGGCTGGGACAGGCTGCGGTGGGCTGGGACGGGCTGCGGTGGGCTGGGACGGGCTGCGATGGGCTGGGACGGGTTGCGGTGGGCTGGGACGGGTTGCGGTGGGCTGGGACGGGCTGCGGTGGGCTGGGACGGGCTGGGACGGGCTGTGGTGGACTGGGACGGGCTGCGGTGGGCTGGGACGGGCTGGGACGGGCTGTGGTGGGCTGGGACAAGCTAAGGTGGGCTGGGACGGGCTGCGGTGGGCTGGGACGGGCTGCGGTGGGTTGGGACGGGCTGCGGTGGTCTGGGACGAGCCGTAGTAGGCCGGGACGGGCTGTGGTGGGCTGGGACGGGCCGTGGTGGGTTGTTACAGGCCATGGTGGGCTGGGACAGGCTGTGGTGCGCTGTGGTGGACCGTGGTGGGCTGTGATGGGCTATGGTAAGCTGGGACGGGCTTTCGTGGGCGGGGACGGGCTGCGGTGGGCGGGGACGGGCTGCGGTGGGCTGGGACGGGCTGGGGTGGGCTGGGAAGGCCTGGGACGGGCTGGGACGAGCTGTGACGGGCTGGGACGGGCTGCGGTGGGCTGGGAAGTCCTGGGACGGGACGGGACGAGCTGCAACGGGACGGGACAGGCTGGGACGGGCTGTGCTGGGAAGGGACGGGACGGGTTGTGGTGGGCTGGGACGGGACGGGCTGTTCTGGGACGGGACGGGACGAGCTGGGACGGGACGAGACGGGCTGGGATGGGCCGGGACTGGCTCTGGTGGGCCGTGGTGGGCCGGGACGGGACGGGCCATGGGGGGCCGGGATGGGCCGTGGTGGGGTGGGACGGGCTGTGGTGGGCTGGGACAGGCTGTGGTGGGTGTGGTGGGCTGGGAAGGGCTGTGGTGAGCTGAGACGGGCTGTGGTGGGCTGCGATGGAAAAGATGGTGGCAGACCTGGTAAGGAGGTCTGCCTGCTCTTCCCTTCTACGTGCCTGGATAACCCTGGGGCAAAGCAGAGCTCTACTGGCTTGGGTAGAGCTAAAACACCTCAAGAGGAGGGAGCTGTCGGCGCTGTTTTGGCTGAATGGAGGCAGGGGGTAGTACCTGTTATGGGAAGGCTATAGGGGAACGTCCTTGCCTTTGTTTAGTCTTAGAAGTCCCTCGTATAGAGAACTTCCTTGAGTCTGTTTTCAAAAGCTCGTTTATCAGAGCTCCTGAAGTCGGGCCTCCCTTGCCACGACAGTGTAATCTTCAGGTCTCCCTTCCTTTCTCCCTTAGGTTGAAAACAGCTTTTCTATTTCTGTCCCCATCTGCAAACAGTTCCACAAGAACATCATAGCGAAAGGAGGTGCCAAAATCAAGAAGGTGAGATACTGTTCCTAACACAGGTGGGCCGGGACGGGCCGCGGTGGGCCGGGACGGGCTGGGACAGGCTGTAACCGGCTGTGGTGGGCTGTGGTGGGCTGTCGCGAGCCATGGTGGGCCGTAGTGGGCTGTGGTGGGCGGGGACGGGCTGTGGTGGGCGGGGACGGGCTGTGGTGGGCTGGGGCGGGCTGTGGTGGGCTGGGACGGTCTGTGGTGGGCTGGGACGGTCTGTGGTGGGCTGGGACGGGCTGCTGTGGGCTGGGACGGGCTGGGACAGGCTGGGATAGGCTGAGACATTCTGTGGTGTGCTGTGGTGGGCTCTGGTGGTCCGGGACGGGCTGTGGTTGGGCTGGGACGGGCTGTGGTGGGCTGGGACAAGCTGTGGTTTGCGGGGACAAGCTGTGGTGGGCGGGGACGGGCTGTGGTGGTCCGGGACGGGCTGTGGTGGTCCGGGAGGGGCTGTGGTGGTCCGGGAGGGGCTGTCGTGGTCCGGGACGGGCTGTGGTGGGCGGGGACGGGCTGTGGTGGGCGGGTACGGTCTGTGGTGGGCGGGTACGGTCTGTGGTGGGCTGGGACGGTCTGTGGTGGGCTGGGACGGTCTGTGGTGGGCTGGGACGGGCTGGGACGGGCTGTGGTGTGCTGGGAAGGGCTGTGGTGGACTGGGACGGGCTTGGACAGGCTGGGACGGGCTGTGGTGGGCTGGGACGGGCTGCGGTGTGCTGGGACGGGCTGTGGTTTGCTGGGGTCATGTGTGAATGGCTGGGACGGGCTGTGGTGGACTGCGATAAGCTGTGGTGGGCTGGGACGGGCTGTGGTGGGCTGGGACGGGCTGCGGTGGGCTGGGACGGGCTGTGGTTTGCTGGGATCATCTGTGATGGGCTGGGACGGGCTGTGGTGGGCTGTAGTAGGCTGAGATGGGCCGTGGTGGCCTGTGGTGGGCTGTGGTGGTCTGTGACGAGCTGTGGTGTGCTGGGATAAGCTGTGGTAGGCTGGGTTGGGCTGTGGAGGGCTGTGGCGGGCTGTGGTGGGGTGTCGTGACCTGTGGTGGGCTGTGAAAGGCTGCGGTGGGCTGGGACGGGTTGCGGTGGGCTGGGACGGGTTGTGGTGGGCTGGGACGGGTTGTGGTGGGCTGGGACGGGCTGCGGTGGGCTGGGACGGGCTGCGGTGGGCTGGGACGGGCTGTGGTGAGCTTGGACGGGCTGTGGTGAGCTTGGACGGGCTGCGATGGGCTGGGACGGGTTGCGGTGGGCTGGGACGGGCTGCGGTGGGCTGGGACGGGCTGTGGTGGGCTGTGGTGGTCTGGGACGGGCTGTGGTGGGCTGGGACGGGCTGTGGTGGGCTGGGACGGGCTGTGGTGGGCTGGGACGAGCTAAGGTGGGCTGGGACGGGCTGCGGTGGGCTGTGTTGGGCTGGGACGGGCTGTGTTGTGCGGGGACGGGCTGTGGCTGGCGGTGATGGGCTGTGGTGCGCTGGGACAGGCTGTGAAGGGCTGTGGTGTGCGGTGACGGTCTGTAGTGAGCTGGGACAGGCTGGGAAGGGCTGTGGTGGGCTGTGGTGGGCTGGAACGGTTTGTGGTGATCTGGAACGGGCTGTGATGGGCTGGGACGGGCTGGGACGGGCTGTGGTGTGCTGGGAAGGGCTGTGGTGGGCTGGGACGGGCTTGGACAGGCTGGGACGGGCTGTGGTGGGCTGGGACGGGCTGCGGTGTGCTGGGACGGGCTGTGGTTTGCTGGGGTCATGTGTGAATGGCTGGGACGGGCTGTGGTGGACTGCGATAAGCTGTGGTGCGCTGGGACGGGCTGTGGTGGGCTGGGACGGGCTGTGGTATGCGGGGATGGGCTGTGGTGTGCTGGGACGGGCTGTGGTGGGCAAGGACGCACTGTGGGGGGCCGGGACGGGCTGTGGTGGGCTATGGTGAGCTGGGACGGGCTGTGGTGGGCTGAAATGGTCTGTGGCGGGCTGTGGAGGGCTGGGACATGCTGTGTTGGTTTGGAAGGGGCCGTGGTGGGCTGTGGGTGGCCGTGGTGGGCTGTGGGTGGCCGTGGTGGGCTGTGGTGGGCTGTGCTGGGCTGGGACGGG
Source organism: Falco biarmicus (assembly GCF_023638135.1). Taxonomy (NCBI): domain Eukaryota; kingdom Metazoa; phylum Chordata; class Aves; order Falconiformes; family Falconidae; genus Falco; species Falco biarmicus. Next base: position 76,101 of record NW_026612010.1, on the reverse strand, counting down.
CTGTGCTGGGCTGGGACGGGCTGTGATGGGCTGGGACGGACTGCGGTGGGCCGGGATGGTCTGTGGTGGGCTGGGACGGGCTGTGGTGGGCTGGGACGGGCTGTGGTGGGCTGGGACAGGCCGTGGTGGGCTGTGGTGGGCTGTGGTAAGCTGGGACGGGCTCTGGTGGGCTGGGACGGTCTGTGGTGAGCTGTGGTGGGCTGGGACGGGCTGTGGTGGGCTGGGACAAGCTGTGGTGGGCTCTGGTAGGATGGGACTGGCTGTGGTGGGCTGGGAAGGGCTGTGGTGGGCTGGGACAGACTGGCACGGGCTGTGGTGGGCTGGTATTGGCTGGCACGAACTGGGACGGGCCGTGGTTGGCTGGGACGGGCCGTGGTGGGCCGCGGTGGGCCGTTGTGGGCTGGGACGGGCCGTGGTGAACTGTGGTGAGCTGTGGTGGGCTGGGATGGGCTGTGGGGGGCTATGACGGGATGTTGTGAGCTGGGACAGGCTGTGGTGAGCTGGATCGGGCTGAGACGGGCTGTGGTGGGCCGGGACGGGCTGGGACGTGCTGGGACGGGCTGTGGTGGGCTGTGGTGGGCTGTGACGAGCTGTGGTGTGCTGGGATAAGCTGTGGTAGGCTGGGTTGGGCTGTGGAGGGCTGTGGCGGGCTGTGGTGGGGTGTCGTGACCTGTGGTGGGCTGTGAAAGGCTGCGGTGGGCTGGGACGGGTTGCGGTGGGCTGGGACGGGTTGTGGTGGGCTGGGACGGGTTGTGGTGGGCTGGGACGGGCTGCGGTGGGCTGGGACGGGCTGCGGTGGGCTGGGACGGGCTGTGGTGAGCTTGGACGGGCTGTGGTGAGCTTGGACGGGCTGCGATGGGCTGGGACGGGTTGCGGTGGGCTGGGACGGGCTGCGGTGGGCTGGGACGGGCTGTGGTGGGCTGTGGTGGTCTGGGACGGGCTGTGGTGGGCTGGGACGGGCTGTGGTGGGCTGGGACGAGCTAAGGTGGGCTGGGACGGGCTGCGGTGGGCTGTGTTGGGCTGGGACGGGCTGTGTTGTGCGGGGACGGGCTGTGGCTGGCGGTGATGGGCTGTGGTGCGCTGGGACAGGCTGTGAAGGGCTGTGGTGTGCGGTGACGGTCTGTAGTGAGCTGGGACAGGCTGGGAAGGGCTGTGGTGGGCTGTGGTGGGCTGGAACGGTTTGTGGTGATCTGGAACGGGCTGTGATGGGCTGGGACGGGCTGGGACGGGCTGTGGTGTGCTGGGAAGGGCTGTGGTGGGCTGGGACGGGCTTGGACAGGCTGGGACGGGCTGTGGTGGGCTGGGACGGGCTGCGGTGTGCTGGGACGGGCTGTGGTTTGCTGGGGTCATGTGTGAATGGCTGGGACGGGCTGTGGTGGACTGCGATAAGCTGTGGTGCGCTGGGACGGGCTGTGGTGGGCTGGGACGGGCTGTGGTATGCGGGGATGGGCTGTGGTGTGCTGGGACGGGCTGTGGTGGGCAAGGACGCACTGTGGGGGGCCGGGACGGGCTGTGGTGGGCTATGGTGAGCTGGGACGGGCTGTGGTGGGCTGAAATGGTCTGTGGCGGGCTGTGGAGGGCTGGGACATGCTGTGTTGGTTTGGAAGGGGCCGTGGTGGGCTGTGGGTGGCCGTGGTGGGCTGTGGGTGGCCGTGGTGGGCTGTGGTGGGCTGTGCTGGGCTGGGACGGGCTGTGCTGGGCTGGGACGGGCTGTGATGGGCTGGGACGGACTGCGGTGGGCCGGGATGGTCTGTGGTGGGCTGGGACGGGCTGTGGTGGGCTGGGACGGGCTGTGGTGGGCTGGGACAGGCCGTGGTGGGCTGTGGTGGGCTGTGGTAAGCTGGGACGGGCTCTGGTGGGCTGGGACGGTCTGTGGTGAGCTGTGGTGGGCTGGGACGGGCTGTGGTGGGCTGGGACAAGCTGTGGTGGGCTCTGGTAGGATGGGACTGGCTGTGGTGGGCTGGGAAGGGCTGTGGTGGGCTGGGACAGACTGGCACGGGCTGTGGTGGGCTGGTATTGGCTGGCACGAACTGGGACGGGCCGTGGTTGGCTGGGACGGGCCGTGGTGGGCCGCGGTGGGCCGTTGTGGGCTGGGACGGGCCGTGGTGAACTGTGGTGAGCTGTGGTGGGCTGGGATGGGCTGTGGGGGGCTATGACGGGATGTTGTGAGCTGGGACAGGCTGTGGTGAGCTGGATCGGGCTGAGACGGGCTGTGGTGGGCCGGGACGGGCTGGGACGTGCTGGGACGGGCTGTGGTGGGCTGTGGTGGGCTGGGACGAGCTGTGGTGGTCTATGGTAAGATGGGACGGGCTGGGACAGGATGTGGTGGGCCGCAATGGACTGGGACAGGCTGGGACGGGCTGTGGTGGGCTGGGACAGGCTGGGACGGGCTGTGGTGGGCTGGGACGAGTTGTGGTGGGCTGGGACGGGCTGACATGGGCTGGGACAGGCTGGGACGCCTTGGACGGGTTGTGGTGGGCGGTGACGGGTTGTGGTGGGCGGTGACGGGCTTTGGTGGGCGGGGACGGGCTTTGGTGGGCTGTGGTGGGCTGGAAAGGGCTGTGGTGGGCTGGGACGGGCTGTGGTGGGCTGGGACGAGCTGTGGTGGGCTGGGACGAGTTCTGGTGGGCTGGGACGGGCTGAGATGGGCTGGGACGGGCTGGGACGCCTTGGACGGGTTGTGGTGGGCTGGGACGGGTTGTGGTGGGCTGGGACGGGCTTGGATGTGCTGTGGTGGGCGGGCACGGTCTGTGGTGGGCTGGAACAGGCTGTGGTGGGCTGGAACAGGCTGTGGTGGGTTGGGACGAGCTGTGGTAAGCTGTAATGGGCTGTGGTGGGTTGTGGTGGGCCGTGGTGGGTTGGGACGTGCCGTGGTGGGCCGGGACCGGTCTTGGTTGGCTGGGACGGGCCGTGGTGGGCCGGGACAGGCCGTAGTGGGTGGGGACAAGTTGTGGTGGGCGGGGACAAGTTGTGGTGGGCGGGGACGGGCTGTGGTGGGCGGGGATGGGCTGTGGTGGGCGGGGACGGGGTGTGGTGAGCGGGGACGGGCTTTGGTGGGCTGTGGTGGGCTGGGACGAGCTGTGGTGGGCTGGGACGGGCTGTGGTGGGCTGGGACGGGCTGTGGTGGGCTGGGACGGGCTGTGGTGGGCTGGGACGGACTGTGGTGTCCTGGGACGGGCTGTGGTGGGCTGGGACTGGCTCTGGTGGGCCGGGACGTGCTGTGGTAGGCTGTGGTGGGCTGGGATGGGCTGTCGTGGGCTGGGACGGGCTGTCGTAGGCTGGGTCGCACTGTGGTGGGCTGGGACGGGCTGTGGTGGGCTGGGACGGACTGTGGTGTGCTGGGACAAGCTGTGGTGGGCTCTGGTGGGCTGAGACGGGCTCTGGTGGGCTGGGACGGGCTCTGGTGGGCTGGGACAAGCTGTGGTGGGCTGTGGTGGGCTGAGACGTTATGTGGTGGGCTGTGGTGTGCTGTGGTGGGCTGGGACGGGTTGTGGTGGGCTGTGGAGGGCTGGGACAGGCCGTGGTGGGCTGTGGTGGGCTGTGGTAAGCTGGGACGGGCTCTGGTGGGCTGGGACGGTGTGTGGTGAGCTGTGGTGGGCTGGGACGGGCTGTGGTGGTCTGGGACAAGCTGTGGTGTGCTCTGGTGGGATGGGACGGGCTGTGGTGGGCTGTGGTGGGCTGGGACTGGCTGTGGTGGGCTGGGAAGGGCTGTGGTGGGCTGGGACAGGCTGGCACGGGCTGTGGTGGGCTGGTATTGGCTGGCACGAACTGGGACGGGCCGTGGTGGGCTGGGACGGGCCGTGGTGGTCTGGGACGGGCTGTGGTGGGCCGCGGTGGGCCGTTGTGGGCCGGGACGGGCTGTGGTGAACTGTTTTGAGCTGTGGTGGGCTGGGATGGGCTGTGGGGGGCTATGACGGGATGTGGTGAGCTGGGACGGGCTGTGGTGAGCTGGATCGGGCTGAGACGGGCTGTGGTGGGCCGGGACGGGCTGGGACGGGCTGTGGTGGGCTGGGACGAGCTGTGGTGGTCTATGGTGGGATGGGACGGGCTGGGATGGGATGTGGTGGGCCGCAATGGACTGGGACAGGCTGGGACGGGCTGTGGTGGACTGGGACAGGCTGGGACAGGCTGGGATAGGCTGGGACGGGCTGTGGTTGGCTGGGACGGGCTGACATGGGCTGGGACGGGCTGGGACGCCTTGGACGGGTTGTGGTGGGCGGTGACGGGCTTTGGTGGGCGGGGACGGGCTTTGGTGGGCGGGGACGGGCTTTGGTGGGCTGTGGTGGGCTGGAACGGGCTGTGGTGGGCTGGGACGGGCTGTGGTGGGCTGGGACGAGCTGTGGTGGGCTGGGACGAGTTCTGGTGGGCTGGGACGGGCTGAGATGGGCTGGGACGGGCTGGGACGCCTTGGACGGGCTGTGGTGGGCGGTGACGGGTTGTGGTAGGCTGGGACGGGCTTGGATGTGCTGTGGTGGGCGGGCACGGTCTGTGGTGGGCTGGAACAGGCTGTGGTGGGTTGGGACGGGCTGTGGTAAGCTGTAATGGGCTGTGGTGGGTTGTGGTGGGCTGGGCTGGGCCGTGGTGGGTTGGGACGTGCCGTGGTGGGCCGGGACTGGTCTTGGTTGGCTGGGACGGGCCGTGGTGGGCCGGGAAGGGCCGTAGTGGGTGGGGACAAGTTGTGGTGGGCGGGGACAAGTTGTGGTGGGCAGGGACGGGCTGTGGTGGGCGGGGATGGGCTGTGGTGGGCTGTGGTGGGCTGGGACGAGCTGTGGTGGGCTGGGACGGGCTGTGGTGGGCTGTGGTGGGCTGGGACGGGCCGTGGTGGGCTGGGACGGACTGTGGTGTCCTGGGACGGGCTGTGGTGGGCTGGGACGGACTGTGGTGGGCTGGGTCAAGCTGTGGTGGGCTCTGGTGGGCTGGGACGGGCTGTGGTGGGCTGGGACGGACTGTGGTGGGCTGGGACAAGCTGTGGTAGGCTGAGAAGGGCTGTGGTGGGCTGGGACGGGCTCTGGTTGGCTGGGACAAGCTGTGGTGGGCTGAGACGGGCTGTGGTGGGCTGGGACGGAATGCGGTGGGCTGTGGTGGGCTGTGGTGGGCCGTGGTGGGCTGGGACAGGCTGTGGTGGGCTATGACGTGCCGTGGTGTGCCATGGTGAACTGTGGTGGGCTGTGGTAAGCCGTGGTGGGTTGTGGTGGGCCGTGGTGGGCTGTGGTCGGACGTGGTGGGCTGGGACAAGCTGTGGTGGGCTGGGAGGGGCCGTGCTGGGCCAGGACCGGCCTTGGTTGGCCGTGACGGGCCGTGGTGGGCCGGGCCGGGCTGTAGTGGGCGGGGACAAGTTGTGGTGGGCGGGGACACGCTGTGGTGAGCAGGGAAGGGTTGTGGTGGCCTGGGACGGGCTGGGACGGGCTGTGTTGGGCGGGGACGGGCTTTGGTGGGCTCTGGTGGGCTGGAACGGGCTCTGGTGGGCTGGGACGGGCTGTGGTAAGCTGTAATGGGCTGTGGTGGGGTTGGACGTGCTGTGGTGGGTTGTGGTGAGCTGAGATGGGCTGGGACGGGCTGTGGTGGGCTGTATTGGGCTATGGTGGGCTGTGGTGGGCTGGGACGGGCTGTGGCGGGCTGGGACGGGCTGTGGTGGGCTGTGGTGGGACGGGACAGGCTGTGGTGGGCTGGGACGGGCTGTGGTGGTCTACGGTAGCCTGTGGTGTACTGTAGTGGTCTGTGGTGGGCTGGGACGGGCTGTGCTGGGCTGGGACGGGCTGTGGTGGGCTGTGGTTGGACGGGACGGGCTGCGGTGAGCCAGGACGGGCTGTGGTGTGCTGAGACGGGCTGTGGTGGGCCGGGACGGGCTGTGGTGGGCCGGGATGGGCTATGGTGGGCCGGGACAAGCTGTGGTAGGTTGGGACGGGCTCTGGTGGACTGGGACGGTCTGTGGTGGGCTGGAACAGGCCGTGGTGGGCTGGGATGGGCTGTGGTGGGGTGTGGTGAGCTGAGACGGTCTGGGAGGGGCTGAAACGGGCTGGGCCGGCTCTGGGGGTCTGGGAGGGGCTGGGAAGGCCTGTGGTGGGCTGGGACAAGCTGGGACGGGCTGGGACGGGCAGTGGTGGGCTGGGACGGGCAGTGGTGGGCTGAGGTGGGCCGCGGTGGGCCGGGACGGACCATGGTGGGCCGGGACGGGCGGTGATGGGCCTGGACGGGCCGTGGTGGACTGTAGTGGGCTGGGACGGGCTTTGGTGGGCCGGGACGTGCTGTTGTAGGCTGTGGTGTGCTGGGACGGGCTGTGGTGGGCTGGGACGGGCTGTGGTGGGCTGGGACGTGCTGCGGTGGGCTGTGGTGGGCTGGGACGGGCTGTGGTGAGTGGGGACGGGCTGTGGTGGGCGGGGGACGGGCTTTGGTGGGCTCTGGTGGGCTGGAACGGGGTCTGGTGGGCTGGGACGGGCTGTGGTAAGCTGTAATGGGCTGTGGTGGGCTTGGACGGGCTGTGGTGGGTTGTGGTGAGCTGAGACGGGCTGTGGTGGGCTGTATTGGGCTGTGGTGGGCTGTATTGGGCTGTGGCGGGCTGGGACGGGCTGTGGCAGGCTGGGACGGGCTGAGACGGGCTGTGGTGGGCTGGGATGGGCTGTGGTGGTCTGGGACTGGCTGTGGTGGGCTGTGGTGGGACGGGACGGGCTGTGGTGAGCCAGGACGGGCTGTGGTGTGCTGAGACAGGCTGTGGTGGGCCGGGACGGGCTGTGGTGGGCCGGGACGGGCTGTGGTGAACTGTTTTGAGCTGTGGTGGGCTGGGATGGGCTGTGGGGGGCTATGACGGGATGTGGTGAGCTGGGACGGGCTGTGGTGAGCTGGATCGGGCTGAGACGGGCTGTGGTGGGCCGGGACGGGCTGGGACGGGCTGTGGTGGGCTGGGACGAGCTGTGGTGGTCTATGGTGGGATGGGACGGGCTGGGATGGGATGTGGTGGGCCGCAATGGACTGGGACAGGCTGGGACGGGCTGTGGTGGACTGGGACAGGCTGGGACAGGCTGGGATAGGCTGGGACGGGCTGTGGTTGGCTGGGACGGGCTGACATGGGCTGGGACGGGCTGGGACGCCTTGGACGGGTTGTGGTGGGCGGTGACGGGCTTTGGTGGGCGGGGACGGGCTTTGGTGGGCGGGGACGGGCTTTGGTGGGCTGTGGTGGGCTGGAACGGGCTGTGGTGGGCTGGGACGGGCTGTGGTGGGCTGGGACGAGCTGTGGTGGGCTGGGACGAGTTCTGGTGGGCTGGGACGGGCTGAGATGGGCTGGGACGGGCTGGGACGCCTTGGACGGGCTGTGGTGGGCGGTGACGGGTTGTGGTAGGCTGGGACGGGCTTGGATGTGCTGTGGTGGGCGGGCACGGTCTGTGGTGGGCTGGAACAGGCTGTGGTGGGTTGGGACGGGCTGTGGTAAGCTGTAATGGGCTGTGGTGGGTTGTGGTGGGCTGGGCTGGGCCGTGGTGGGTTGGGACGTGCCGTGGTGGGCCGGGACTGGTCTTGGTTGGCTGGGACGGGCCGTGGTGGGCCGGGAAGGGCCGTAGTGGGTGGGGACAAGTTGTGGTGGGCGGGGACAAGTTGTGGTGGGCAGGGACGGGCTGTGGTGGGCGGGGATGGGCTGTGGTGGGCTGTGGTGGGCTGGGACGAGCTGTGGTGGGCTGGGACGGGCTGTGGTGGGCTGTGGTGGGCTGGGACGGGCCGTGGTGGGCTGGGACGGACTGTGGTGTCCTGGGACGGGCTGTGGTGGGCTGGGACGGACTGTGGTGGGCTGGGTCAAGCTGTGGTGGGCTCTGGTGGGCTGGGACGGGCTGTGGTGGGCTGGGACGGACTGTGGTGGGCTGGGACAAGCTGTGGTAGGCTGAGAAGGGCTGTGGTGGGCTGGGACGGGCTCTGGTTGGCTGGGACAAGCTGTGGTGGGCTGAGACGGGCTGTGGTGGGCTGGGACGGAATGCGGTGGGCTGTGGTGGGCTGTGGTGGGCCGTGGTGGGCTGGGACAGGCTGTGGTGGGCTATGACGTGCCGTGGTGTGCCATGGTGAACTGTGGTGGGCTGTGGTAAGCCGTGGTGGGTTGTGGTGGGCCGTGGTGGGCTGTGGTCGGACGTGGTGGGCTGGGACAAGCTGTGGTGGGCTGGGAGGGGCCGTGCTGGGCCAGGACCGGCCTTGGTTGGCCGTGACGGGCCGTGGTGGGCCGGGCCGGGCTGTAGTGGGCGGGGACAAGTTGTGGTGGGCGGGGACACGCTGTGGTGAGCAGGGAAGGGTTGTGGTGGCCTGGGACGGGCTGGGACGGGCTGTGTTGGGCGGGGACGGGCTTTGGTGGGCTCTGGTGGGCTGGAACGGGCTCTGGTGGGCTGGGACGGGCTGTGGTAAGCTGTAATGGGCTGTGGTGGGGTTGGACGTGCTGTGGTGGGTTGTGGTGAGCTGAGATGGGCTGGGACGGGCTGTGGTGGGCTGTATTGGGCTATGGTGGGCTGTGGTGGGCTGGGACGGGCTGTGGCGGGCTGGGACGGGCTGTGGTGGGCTGTGGTGGGACGGGACAGGCTGTGGTGGGCTGGGACGGGCTGTGGTGGTCTACGGTAGCCTGTGGTGTACTGTAGTGGTCTGTGGTGGGCTGGGACGGGCTGTGCTGGGCTGGGACGGGCTGTGGTGGGCTGTGGTTGGACGGGACGGGCTGCGGTGAGCCAGGACGGGCTGTGGTGTGCTGAGACGGGCTGTGGTGGGCCGGGACGGGCTGTGGTGGGCCGGGATGGGCTATGGTGGGCCGGGACAAGCTGTGGTAGGTTGGGACGGGCTCTGGTGGACTGGGACGGGCTGTGGTGGGCTGGAACAGGCCGTGGTGGGCTGGGATGGGCTGTGGTGGGGTGTGGTGAGCTGAGACGGTCTGGGAGGGGCTGAAACGGGCTGGGCCGGCTCTGGGGGTCTGGGAGGGGCTGGGAAGGCCTGTGGTGGGCTGGGACAAGCTGGGACGGGCTGGGACGGGCAGTGGTGGGCTGGGACGGGCAGTGGTGGGCTGAGGTGGGCCGCGGTGGGCCGGGACGGACCATGGTGGGCCGGGACGGGCGGTGATGGGCCTGGACGGGCCGTGGTGGACTGTAGTGGGCTGGGACGGGCTTTGGTGGGCCGGGACGTGCTGTTGTAGGCTGTGGTGTGCTGGGACGGGCTGTGGTGGGCTGGGACGGGCTGTGGTGGGCTGGGACGTGCTGCGGTGGGCTGTGGTGGGCTGGGACGGGCTGTGGTGAGCGGGGACGGGCTGTGGTGGGCGGGGACGGGCTTTGGTGGGCTCTGGTGGGCTGGAACGGGGTCTGGTGGGCTGGGACGGGCTGTGGTAAGCTGTAATGGGCTGTGGTGGGCTTGGACGGGCTGTGGTGGGTTGTGGTGAGCTGAGACGGGCTGTGGTGGGCTGTATTGGGCTGTGGTGGGCTGTATTGGGCTGTGGCGGGCTGGGACGGGCTGTGGCAGGCTGGGACGGGCTGAGACGGGCTGTGGTGGGCTGGGATGGGCTGTGGTGGTCTGGGACTGGCTGTGGTGGGCTGTGGTGGGACGGGACGGGCTGTGGTGAGCCAGGACGGGCTGTGGTGTGCTGAGACAGGCTGTGGTGGGCCGGGACGGGCTGTGGTGGGCCGGGACGGGCTGTGGTGGGCCGTGACGGGCTGTGGTGGGCCGGGACTGGCTGTGGTGGGCCAGGACGGGCTGTGGTGGGCCGGGACGGGCTGTGGTGGGACGGGACGGGCTGTGGTGGGACGGGACGGGCTGTGGTGTGCCGGGACGGGCTGTGGTGGGCTGGGACGGGCTGTGGTGAGCCGTGGTGGGCCGTTGTGGGCTGGGACGGGCCGTGGTGAACTGTGGTGGGTTGGGACGGGCTGTGGGGGGCTGGGTCGGGCTAAGACGGGCTGTGGTGGGCTGGGACGGGTCGCAGTGGGCTGGGACGGGCTGTGGTGGGCTGGGACGGGCTATGGTGGGCCGGGACAAGCTGTGGTAGGTTGGGACGGGCTCTGGTGGACTGGAACGGCCTCTGCTGGGCTGGAACAGGCCGTGTTGGGCTGGGATGGGCTGTGGTGGGGTGTGGTGAGCTGAGACGGTCTGGGAGGGGCTGAAACGGGCTGGGCCGGCTCTGGGGGTCTGGGAGGGGCTGGGAAGGCCTGTGGTGGGCTGGGACGAGCTGGGACGGGCTGGGACGGGCAGTGGTGGGCTGGGACGGGCTGTGGTGGGCTGGGACGGGCTGTGGTGGGCTGGGACGGGCTGTGGTGGGCTGGGACGAGCTGTGGTCGGTGGGGACGGGCTCTGGTGGTCTGGAATGGGCTGTGGTGGGCTGGGACGTGCTGGGACGGGCTGTGGTGGGCGGGGAGGGGTTTTGTTGGGCTGGGACGGGCTGAGGTGGGCGGGGACGGGCTCTGGTAGTCTGGAACGGGCTGTGGTGGGCTGGGATGGGCTGGGACGTGCTGGGACGGGCTGTGGTGGGCTGAGTGGGCCCTGGTAGGCTGTGCTGGGCTGTGGTGGGCTGGGACGGGCCGTGGTGGGCCGTGGTGGGCTGTGGTGGGCTGAGACGTTATGTGGTGGGCTGTGGTGTGCTGTGGTGGGCTGGGACGGGCTGTGGTGGGCTGTGGAGGGCTGGGACAGGCCGTGGTGGGCTGTGGTGGGCTGTGGTAAGCTGGGACGGGCTCTGGTGGGCTGGGACGGTGTGTGGTGAGCTGTGGTGGGCTGGGACGGGCTGTGGTGGTCTGGGACAAGCTGTGGTAGGCTCTGGTGGGATGGGACGGGCTGTGGTGGGCTGGGAAGGGCTGTGGTGGGCTGGGACAGGCTGGCACGGGCTGTGGTGGGCTGGTATTGGCTGGCACGAACTGGGACGGGCCGTGGTGGGCTGGGACGGGCCGTGGTGGGCTGGGACGGGCCGTGGTGGGCTGGGACGGGCTGTGGTGGGCCGCGGTGGGCCGTTGTGGGCTGGGACGGGCCGTGGTGAACTGTTTTGAGCTGTGGTGGGCTGGGATGGGCTGTGGGGGGCTATGACGGGATGTGGTGAGCTGGGACGGGCTGTGGTGAGCTGGATCGGGCTGAGACGGGCTGTGGTGGGTTGGGACGGGCTGGACGGGCTGTGGTGGGCTGTGGTGGGCTGGGACGGGCTGTGGTGGTCTATGTTGGGATTGAGCGGGCTGGGACGGGATGTGGTGGGCCGCAATGGACTGGGACAGGCTGGGACGGGCTGTGGTGGACTGGGACAGGCTGGGACGGGCTGGGACAGGCTGGGACAGGCTGGGACGGGCTGTGGTGGGCTGGGACGGGCTGGGACGCCTTGGACGGGTTGTGGTGGGCGGGTGACGGGTTGTGGTGGGCGGGGACGGGCTTTGGTGGGCGGGGACGGCTTTGGTGGGCTGTGGTGGGCTGGAACGGGCATTGGTGGGCTGAGACGGGCTGTGGTGGGCTGGACGAGTTGTGGTTGCTGGGACGAGTTGTGGTGGGCTGGGACGAGTTCTGGTGGGCTGGGACGGGCTGAGATGGGCTGGGACGGGCTGGGACACCTTGGACGGGCTGTGGTGGGCGGTGACGGGTTGTGGTGGGCTGGGACGGGCTTGGATGTGCTGTGGTGGGCGGGCACGGTCTGTGGTGGGCTGGAACAGGCTGTGGTGGGTTGGGACGGGCTGTGGTAAGCTGTAATGGGCTGTGGTGAGTTGTGGTGGGCTGGGCTGGGCCGTGCCGTGGTGGGCCGGGACCGGTCTTGGTTGGCTGGGACGGGCCGTGGTGGGCCGGGAAGGGCCGTAGTGGGTGGGGACAAGTTGTGGTGGGCGGGGACAAGTTGTAGTGGGCAGGGACGGGCTGTGGTGGGCGGGGACAGGCTGTGGTGGGCGGGGACGGGGTGTGGTGAGCGGGGACAGGCCGTGGTGAACTGTGGTGGGCTGTGGTGGGCCGTCGTGGGCCGTTTTGGGCCGGTATGGGAAGGGATGGTCTATGTTGGGCCGTGTGGGCTGGGACAGGTCATGGTGGGCTGGGACGGGCTGCGGTGGACTGTGGTGGGCTGTGGTGGGCCGTGGTGGGCTGGGACAGGCCGTGGGTGGGCCGTGGTGGGCTGGGACAGGCCGTGGTGGGCTGTGGTGGGCCGTGGTGGTCTGGGACAGGCTGTGGTGGGCTTTGGTGGGTTTCTTGTGAGCTTGAGATGGGCTGTGGTGGCTGGGACGGGCTGGGACGGGCTCTGGTGGTCTGGAACGAGCTGTGATGGGCTGCAATGGGCTGTGGTGGGCTGGGACGGGCTCTGGTGGGCTGTGGTGGGCTGGGACGGGCTGTGGTGGGCGGGAACGGGCTGTGGTGGGCTGTGACGGGCTGGGATGGGCTGTGGCAAGCTGGGATGGGCTGTGGTGGACTGGGACGGGCTGTGGTCGACAGGGGACGGGCGGGGACGGGCTGTGGTGGGCTGGGACGGGCTGTGGTGTGCTGGGACAAGCTGTGGTGAGATTTGGTGGGCCGTGGTTCGCTGTGGTCGGCCGTGGTGGGCTGGGACGGCCATGGTGGGCTGTGGTGGGCCGTGGTGGTCTGGGACAGGCTGTGGTGGGCTGTGGTGGGTTCTGGTGAGCTTGAGACGGGCTGTGGTGGGCTGGACGGGCTGGGATGGGCTCTGGTGGTCTGGAACAGGTTGGGACGGGCTGGGACGAGCTGTGGTGGGCTGGGATGGGCTGGCACGTGCTGGATGGGCTGGCACGGGCTGTGGTGGGCTGGGACGGGCTGTGGTGGGCTGGGATGGGCTGTGGTGGGCTGGGACGGGCTGTGGTGGGCTGGGACGGGCTGGGACGGGCTGGGACGGGCTGTGGTGGCTGGGACGGGCTGGGACGTGCTGTGGTGTGCTCGGACGGGCTGTGGTGTGCTGGGACGGGCTGTGGTGGGCTGTAGTGGTCTGGGACGGGCTGTGGTGGGCTGTGGGTGGGTTTTGCTGAGCTTGAGACGCGCTGTGGTGGGCTGGGACGGGCTGAGACGAGTTCTGGTTGTCTGGAACGAGCTGGGACGGGCTGTGATGGGCTGGGACGGGCCGTGGTGGGCGGGGACGGGCCGTGGTGGGCTGGGACGGGATGTGGTGGTCTGGAATGGTCTGTGGTGGGCTGGGACGGGCTGTGGTGGGCTGGGACGGGCTGCGGCAGGCTGCGACGGGCTGAGACGGGCTATGCTGGTCTGTGGTGGGCTGTGGTGGGCGGGGACGGGCTGTGGTGGGCGGGGACGGGCTGTGGTGGGCTGGGACGGGCTGTGGTGGGCCGTGGTGGGCGGGGACGGGCCGTGGTGGGCCGGGATGGGAAGGGGTGGGCTGTGGTGGTCTGTGGTGGGCTGGGACAGGTCGTGGTGAGCTGGGACGGGCCGTGGTGGGCTGTGGTGGGCCGTGGTCGTCTTGGACAGGCTGTGGTGGGCTTTGGTGGGTTCTTGTGAGCTTGAGATGGGCTGTGGTGGGCTGGGACGGGCTGGGACGGGATCTGATGATCTGGAACGAGCTGTGATGTGCTGCAATGGGCTGTGGTGGGCTGGGACGGGCTGGGATGGGCTCTGGTGGGCTGTGGTGGGCTGGGACGGGCTGTGGTGGGATGGGACATGCTGTGGTGTGCTGGGACGAGCTGTCGTGGGCTGGGACGGGCTGGGACGGGCTGGGACGAGTTGTAGTGTGCTGGGACGGCCTGGGGAGGGCGGGGACGTGCTGTGGTGTGCTGGGACGGGCTGTGGTGTGCTGAGATGGGCTGTGGTGGGCTGGGATTTGCTGGGACGGCTGGGACGGTCCGTGGTGGGCTGGGACGGGCTGTGGTGGGCTGTGGTGGGCCGTGGTTCGCTGTGGTGGGCCGTGGTGGGCTGGGACGGGCCGTGGTTATCTGTGGTGGGCCGTGGTGGTCTGGTACGGGCTATGGTGGGCTGTGGTGGGTTCTGGTGAGCTTGAGACGGGCTGTGGTGGGCTGGGACAAACTGGGACGAGCTCTGGTGGTCTGGGACAGGCTGTGGTGGGCTCGGACGGGCTGGGACGGGCTGTGGTGGGCCGTGGTGGGCTGGGACAGGCCGTGGTGAGCTGGGACGTGCTGGGATGGACTGGGACGGGCTGTGGTGGGCTGGAACGGGCTGTGGTGAGCTGGAACGGTCTGTGGTGGGGCGTGGTTGGCTGGGACAGGCCGTGGTGAACTGTGGTGGGCTGTGGTGGGCCGTTTTGGGCCGGTATGGGAAGGGATGGTCTATGTTGGGCCGTGGTGGGCTGGGACAGGTCATGGTGGGCTGGGACGGGCTGCGGTGGACTGTGGTGGGCTGTGGTGGGCCGTGGTGGGCTGGGACAGGCCGTGGTGGGCTGTGGTGGGCCGTGGTGGGCTGGGACAGGCCGTGGTGGGCTGTGGTGGGCCGTGGTGGTCTGGGACAGGCTGTGGTGGGCTTTGGTGGGTTCTTGTGAGCTTGAGATGGGCTGTGGTGGGCTGGGACGGGCTCTGGTGGTCTGGAACGAGCTGTGATGGGCTGCAATGGGCTGTGGTGGGCTGGGACGGGCTCTGGTGGGCTGTGGTGGGCTGGGACGGGCTGTGGTGGGCTGTGACGGGCTGGGATGGGCTGTGGCAAGCTGGGATGGGCTGTGGTGGACTGGGACGGGCTGTGGTCGACAGGGACAGGCGGGGACGGGCTGTGGTGGGCTGGGACGGGCTGTGGTGTGCTGGGACAAGCTGTGGTGAGCTTTGGTGGGCCGTGGTTCGCTGTGGTCGGCCGTGGTGGGCTGGGACGGGCCATGGTGGGCTGTGGTGGGCCGTGGTGGTCTGGGACGGGCCATGGTGGGCTGTGGTGGGTTCTGGTGAGCTTGAGACGGGCTGTGGTGGGCTGGGACGGGCTGGGATGGGCTCTGGTGGTCTGGAACAGGTTGGGACGGGCTGGGACGAGCTGTGGTGGGCTGGGATGGGCTGGCACGGGCTGTGGTGGGCTGGCACGGGCTGTGGTGTGCTGGGATGGGCTGGCACGGGCTGTGGTGGGCTGGCACGGGCTGTGGTGGGCTGGCACGGGCTGTGGTGGGCTGGGACGGTCTGTGGTGGGCTGGGACGGGCTGGAACGGGCTGGGACAGGCTGGGATAGGCTGAGACATTCTGTGGTGGGCTGTGGTGGGCTCTGGTCGTCTGGAACGGGCTGTGGTGGGCTGGGACAAGCTGTGGTGGGCTGGCACGGGCTGTGGTGGGCGGGGACGGGCTGTGGTGGGCGGAGACGGGCTGTGGTGGGCGGAGACGGCCTGGGACGGTCTGTGGTGGGCTGGGACATTCTGTGGTGGGCTGGGACGGGCTGGGAGGAGCAGGGACGGGCTGTGGTGGGCGGTGACGGGCTGTGGTGGGCTGGGACGGGCTAGGATAGGCTGAGACAGGCTGTGGTGGCCTGGGACATTCTGTGGTGGGCTGGGACGGGCTCTGGTGGTCTGGGACATACTGTGGTGGGCCGGGACGGGCTGTGGTGGGCCGGGACGGGCTGTGGTGGGCCGGGATGGGCTGTGGTGGGCGGGGATGAGCTGTGGTGGGCGGGGATGGTCTGTGGTGGGCGGAGATGGGCTGCGGTGTGCTGGGACGGGCTGTGGTTTGCTGGGGTCATGTGTGAATGGCTGGGACGGGCTGTGGTGGACTGCGATAAGCTGTGGTGCGCTGGGACGGGCTGTGGTGGGCTGGGACGGGCTGTGGTGGGCTGGGACGGGCTGCGGTGGGCTGGGACGGGCTGTGGTTTGCTGGGATCATCTGTGATGGGCTGGGACGGGCTGTGGTGGGCTATAGTAGGCTGAGACGGGCCGTGGTGGCCTGTGGTGGGCTGTGGTGGTCTGTGACGAGCTGTGGTGTGCTGGGATAAGCTGTGGTAGGCTGGGTTGGGCTGTGGAGGGCTGTGGCGGGCTGTGGTGGGGTGTCGTGACCTGTGGTGGGCTGTGAAAGGCTGCGGTGGGCTGGGACGGGTTACGGTGGGCTGGGACGGGTTGTGGTGGGCTGGGACAGGCTGCGGTGGGCTGGGACGGGCTGCGGTGGGCTGGGACGGGCTGTGGTGAGCTTGGACGGGCTGCGATGGGCTGGGACGGGCTGCGGTGGGCTGGGACGGGCTGCGGTGGGCTGGGACGGGCTGGGACGGGCTGTGGTGGACTGGGACGGGCTGCGGTGGGCTGGGACGGGCTGGGACGGGCTGGGACGGGCTGTGGTGGGCTGGGACAAGCTAAGGTGGGCTGGGACGGGCTGCGGTGGGCTGGGACGGGCTGGGACGGGCTGCGGTGGGTTGGGACGGGCTGCGGTGGTCTGGGACGAGCCGTAGTAGGCCGGGACGGGCTGTGGTGGGCTGGGACGGGCCGTGGTGGGTTGTTACAGGCCATGGTGGGCTGGGACAGGCTGTGGTGCGCTGTGGTGGACCGTGGTGGGCTGTGATGGGCTATGGTAAGCTGGGACGGGCTTTCGTGGGCGGGGACGGGCTGCGGTGGGCGGGGACGGGCTGCGGTGGGCTGGGACGGGCTGGGGTGGGCTGGGAAGGCCTGGGACGGGCTGGGACGAGCTGTGACGGGCTGGGACGGGCTGCGGTGGGCTGGGAAGTCCTGGGACGGGACGGGACGAGCTGCAACGGGACGGGACAGGCTGGGACGGGCTGTGCTGGGAAGGGACGGGACGGGTTGTGGTGGGCTGGGACGGGACGGGCTGTTCTGGGACGGGACGGGACGGGACGAGCTGGGACGGGACGAGACGGCCTGGGATGGGCCGGGACTGGCTCTGGTGGGCCGTGGTGGGCCGGGACGGGACGGGACGGGCCATGGGGGGCCGGGATGGGCCGTGGTGGGGTGGGACGGGCTGTGGTGGGCTGGGACAGGCTGTGGTGGGTGTGGTGGGCTGGGAAGGGCTGTGGTGAGCTGAGACGGGCTGTGGTGGGCTGCGATGGAAAAGATGGTGGCAGACCTGGTAAGGAGGTCTGCCTGCTCTTCCCTTCTACGTGCCTGGATAACCCTGGGGCAAAGCAGAGCTCTACTGGCTTGGGTAGAGCTAAAACACCTCAAGAGGAGGGAGCTGTCGGCGCTGTTTTGGCTGAATGGAGGCAGGGGGTAGTACCTGTTATGGGAAGGCTATAGGGGAACGTCCTTGCCTTTGTTTAGTCTTACAAAAGTCCCTCGTATAGAGAACTTCCTTGAGTCTGTTTTCAAAAGCTCGTTTATCAGAGCTCCTGAAGTCGGGCCTCCCTTGCCACGACAGTGTAATCTTCAGGTCTCCCTTCCTTTCTCCCTTAGGTTGAAAAGAGTTTTTCTATTTCTGTCCCCATCTGCAAACAGTTCCACAAGAACATCATAGCGAAAGGAGGTGCCAAAATCAAGAAGGTGAGATACTGTTCCTAACACAGGTGGGCCGGGACGGGCCGCGGTGGGCCGGGACGGGCTGGGACAGGCTGTAACCGGCTGTGGTGGGCTGTCGTGAGCCATGGTGAGCCATGGTGGGCCGTAGTGGGCTGTGGTGGGCGGGGACGGCCTGTGGTCGTCTGGGACGGGTTGTGGTGAGCTGAGACGGGCCGTGGTGGGCTGAGACGGGCCGTGGTGGGCTGGGACGGGCTGGTACTTGCTGTGGTGGGCTGTTACGGGCTGTGGTGTGCTGTGAGAGGCTGTGGTGGGCTGGGACGAGCTGGGACGGGCTGTGGTGGGCTGGGACGGGCTGTGGTGGGCTGGGACGGGCTGTGGTGGGCTGGGACGGGCTGTGGTGGGCTGGGACGGGCTGCGGTGGGCTGGGACGGGCTGTGGTGGGCTGGGACGGGCTGTGGTGGGCCGTAGTGGGCTGTGGTGGGCTGGGACGGGCTGGGACGGTCTGTGACAAGCTCTTGTGGGCTGTGGTGGGCTGGTACGAGCTGTGGTGGGCTCTGGTGGGCTCTGGTGGGCTGGGACGGGCTGTCGTGGGCTGGGACGGGCCGTGGTGGGCTGGGACGGGCCGTGGTGGGCTGGGATAGGCTGTGGTGAGCTGAGACGGGCTCTGGAGGTCTGTGGTGGGCTAGGACGGCTTGTGGTGGGCTGGGACGGGCTGTGGTGGGCTGTGGTGGGCTTTCGTGGGCCGTGGTGGGCTGGAACGGGCTGCGGTGGGTTGTGGAGAGCTGGGACGGGCTGTGACGGGCTGTGGTGGGCTGCGACGGGCTCTGGGGGTCTGGGACAGGCTTGGACGAGCTGGGACAGGCTTGGACGAGCTGGGACAGGCTGGGACAGGCTGTGGTGGGCTGTGGTGGGCTGGGACGGGCTGTGGTGGGCTGTGACGGTCTGTGGTGGGCTGTGGTAAGCTGAGACGGGCCGTGGTGGGCTGGGACGGGCTGGTACTTGCTGTGGTGGGCTGTTACGGGCTGTGGTGTGCTGTGAGAGGCTGTGGTGGTCTGGGACGGGCTGTGGTGGGCTGGGACGGGCTGTGGTGGGCTGGGACGGGCTGTGGTGGGCCGTAGTGGGCTGTGGTGGGCTGGGACGGGCTGTAGTGGTCTGTGACAAGCTCTTGTGGGCTGTGGAGGGCTGGGACGACCTGTGATGGGCTCTGGTGGGCTCTGGTGGGCTGGGACGGGCTGTCGTGGGCTGGGACGGGCTGTCGTGGGCTGGGACGGGCTGGGACGGGCCGTGGTGGGCTGGGACGGGCCGTGGTGGGCTGGGACGGGCCATGGTGGGCTGGGACAGGCCGTGGTGGGCTGGGACGGGTTGGGATAGGCTGCGGTGGGCCGTGGTGGGCTGGGATAGGCTGTGGTGAGCTGAGACGGGCTCTGGAGGTCTGTGGTGGGCTAGGACGGCTTGTGGTGGGCTGGGACGGGCTGTGGTGGGCTGTGGTGGGCTTTCGTGGGCCGTGGTGGGCTGGGACGGGCTGTGGTGGGCTGGGACGGGCTGCGGTGGGTTGTGGAGAGCTGGGACGGGCTGTGACGGGCTGTGGTGGGCTGCGACGGGCTCTGGGGGTCTGGGCCAGGCTTGGACGAGCTGGGACAGGCTGGGACAGGCTGTGGTGGGCTGAGACGGGCTGGGAGGGGCTGGGACGGGCTGTGGTGGGCTGGGACGGTCTGTGGTGGGCTGTGGTAAGCTGGGACGGGCTGTGGTGGGCTGTGATGGGCTGTGGTGGGCTGTGGTAAGCTGGGACGGGCTGTGGTGGGCCGGGACGGGCTGTGGTGGGCTGTGGTGCGCCGTGTTTATCTGGGACGGGCTGTGGTGGGCCACGGCGGGCCGTGGTGGGCTGGGACGGGCCGTGGTTTGCCGTGGTGGGCTGAAACAGGCTGTGGTGACCTGTGGTGGGCTGTGGTGACCTGTGGTGGGTTGCGGTGGGCTGGGACGGATTTCGGTGGGCTGGGATAAGCTGTGTTGGGCTGCGACGGGCTGTGGTAGGCTGGGATGAGCTGTGGAGGGTTGGGACGGGCTGTGGAGGGTTGTGGAGGGCTGTGCTGGGCTTGGACAGGCTGTGGTGAACTGTGGTGGGCTGTGATGGGCCGTGGTGGGCTGGGACGGGCCGTGGTGGGCTGGGACGTGCCGTGGTGGGCTGGGGTGGGCCGTGGTGGGCTGGGACGGGCCGTGGTGGGCTGGGACAGGCTGTGGTGGGCTGTGGTGGACTGGGAAGGGCCGTGGTGGGCCGTGGTGTGCTCTGGTGGGCCATGGTGGACCGTGGTTGGCCGTGGTGGGCCGGGACAGGCCGTGGTTAGCCGTGGTGGGCTGAAACAGGCTGGGACGGGCTCTGGTGGGCTGGGACGGGATGTGGTGGGCTGGGACGGGCTGGGACGGGCTGTGGTGGGCTGGGACGGGCCGTGGTGGGCTGGGACGGGCTGTGGTGGGCTGGGACGGGCTGTGGTCGTCTGGGACGGGTTGTGGTGAGCTGAGACGGGCCGTGGTGGGCTGAGACGGGCCGTGGTGGGCTGGGACGGGCTGGTACTTGCTGTGGTGGGCTGTTACGGGCTGTGGTGTGCTGTGAGAGGCTGTGGTGGTCTGGGACGAGCTGGGACGGGCTGTGGTGGGCTGGGACGGGCTGTGGTGGGCTGGGACGGGCTGTGGTGGGCTGGGACGGGCTGTGGTGTGCAGGGACAGGCTGGGACGGGCTGGGACGTGCTGGGACGGGCTGTGGTGGGCTGGGACTCGGTGTGGTGGAATGGGACAGGCTGGGACAGGCTGTGGTGGGCTGGGACAGGCTGGGACGGGCTGGGACGGGCTGTGGTGAACTGTGGTGAGCTGGGACGGGCTGTGGTGGGCTGTGGTGAGCTGGGACGGGCTGTGGTGGGCTGTGGTGGGCTGTGGTGTGCTGTGGTGGGCTGTACTGGGCTGGGACGGGCTGTGGTGGGCTGGGACGGGCTGTGGTGGGCTTAGACGGGCTGTGGTGGGCTGGGACGGGCTGTGGTGGGCTTGGGCGGGCTGTGGTGGGCCGTGACGGGCTGTGACGGGCTGTGAGAGGTTGTGGTGGTCTGGGATGGGCTGTGGAGGGCTGGGACGGGCTGTGTTGGGCTGGGACGGGCTGTGTTGGGCTGGGACAGGCTGTGGTGGGCTGGGACGGGCTGTGGTGGGCCGTAGTGGGCTGTGGTGGGCTGGGACGGGCTGTGGTGGTCTGTGACAAGCTCTTGTGGGCTGTGGTGGGCTGGGACGAGCTGTGGTGGGCTCTGGTGGGCTCTGGTGGGCTGGGACGGGCTGTCGTGGGCTGGGACGGGCTGTCGTGGGCTGGGACGGGCTGGGACGGGCCGTGGTGGGCTGGGACGGGCCGTGGTGGGCTGGGACGGGTTGGGATAGGCTGCCGTGGGCCGTGGTGTGCTGTGGTGGGCCGTGGTGGGCTGGGATAGGCTGTGGTGAGCTGAGACAGGCTCTGGAGGGCTGTGGTGGGCTGGGACGGCTTGTGGTGGGCTGGGACGGGTTGGGATAGGCTGCCGTGGGCCGTGGTGTGCTGTGGTGGGCCGTGGTGGGCTGGGATAGGCTGTGGTGAGCTGAGACAGGCTCTGGAGGGCTGTGGTGGGCTGGGACGGCTTGTGGTGGGCTGGGACGGCTTGTGGTGGGCTGGGACGGGCTGTGGTGGGCCGTGGTGGGCTGTGGTGGGCTTTCGTGGGCCGTGGTGGGCTGGGACGGGCTGTGTTGGGCTGGGACGGGCTGCGGTGGGTTGTGGAGAGCTGGGACGGGCTGTGACGGGCTGTGGTGGGCTGCGACGGGCTCTGGGGGTCTGGGACATGCTTGGACGAGCTGGGACAGGCTGGGACGGGCTGTGGTGGGCTGACACGGGCTGGGAGGGGCTGGGACGAACTGTGTTGGGTGGGGACGGGCTGTGGTGGGCTGGGACGGGCTGTGGTGGGCTGGGCCGGGCTGTGGTGTGCTGGGACGGGCTGTGGTTTCCTGGGACGAGCTGTGGTGTGCAGGGACGGGCTCTGGTGGGCTGTGGTGGGGTGGGACAGGCTGTGGTGAGCTGAGACGGGCTGGGACGTGCTGTGGTTGGCTGGGACGGGCTGTGGTGGGCTGGGACATGCTGTGGTGGGCTGCGGTGAGTAGGGACGGGCTGTGGTGGGCTGGGACAGGCTGTGGTGGGCCGTGGTGGGCTGGGACGGGCCGCGGTTGGCTGGGACGGGCCGTGGTGGGCTGGGACGGGCCGTGGTGGGCTGGGACGGGCTGTGGTGGGCTGGGACGGGCTGTGGGGGGGCTGTGACGGGCTGTGGTGGGCTGCGGTGGGCTGGGACGGGCTGTGGTGGGCGCGGACGGGCTGGGACGGTCTGTGGTGTGCTGGGACGAGCTGTGGTGGGTTGTGGAGAGCTGGGATGGGCTGTGACGGCCTGTGGTGGGCTGCGATGGGCTCTGGTGGTCTGGGACGGGCTGGGACGAGCTGGGACGGGCTGGGACGGGTTGTGGTGGGCTGGGACGGGCTGTGGTGGGCGGGGACGGGCTGTGGTGGGCTAGGACGGGTTGTGGTGTGCTGCGACGGGCTGTGGTGCTCTGTGGTGGGCTGGGACGGGCTGTGGTGGGCTAGGACGGGTTGTGGTGGGCTGAGACGGGCTATGGTGGGCTGGGACGGGCTGTGGTGGGTTGTGGTGAGCTGGCACAGGCTGGGATGGGATCTGGTGGGCCGGGACGGGCTGTGGTAGGCTGGGACGGGCTCTGGTGGGCCAGGACGGGCTCTGGTGCACTGTGGTGGGCTGTGGTGTGCTGTGTTGGGTTGTGGTGAGCTGAGACGGGCTGTGGTGTGCTGGGACGGGCTGTGGTGGCCTGTGATGGGCTCTGGTGGTCTGCGGCGGCCGTGGTAGGCTGGGACGGGCTGGGTCCGGCTGTGGTGGGCTGGGATGGGCTGTGGTGGGTTGTGGTGGGCTGGGACGAGCTCTGGTGGGCTGGGACGGGCTGTGGTGGGATCGGACTGGCTGGGACAGGCTGTGGTGGGCTGTGGTAAGCTGGGACGGGCTCTGGTGGGCTGAGACGGGCTGTGGTGGGCTGCGACGGGCTGTGGTGGGCTGGGACAAGCTGTCGTGGGCTGGGACGGGCTGGGACGGGCCGTGGTGGGCTGGGACGGGCCGTGGTGGGCTGGGACGGGTTGGGATAGGCTGCGGTGGGCCGTGGTGTGCTGTGGTGGGCCGTGGTGGGCTGGGATAGGCTGTGGTGAGCTGAGACGGGCTCTGGAGGTCTGTGGTGGGCTAGGACGGCTTGTGGTGGGCTGGGACGGGCTGTGGTGGGCCGTGGTGGGCTGTGTTGGTTTTTCGTGAGCCGTGGTGGGCTGGGACGGGCTGTAGTGGGCTGGGACGGGCTGCGGTGGGTTGTGGAGAGCTGGGACGGGCTGTGACGGGCTGTGGTGGGCGGCGACGGGCTCTGGGGGTCTGGGACAGGCTTGGACGAGCTGGGACAGGCTGGGACAGGCTGTGGTTGGCTGAGACGGGCTGTGGTGGGCTGGGACGGGCTCTGGTGGTCTGGGACATACTGTGGTGGGCTGGGACGGGCTGGGACGGGCTGTGGTGCTCTGTGGTGGGCTGGGACGTGCCGTGGTGGACCGTGGTGGGCTTGGATGGGCCGTGGTGGGCTTGGATGGGCCGTGGTGGGCTGTGGTCGGTTGTGGTGGGCTGGGACGGGCTGTGGTGGGCTGAGATGGGATGTGGTGGTCTGGGACAGGCTGTAATGGGCTGGGATGGGCTGTGGTGCGCCTTGGTGGGCTGTGTTGGGCCCGGATCGGCCGTGGTGGGCTGGGACGGGCTGTGGTGGGCTGGGACGGGCTGTGGTGGGCTGTGGTGTGATGGGACGAGCTGTGGTGGGCTGGGATCGGCTGGGATAGGCTGTGGTTGGTTATGGTGGGCTGGGAGGAGCTGTGGTGGTCTGGGACAAGCTGTGGTGGGCTGGGACGGGCTGTGGTGGGCTGGGACGGGCTGTAGTGGGCTGTGGCGGGCTGTGGTGGGCTGGCACGGGCTGTGGTGGGCTGTGGTGGTCTGTGGTGGGCTGGGACGGGCTGTGGTGGGCTGTGGTGGGTTCTGAAGGGCTGTGGTGGGCTGTGGTGGGTTGGGACACACTGTGGTGGGTAGGGACGGGCTGTGGTGGGCTGTGGTGTGTTGTGACGGGTTGGCACGGGCTGGGACTGGCCGTGGTGGGCTGGGATGGGCTGCGGTGGGCTGTGGTGGGCTGGGACAGGCTGTGGTGAGCTGAGACGGGCTCTGGAGGGCTGTGGTGGGCTGGGACGGGCTGTGGTGAACTGTGGTGGGTCGTGGTGGGCTTTCGTGGGCTGTGGTGGGCTGGGACGGGCTGTGGTGGGCGACGACGGGCTGGGACGGGCTGTGGTGGGTTGTGGAGAGCTGTGACGGGCTGTGTTGGGCTGCGACGGGCTCTGGTGGTCTGGGACGGGCTGGGACAGGCTGGGACGGGCTGTGGTGGGCTGAGACGGGCTGGGAGGGGCTGGGACGGGCTGTGGTGGTCTGGGACGGGCTGTGTTGGGCGGGGACGGGCTGTGGTGGGCTGGAACGGACTGTGGTGGTCCTGGACGGGCTCTGGTGGGCTGTGGTGGGCTGGGATGGGCTGTGGTGAGCTGGGACGGGCTGGGACGGGCTGTGGGTGGCTGGGACGGGCTGTGGTGGGCTGGGACTTGCTGTGGTGTGCTGTGGTTTGTCCATCAAACAGCTTCTCTGTTTTTCTGTCTCTCAGGCCAACAGTTTTACCGTCTCCTCGGTCTCTGCCCCCTCTTGGCTTCATCGTTTCATTATTAGAAAGAAAGGACAGGACCTGGCCAAAATAACTCAGCAGATGCCAAAGGTATGGGTGAGCTGGTTAGCTTAGCACCCCCGGCGTAGAAAAAGGTTTAGTCCAGATCACTCGTCACGAAAGAGAGAGGTGTATTCTAGCGTGGGTAAAACCAGGGGGAAATGACACAGATCTTTGCTGTTCAAGGGAACCCTCTCTTTTACTGCTGCAAACACTGCTCCTCCTATGTTATTGTCATGGGTTGAGCCCTTCCAAGGAAGCTTTATGTGGTGCTGTTTTGAGAACTGATGTAGTAGGATACCTGGAAATGGCGAGTGCAGCAAGGCTTCTCCCTGGGGAGTTAGACGGTATCTAGATAAAGGCTAAATGAGTAAACTTCTCCAAAGCCCTTGCAGAAACCGGGACGGCACCAGAGCCTTGGGCTCTAGGCACTGCCATATGGCCGAAATTGTTAAGTTTCTGACTTGTAAAATTGTGGGGATTTGGTCTGGGCTTTTTGGGAAGGAGCACATCTCTCAGTGGCAGGGATCGATGGTGTAGGCCTGACCAAAAGCATTGGCCTGGCTTGGATCTTGGCAAATTCTGAAGAGATTCATTGTCCTTCACCTCAAGGTTCACATCAAATTCACTGGAGGAGAGGATAACATCACTTTGGAAGGACCTACAGAAGATGTGCATGTGGCTCAGGAACAGATTGAAGCCGTGCTCAAGGAACTGGTGAGCTGCAGTTACTAGTTCCAGTAAGAAACTGGGGGAAGAAGGGGCAACAGAGCAGAGGTGATGAGGTGTTTGTCACATCCATAGGATGTCTTGGCATGCTTAATCGAACTTGCAGGAGACAAATTGTGTGGCAGGTGGATGACACCCCTTGGTCATCCATAGCATCCTTGAAAAGTCAGCATTAATTTTTTTGGTGCGGAGAAGGAAGGATTCTCTTGGTTATAGCTGGAGAGGCATAGAAGTGAGTCTTTTCAATGTTTCATGAGCACAATGCTCTCTTCTCAAAGCAGAGGAATGCTTGTGCTCTGCTTAAGAGCAGAAGTGCTTGTAGCTGACCGCTGGTGAGTCAGTGCCAATACTGGCAGTAGGCAGTTACTTAGGGCACGAGACAGAAGCGGTGGCCTGTCCTACCTGGCCCTATATAATATAATATATAATAGTGGACATACATACATATATAGATATAGATATAAAAATATAATTCTTTTTAGATCCACGGGATGGATTACGCAATAATCAAGGCTGACCGCCAATTCCACCGACACCTCATTGGCAAGAACGCAGCTAAACGGTAAGTGGAGTGCCTTTCTAGTCCTTCCCATGCTCACACTCTTCGTGTTTAGTAGATGGTATCAGGGGCTCTGTAGCTCACCCAGTGTGCTGTCTCCATCACGTTTCCTCTGCTTTCCTGGAGTGGTGGTGGTACAAGGAGAGAAATGGGCCGTCAGGCCTTGCGATGGCTTGAACGTGTGAAAGTACCTTGGGAGCCTGAACAGTAGTGGAATTACTTCTCTGTGCGAATGACATTTTAGCAGCCAGTTGTGGGTGGTGGAAATGTGCTTGGTGAGCTTCTCCCTGTAGAGGAATGAAGGCGGTGGGTTGATTAGCATTGATAACACGCAGCTGTGGCCTTGCCTCAGAGGCAGTGGGTTGATTGACGTGGATGACGTGCAGGTGTAGCTGGTTCCCGCTAAGGGGTTAAATAGCCCTGTGGCTTGTGGGAGAGGGTGTCAGCTGGAGGAGGAGCAGTGTGGTCTGGCCTCTGGAGGAAGGCGCTACAGCACCGGCAGTAGAATATGGTCAACGGTAAAGCCTTGTTGCGGTCTGCTAGTTTGATAGCACTGCAACGTGACCCCAGCCAAGAGTTTGGGGTAGAAAGGAACGATTATCCTCTGCTCTAAATGTGATACTGTTTGGGGAAGAAACACGCCTCGCTCTGACAAGGGAACAATGGGCTCTGTAGATGCCACGGTATTTACTTGGACAGGCTCTCGTGTGGCACAGGTCTGCTCTCACTGAACTCCAGGGGGAAGAGGCAATTTCCCCTGGCTCAACCCTACCCCGCTGAGCCCTTCCCAGAGGCGGCTTTACTTCTTCAACAGCCTCTGAGCAGTGATAATCAAGGTGCCTTGCTTCCAGGTCTTTGCCTAGCAGATGGCGTCACCACAGTCCTTGCCTCGAAGTGAACAGGATGAAGGATCTGTACAAGGTGTCTGTGCGCATTCCCCCGGACAACGAGAAGAGCAACCCGATCAGAATGGAAGGAGACCCACAGGGGGTCCCACAGGCCAAGAAAGAGCTGCTGGAACTCGCTTCCCGTATGGTGAGTGGGTAGGACGTGATGTTTGGGAGACTGCAGGGTTTGCGCTCTCGTGTTCCCTTGTAACCTTCTGGTGCGAGTGTGTGCCCCTTGCCCACGGAGCACTTGGATCTCATGACAAGTGCAAGTTCCTCTTCACAAATGTCTTCCCCTGTTACCTCGGGTAGCCTTTCTCTGTCAACGCAGAGTGAATTTTGTCTGGAGAAAAGAGGGACAGTGCTGGCAAGTAAACCGTCGGGCAGCAAACCGCTAAGTCAAAGTAGATGGCTCTCCGGCTGAACACTCAGTGTGCCCTCTGTTCCCATCAGGAAAATGAACACGCTGCGGACCTAATCGTTGAGCAGAAATTCCACCGGACCATCATTGGGCAGAAGGCTGAGCGGGTCTGGGAAATCCGGGAGCAATTCCCAGAGGTAAGGCTTTGTAGGAGAGGAGGAATCCAGAGGGGTTCTTTCCTACATGGGTAGTAGGCCTGTCGTCACAGAAGTCGTAACTTTAGTGGCTCTGTAGCGCAAGTGTCTGAGAAGATAGTTCTTTTAGCCAGAGGCCGCTAACACGGTTCCCCGTTTCTGAATGGGAAAAGGGCATGAGTAGGATCCCCCCAACCTTTGCATGTGTCTGACACAAGGGTTCTTGCTTTTGCTTGAGCTAACTAGAAATGACCGCTCCTGCAGGTTGTGGTGGGCTGTGGTGGGATGGGGACGGACTGTGGTGGGCAGGGACGGGCCGTGGTTGGTTGTGGTGGGCTGGTACGGGCTGTGGTTGGCTGGGACGGACTGTGATGAACTGAGACGGGCTGCGGTGGGCCGTGTTGGGATGGGACAGGCCCTGGTGGGCTGTGGAGTGCTGGGACGTGCTGTGGTGGGCTGGGACGTGCTGTGGTGGGCTGGGACGTGCTGTGGTGGGCTGGGACGTGCTGTGGTGGGCTGGGACGGGCTATGGTGGGCTGGGACGGGCTGCGGTGGGCTGTGGTGGGCTGGGACGTGCTGTGGTGTGCTGGGATGGGCTGTGGTGGGCTGGGACGGGCTGTGGTGGGCTGGGACCGGCTGCGGTGGGCTGTGGTGGGCTGGGACGGGATGCGGTGGGCTGGAATGGGCTGTGCCGTGCTGGAACGGTCTGGGACGAGTTGTGGTGAGTGTGGTGGGCTGGGACGGGCTGGGACAGACTGTGTTTGGCTGGGACGGGCTGTGGTGGGCCGTGGTGGGCTGGGACAGGCTGTGGTGAGCTGAGACGGGCTGTGGTGGGCTGTGTCGGGCTGGTACGAGCTGTGACGGGGTGGGACGGGCTGTGGTGGTCTGCGGTAGGCTGTGGTGTGCTGTAGTGGCCTGTGGTGGGCGGGGACGGGCTGTGGTGGGCGGGGACAGGCTGTGGTGGGCGGGGACAGGCCGTGGTGAGCTGTGGAGAGCCGTGGTGAGCTGTGGAGAGCCGTTGTGGGCTGGGACGGGCCATGGTGGGCTGGGACGGGCCGTGGTGGGCTGGGACGGGCTCTGGTGGTGAGCAGAGACGGCCTGTGTTGGGCTGGGATGGGCTGTGATAAGCTGTAACTGGCTGTGGTGGGCTGTGTTGGGCTGGGACGGGGTGTGATAAGCTGTAACCGGCTGTGGTGGGCTGTGTTGGGCTGGGACGGGTCGTGGTGGGCTGGGACGGGCTGTGGTGGGCTGGGGCCGGTTGGGACGGGCTGGGACTGGCTTTGGTGGGCTGTGGTGGGCCGTGGCGGGCTGGGACGGGCCGTGGCGGGCTGGGACGGGCCGTGGCGGGCTGGGACGGGCCGTGGTGGGCTGGGACGAGCCGTAGTAGGCCGGGACGGGCCGTGGTGGGTTGTTATGGGCTGTGGTGGGCCGGGACGGGCCGTGGTGGGCCGGGACGAACTGTGGTGGGCCGGGACGAACTGTGGTGGTCTGTGGCGGGCTGGGACGGGCTGTGGCGAGCTGGGACGGGACATGGTGGTCTGGAACGGGCCGTGGCGGGCTGGGACGGGCCGTGGTGGGCTGGGACGGGCCGTGGCGGGCTGGAAGGGCCGTGGTGGGCTGGGATGGGCCGTGGAAAGCCGTGGTGGGCCGTGGTAAGCTGTGACGGGCCGTTGTGGGCTGGGATGGACTCTGGTGTGGTGGGACGGGCTGCGGTGGGCTGTGGTGGGCTGGGACGGGCTGCGGTGGGCTGTGGTGGGCTGGGACCGGCTGCCGTGGGCTGTGGTGGGCTGGGACTGGCTGCGGTTGGCTGTGGTGGGTTGTGGTGAGCTGGGACAGGCTGTGGTGGGCTGGAATGGGCTGGGACGGGCTGTGGTGGGTGTGGTGGACTGGGACGCGCTGTAGTGAGCTGAGATGGGCTGTGGTGGGCTGGGATTTGCTGGGACGGCTGGGACGGTCCGTGGTGGGCTGGGACGGGCTGTGGTGGGCTGTGGTGGGCCGTGGTTCGCTGTGGTGGGCCGTGGTGGGCTGGGACGGGCCGTGGTTATCTGTGGTGGGCCGTGGTGGTCTGGTACAGGCTATGGTGGGCTGTGGTGGGTTCTGGTGAGCTTGAGACGGGCTATGGTGGGCTGGGACAGGCTGGGACGAGCTCTGGTGGTCTGGGACAGGCTGTGGTGTGCTCGGACGGGCTGGGACGGGCTGTGGTTGGCCGTGGTGGGCTGGGACGTGCTGGGATGGACTGGGACGGGCTGTGGTGGGCTGGAACGGGCTGTGGTGGGCTGGAACGGGCTGTGGTGGGCTGGAACGGGCTGTGGTGGGCTGGAACGGGCTGTGGTGAGCTGGAACGGGCTGTGGTGAGCTGGAACGGGCTGTGGTGGGGCGTGGTTGGCTGGGACAGGCCGTGGTGAACTGTGGTGGGCTGTGGTGGGCCGGTATGGGAAGGGATGGTCTATGTTGGGCCGTGGTGGGCTGGGACAGGTCATGGTGGGCTGAGACGGCCCGTGGTGAACTGTGGTGGGCTGTGGTGGGCCGTGGTGGGCTGGGACAGGCCGTGGTGGGCTGTGGTGGGCCGTGGTGGGCTGGGACAGGCTGTGGTGGGCTTTGGTGGGTTCTTGTGAGCTTGAGATGGGCTGTGGTGGGCTGGGACGGGCTGGAACAGGCTCTGGTGGTCTGGAACGAGCTGTGATGGGCTGCAATGGGCTCTGGTGGGCTGGGACGGGCTCTGGTGGGCTGTGGTGGGCTGGGACGGGCTGTGGTGGGCTGGGACGGGCTGTGGTGGGCTGGGACGGGCTGTGGTGGGCGGGGACGGGCTGTGGTGGGCTGTGACGGGCTGGGATGGGCTGTGGCATGCTGGGATGGGCTGTGGTGGACTGGGACGGGCTGTGGTCGACAGGGACGGGCGGGGACGGGCTGTGGTGGGCTGGGACGGGCTGTGGTGTGCTGGGACGGGCTGTGGTGAGCTTTGGTGGGCCGTGGTTCGCTGTGGTGGGCCGTGGTGGGCTGGGACGGGCCATGGTGGGCTGTGGTGGGCCGTGGTGGTCTGGGACAGGCTGTGGTGGGCTGTGGTGGGTTCTGGTGAGCTTGAGACGGGCTGTGGTGGGCTGGGACGGGCTGGGATGGGCTCTGGTGGTCTGGAACAGGCTGGGACGGGCTGTGGTGGGCTGGGATGGGCTGGCACGGGCTGTGGTGGGCTGGCACGGGCTGTAGTGGGCTGGCACGGGCTGTGGTGGGCTGGGACGGGCTGTGGTGGGCTGGGACGGGCTGGGACGGGCTGTGGTGGGCTGGGACGGGCTGGGACGTGCTGTGGTGTGCTCGGACGGGCTGTGGTGTGCTGGGACGGGCTGTGGTGGGCTGTGGTGGTCTGCGACGGGCCATGGTGGGCTGTGGTGGGTTCTGCTGAGCTTGAGACGGGCTGTGGTGGGCTGGGACGGGCTGAGACGAGTTCTGGTTGTCTGGAACGAGCTGGGACGGGCTGTGATGGGCTGGGACGGGCCGTGGTGGGCGGGGACGGGCCGTGGTGGGCTGGGACGGGATGTGGTGGGCTGGAATGGTCTGTGGTGGGCTGGGACGGGCTGTGGTGGGCTGGGACGGGCTGCGGCAGGCTGCGACGGGCTGAGACGGGCTATGCTGGTCTGTGGTGGGCTGTGGTGGGCGGGGACGGGCTGTGGTGGGCTAGGGACGGGCTGTGGTGGGCTAGGGACGGGCTGTGGTGTGCTGGGACGGGCTGTGGTGGGCTGGGACGGGCTGTGGTGGTCTGGAACAGGCTGTGGTGGGTTGGGACAGGCTGGGACATGCTGGGACGGTGTGTGGTGGACTGGGATGGTCTGTGGTGGGGCGTGGTGGGCTGGGACGGGCCGTGGTGAACCGTGGTGGGCTGTGGTGGGCCGTGGTGGGCCGTTTTGAGCCGGTATGGGAAGGGATGGGCTGTGGTGGGCCGTGGTGGGCTGGGACGGGCTGGGATGGGCTCTGGTGGTCTGGAATAGGCTGGGACGGGCTGTGGTGGGCTGGGATGGGCTGGCACGGGCTGTGGTGGGCTGGCACGGGCTGTGGTGGGCTGGCACGGGCTGGGACGGGCTGGGACGGGCTGTGGTGGGCTGGCACGGGCTGGGACGTGCTGTGGTGTGCTCGGACGGGCTGTGGTGTGCTGGGACGGGCTGTGGTGGGCTGTGGTGGTCTGGGACGGGCCATGGTGGGCTGTGGTGGGTTCTGCTGAGCTTGAGACGGGCTGTGGTGGGCTGGGACGGGCTGAGACGAGTTCTGGTTGTCTGGAACGAGCTGGGACGGGCTGTGATGGGCTGGGACGGGCCGTGGTGGGCGGGGACGGGCTGTGGTGGGCTGGGACGGGATGTGGTGGTCTGGAATGGTCTGTGGTGGGCTGGGACGGGATGTGGTGGTCTGGAATGGTCTGTGGTGGGCTGGGACGGGCTATGGTGGGCTGGGACAGGCTGGGACGAGCTCTGGTGGTCTGGGACAGGCTGTGGTGTGCTCGGACGGGCTGGGACGGGCTGTGGTTGGCCGTGGTGGGCTGGGACGTGCTGGGATGGACTGGGACGGGCTGTGGTGGGCTGGAACGGGCTGTGGTGGGCTGGAACGGGCTGTGGTGGGCTGGAACGGGCTGTGGTGAGCTGGAACGGGCTGTGGTGGGGCGTGGTTGGCTGGGACAGGCCGTGGTGAACTGTGGTGGGCTGTGGTGGGCCGGTATGGGAAGGGATGGTCTATGTTGGGCCGTGGTGGGCTGGGACAGGTCATGGTGGGCTGAGACGGCCTGTGGTGGGCTGTGGTGGGCCGTGGTGGGCTGGGACAGGCCGTGGTGGGCTGTGGTGGGCCGTGGTGGGCTGGGACAGGCTGTGGTGGGCTTTGGTGGGTTCTTGTGAGCTTGAGATGGGCTGTGGTGGGCTGGGACGGGCTGGAACGGGCTCTGGTGGTCTGGAACGAGCTGTGATGGGCTGCAATGGGCTCTGGTGGGCTGGGACGGGCTCTGGTGGGCTGTGGTGGGCTGGGACGGGCTGTGGTGGGCTGGGACGGGCTGTGGTGGGCTGGGACGGGCTGTGGTGGGCGGGGACGGGCTGTGGTGGGCTGTGACGGGCTGGGATGGGCTGTGGCATGCTGGGATGGGCTGTGGTGGACTGGGACGGGCTGTGGTCGACAGGGACGGGCTGGGACGGGCTGTGGTGTGCTGGGACGGGCTGTGGTGAGCTTTGGTGGGCCGTGGTTCGCTGTGGTGGGCCGTGGTTGGCTGGGACGGGCCATGGTGGGCTGTGGTGGGCCGTGGTGGTCTGGGACAGGCTGTGGTGGGCTGTGGTGGGTTCTGGTGAGCTTGAGACGGGCTGTGGTGGGCTGGGACGGGCTGGGATGGGCTCTGGTGGTCTGGAACAGGCTGGGACGGGCTGTGGTGGGCTGGGATGGGCTGGCACGGGCTGTGGTGGGCTGGCACGGGCTGTAGTGGGCTGGCACGGGCTGTGGTGGGCTGGGACGGGCTGTGGTGGGCTGGGACGGGCTGTGGTGGGCTGGGACGGGCTGGGACGGGCTGGGACGGGCCGTGGTGGGCGGGGACGGGCCGTGGTGGGCTGGGACGGGATGTGGTGGTCTGGAATGGTCTGTGGTGGGCTGGGACGGGCTGTGGTGGGCTGGGACGGGCTGCGGCAGGCTGCGACGGGCTGAGACGGGCTATGCTGGTCTGTGGTGGGCTGTGGTGGGCGGGGACGGGCTGTGGTGGGCTAGGGACGGGCTGTGGTGGGCTAGGGACGGGCTGTGGTGTGCTGGGACGGGCTGTGGTGGGCTGGGACGGGCTGTGGTGGTCTGGAACAGGCTGTGGTGGGTTGGGACAGGCTGGGACATGCTGGGACGGTGTGTGGTGGACTGGGATGGTCTGTGGTGGTGCGTGGTGGGCTGGGACGGGCCGTGGTGAACCGTGGTGGGCTGTGGTGGGCCGTGGTGGGCCGTTTTGAGCCGGTATGGGAAGGGATGGGCTGTGGTGGGCCGTGGTGGGCTGGGACAGGTCATGGTGGTCTGAGATGGCCCGTGGTGAACTGTGGTGGGCTGTGGTGGGCTGGTGTGGGCCGTGGTGGGCTGTTTTGAGCCGGTATGGGAAGGGATGGGCTGTGGTGGGCCGTGGTGGGCTGGGACAGGTCATGGTGGTCTGAGATGGCCCGTGGTGAACTGTGGTGGGCTGTGGTGGGCTGGTATGGGCCGTGGTGGGCTGTTTTGAGCCGGTATGGGAAGGGATGGGCTGTGGTGGGCCATGGTGGGCTGGGACAGGTCATGGTGGTCTGAGATGGCCCGTGGTGAACTGTGGTGGGCTGTGGTGGGCCGTGGTGGGCTGGGACGGGCTGGGATGGGCTCTGGTGGTCTGGAATAGGCTGGGACGGGCTGTGGTGGGCTGGGATGGGCTGGCACGGGCTGGGATGGGCTGGCACGGGCTGTGGTGGGCTGGCACGGGCTGTGGTGGGCTGGCACGGGCTGTGGTGGGCTGGGACGGGCTGTGGTGGGCTGGGACGGGCTGGGACGGGCTGGGACGGGCTGTGGTGGGCTGGGACGGGCTGGGACGTGCTGTGGTGTGCTCGGACGGGCTGTGGTGTGCTGGGACGGGCTGTGGTGGGCTGTGGTGGTCTGGGACGGGCCATGGTGGGCTGTGGTGGGTTCTGCTGAGCTTGAGACGGGCTGTGGTGGGCTGGGACGGGCTGAGACGAGTTCTGGTTGTCTGGAACGAGCTGGGACGGGCTGTGGTGGGCGGGGACGGGCTGTGGTGGGCTGGGACGGGATGTGGTGGTCTGGAATGGTCTGTGGTGGGCTGGGACGGGCTGTGGTGGGCTGGGACGGGCTGCGGCAGGCTGCGACGGGCTGAGACGGGCTATGCTGGTCTGTGGTGGGCTGTGGTGGGCGGGGACGGGCTGTGGTGGGCGGGGACGGGCTGTGGTGGGCTAGGGACGGGCTGTGGTGGGCTAGGGACGGGCTGTGGTGTGCTGGGACGGGCTGTGGTGGTCTGGAACAGGCTGTGGTGGGTTGGGACAGGCTGGGACATGCTGGGACGGTGTGTGGTGGACTGGGATGGTCTGTGGTGGGGCGTGGTGGGCTGGGACGGGCCGTGGTGAACCGTGGTGGGCTGTGGTGGGCCGTGGTGGGCCGTTTTGAGCCGGTATGGGAAGGGATGGGCTGTGGTGGGCCGTGGTGGGCTGGGACAGGTCATGGTGGTCTGAGATGGCCCGTGGTGAACTGTGGTGGGCTGTGGTGGGCCGTGGTGGGCTGGTATGGGCCGTGGTGGGCTGTTTTGAGCCGGTATGGGAAGGGATGGGCTGTGGTGGGCCGTGGTGGGCTGGGACAGGTCATGGTGGTCTGAGATGGCCCGTGGTGAACTGTGGTGGGCTGTGGTGGGCTGTGGTGGGTTCTGGTGAGCTTGAGACGGGCTCTGGTGGGCTAGGACGGGCTCTGGTGGGCTGGGACGGGCTGTGGTGGGCTGGGACGGGCTGTGGTGGGCTGGGACGGGACGGGATGGGACGGGCTGGGATGGGACGGGACAGGCTGTGACGGGCTGTGCTGGGAAGGGATGGGACGGGTTGTGGTGGGCTGGGACGGGACGGGCTGTGGTTGGCTGGGACAGGCTGGGACGGGCTGTGGTGGTCTGGGACGGGCTGTGGTGGGCTGTGGTGAGCTGGGACAGGCTCTGGTGGGTTGGGACGGGGCGTGGTGGGCTGTGGTGTGCTGGGACGGGCTGTGGTGTGCTGGGACGGGCTGTGGTGTGCTGGGACGGGCTGTGGTGTTGGGGGACGGGCTGGGATGGGCTGTGGTGGGCGGGGACGGGACGGGCTGTGGTTGGCTGGGACAGGCTGGGACGGGCTGTGGTGGTCTGGGACGGGCTGTGGTGGGCTGTGGTGAGCTGGGACAGGCTCTGGTGGGTTGGGACGGGGCGTGGTGGGCTGTGGTGTGCTGGGACGGGCTGTGGTGTGCTGGGACGGGCTGTGGTGTGCTGGCACGGGCTGTGGTGTGCTGGCACGGGCTGTGGTGTGCTGGGACGGGCTGTGGTGTGCTGGGACGGGCTGTGGTGTTGGGGGACGGGCTGGGATGGGCTGTGGTGGGCGGGGACGGGCTGTGGTGGGCTGGGACAGGCTGTGGTGGCTGTGGTGGGCTGTGGTGGGGCGTGGTGGGCTGGGACGGGCCGTGGTGGGCTGTGGTGGGCCGTCGTGGGCCGTTTTGGGCCGGTATGGGAAGGGATGGTCTGTGTTGGGCCGTGGTGGGCTGGGACAGGTCATGGTGGGCTGAGACGGCCCGTGGTGAACTGTGGTAGGCTGTGGTGGGCCGTGGTTGGCTGGGACGGGCCGTGGTGGGCTGTGGTGGGCCGTGGTGGTCTGGGACAGGCTGTGGTGGGCTTTGGTGGGTTCTTGTGAGCTTGAGATGGGTTTTGGTGGGCTGGGACGGGCTGGGACGGGCTGTGGTGGGCTGGGACGGGCTGGGACGGGCTGTGGTGTGCTGGGACGGGCTGTGGTGGGCTGGGACTGGCTGTGGTGGGCTGGGACGGGCTGTGGTGGGCCGTGGTGGGCGGGGACGGGCCGTGGTGAACCGTGGTGGGCCGGGATGGGAAGGGGTGGGCTGTGGTGGGCTGGGACAGGTCGTGGTGAGCTGGGACGGGCCGTGGTGGGCTGTGGTGGGCCGTGGTCGTCTTGGACAGGCTGTGGTGGGCTTTGGTGGGTTCTTGTGAGCTTGAGATGGGCGGTGGTGGGCTGGGACGGGCTGGGACGGGATCTGATGATCTGGAACGAGCTGTGATGTGCTGCAATGGGCTGTGGTGGGCTGGGACGGGCTGTGGTGGGCTGGGACGGGCTGGGACGGGCTGTGGTGGGCTGTGGTGGGCTGGGACGGGCTGGGACGGGCTGTGGTGCATTGGGACAGGCTGGGACAGGCTGGGACAGGCTGGGACGGGCTGTGGTGGGCAGGGACGGGCTGTTGTGGCCTGGGACGGGCTGGGACGGGCTGTGGTGGGCTAGGATGGGCTGTGGTGGGCTAGGATGGGCTGTGGTGTGCTGGGCCGTGCTGGGACGGGCTGTGGTGTGCTGGGACGGGCTGTGGTGGGCTGGGACGGGCTGTGGTGGGCTGGGACGGGCTGTGGTGGGCTGGGACGGGCTGTGGTGGTCTGGCACGGGCTGTGGTGGGCTGGGACGGGCTGTGGTGGGCTGGGACGGGCTGTGGTGGGCTGGGACGGGCTCTGGTGGTGAGCAGAGACGGCCTGTGTTGGGCTGGGATGGGCTGTGATAAGCTGTAACCGGCTGTGGTGGGCTGTGTTGGGCTGGGACGGGGTGTGATAAGCTGTAACCGGCTGTGGTGGGCTGTGTTGGGCTGGGACGGGTCGTGGTGGGCTGGGACGGGCTGTGGTGGGCTGGGGCCGGTTGGGACGGGCTGGGACTGGCTTTGGTGGGCTGTGGTGGGCTGGGACGGGCTGGGACGGGCCGTGGCGGGCTGGGACGGGCCGTGGCGGGCTGGGACGGGCCGTGGTGGGCTGGGACGAGCCGTAGTAGGCCGGGACGGGCCGGGGTGGGTTGTTATGGGCCGTGGTGGGCCGGGACGGGCCGTGGTGGGCCGGGACGGGCCGTGGTGGGCCGGGACGAACTGTGGTGGGCCGGGACGAACTGTGGTGGTCTGTGGCGGGCTGGGACGGGCTGTGGCGAGCTGGGACGGGCCGTGGTGGTCTGGAACGGGCCGTGGCGGGCTGGGACGGGCCGTGGCGGGCTGGGAAGGGCCGTGGTGGGCTGGGATGGGCCGTGGAAAGCCGTGGTGGGCCGTGGTAAGCTGTGACGGGCCGTTGTGGGCTGGGATGGACTCTGGTGTGGTGGGACGGGCTGCGGTGGGCTGTGGTGGGCTGGGACGGGCTGCGGTGGGCTGTGGTGGGCTGGGACCGGCTGCCGTGGGCTGTGGTGGGCTGGGACTGGCTGCGGTTGGCTGTGGTGGGTTGTGGTGAGCTGGGACAGGCTGTGGTGGGCTGGAATGGGCTGGGACGGGCTGTGGTGGGTGTGGTGGACTGGGACGCGCTGTAGTGAGCTGAGATGGGCTGTGGTGGGCTGGGATTTGCTGGGACGGCTGGGACGGTCCGTGGTGGGCTGGGACGGGCTGTGGTGGGCTGTGGTAGGCCGTGGTTCGCTGTGGTGGGCCGTGGTGGGCTGGGACGGGCCGTGGTTATCTGTGGTGGGCCGTGGTGGTCTGGTACAGGCTATGGTGGGCTGTGGTGGGTTCTGGTGAGCTTGAGACGGGCTATGGTGGGCTGGGACAGGCTGGGACGAGCTCTGGTGGTCTGGGACAGGCTGTGGTGTGCTCGGACGGGCTGGGACGGGCTGTGGTTGGCCGTGGTGGGCTGGGACGTGCTGGGATGGACTGGGACGGGCTGTGGTGGGCTGGAACGGGCTGTGGTGGGCTGGAACGGGCTGTGGTGGGCTGGAACGGGCTGTGGTGGGCTGGAACGGGCTGTGGTGGGCTGGAACGGGCTGTGGTGGGCTGGAACGGGCTGTGGTGAGCTGGAACGGGCTGTGGTGGGGCGTGGTTGGCTGGGACAGGCCGTGGTGAACTGTGGTGGGCTGTGGTGGGCCGGTATGGGAAGGGATGGTCTATGTTGGGCCGTGGTGGGCTGGGACAGGTCATGGTGGGCTGAGACGGCCCGTGGTGAACTGTGGTGGGCTGTGGTGGGCCGTGGTGGGCTGGGACAGGCCGTGGTGGGCTGTGGTGGGCCGTGGTGGGCTGGGACAGGCTGTGGTGGGCTTTGGTGGGTTCTTGTGAGCTTGAGATGGGCTGTGGTGGGCTGGGACGGGCTGGGACGGGCTCTGGTGGTCTGGAACGAGCTGTGATGGGCTGCAATGGGCTCTGGTGGGCTGGGACGGGCTCTGGTGGGCTGTGGTGGGCTGGGACGGGCTGTGGTGGGCTGGGACGGGCTGTGGTGGGCTGGGACGGGCTGTGGTGGGCGGGGACGGGCTGTGGTGGGCTGTGACGGGCTGGGATGGGCTGTGGCATGCTGGGATGGGCTGTGGTGGACTGGGACGGGCTGTGGTCGACAGGGACGGGCGGGGACGGGCTGTGGTGGGCTGGGACGGGCTGTGGTGTGCTGGGACGGGCTGTGGTGAGCTTTGGTGGGCCGTGGTTCGCTGCGGTGGGCCGTGGTGGGCTGGGACGGGCCATGGTGGGCTGTGGTGGGCCGTGGTGGTCTGGGACAGGCTGTGGTGGGCTGTGGTGGGTTCTGGTGAGCTTGAGACGGGCTGTGGTGGGCTGGGACGGGCTGGGATGGGCTCTGGTGGTCTGGAACAGGCTGGGACGGGCTGTGGTGGGCTGGGATGGGCTGGCACGGGCTGTGGTGGGCTGGCACGGGCTGTAGTGGGCTGGCACGGGCTGTGGTGGGCTGGCACGGGCTGTGGTGGGCTGGCACGGGCTGTGGTGGGCTGGGACGGGCTGTGGTGGGCTGGGACGGGCTGGGACGGGCTGGGACGGGCCGTGGTGGGCGGGGACGGGCCGTGGTGGGCTGGGACGGGATGTGGTGGTCTGGAATGGTCTGTGGTGGGCTGGGACGGGCTGTGGTGGGCTGGGACGGGCTGCGGCAGGCTGCGACGGGCTGAGACGGGCTATGCTGGTCTGTGGTGGGCTGTGGTGGGCGGGGACGGGCTGTGGTGGGCTGGGACGGGCTGTGGTGGGCTAGGGACGGGCTGTGGTGTGCTGGGACGGGCTGTGGTGGGCTGGGACGGGCTGTGGTGGTCTGGAACAGGCTGTGGTGGGTTGGGACAGGCTGGGACATGCTGGGACGGTGTGTGGTGGACTGGGATGGTCTGTGGTGGGGCGTGGTGGGCTGGGACGGGCCGTGGTGAACCGTGGTGGGCTGTGGTGGGCCGTGGTGGGCCGTTTTGAGCCGGTATGGGAAGGGATGGGCTGTGGTGGGCCGTGGTGGGCTGGGACAGGTCATGGTGGTCTGAGATGGCCCGTGGTGAACTGTGGTGGGCTGTGGTGGGCCGTGGTGGGCTGGTATGGGCCGTGGTGGGCTGTTTTGAGCCGGTATGGGAAGGGATGGGCTGTGGTGGGCCGTGGTGGGCTGGGACAGGTCATGGTGGTCTGAGATGGCCCGTGGTGAACTGTGGTGGGCTGTGGTGGGCTGGTATGGGCCGTGGTGGGCTGTTTTGAGCCGGTATGGGAAGGGATGGGCTGTGGTGGGCCATGGTGGGCTGGGACAGGTCATGGTGGTCTGAGATGGCCCGTGGTGAACTGTGGTGGGCTGTGGTGGGCCGTGGTGGGCTGGGACGGGCTGGGATGGGCTCTGGTGGTCTGGAATAGGCTGGGACGGGCTGTGGTGGGCTGGGATGGGCTGGCACGGGCTGGGATGGGCTGGCACGGGCTGTGGTGGGCTGGCACGGGCTGTGGTGGGCTGGCACGGGCTGTGGTGGGCTGGGACGGGCTGTGGTGGGCTGGGACGGGCTGGGACGGGCTGGGACGGGCTGTGGTGGGCTGGGACGGGCTGGGACGGGCTGTGGTGTGCTCGGACGGGCTGTGGTGTGCTGGGACGGGCTGTGGTGGGCTGTGGTGGTCTGGGACGGGCCATGGTGGGCTGTGGTGGGTTCTGCTGAGCTTGAGACGGGCTGTGGTGGGCTGGGACGGGCTGAGACGAGTTCTGGTTGTCTGGAACGAGCTGGGACGGGCTGTGATGGGCTGGGACGGGCCGTGGTGGGCGGGGACGGGCTGTGGTGGGCTGGGACGGGATGTGGTGGTCTGGAATGGTCTGTGGTGGGCTGGGACGGGCTGTGGTGGGCTGGGACGGGCTGCGGCAGGCTGCGACGGGCTGAGACGGGCTATGCTGGTCTGTGGTGGGCTGTGGTGGGCGGGGACGGGCTGTGGTGGGCGGGGACGGGCTGTGGTGGGCTAGCGACGGGCTGTGGTGGGCTAGGGACGGGCTGTGGTGTGCTGGGACGGGCTGTGGTGGGCTGGGACGGGCTGTGGTGGTCTGGAACAGGCTGTGGTGGGTTGGGACAGGCTGGGACATGCTGGGACGGTGTGTGGTGGACTGGGATGGTCTGTGGTGGGGCGTGGTGGGCTGGGACGGGCCGTGGTGAACCGTGGTGGGCTGTGGTGGGCCGTGGTGGGCCGTTTTGAGCCGGTATGGGAAGGGATGGGCTGTGGTGGGCCGTGGTGGGCTGGGACAGGTCATGGTGGTCTGAGATGGCCCGTGGTGAACTGTGGTGGGCTGTGGTGGGCCGTGGTGGGCTGTTTTGAGCCGGTATGGGAAGGGATGGGCTGTGGTGGGCCGTGGTGGGCTGGGACAGGTCATGGTGGTCTGAGATGGCCCGTGGTGAACTGTGGTGGGCTGTGGTGGGCTGTGGTGGGTTCTGGTGAGCTTGAGACGGGCTGTGGTGGGCTTGGACGGGCTCTGGTGGGCTGGGACGGGCTGTGGTGGGCTGGGACGGGCTGTGGTGGGCTGGGACGGGCTGTGGTGGGCTGGGACGGGACGGGATGGGACGGGCTGGGATGGGACGGGACAGGCTGTGACGGGCTGTGCTGGGAAGGGATGGGACGGGTTGTGGTGGGCTGGGACGGGACGGGCTGTGGTTGGCTGGGACAGGCTGGGACGGGCTGTGGTGGTCTGGGACGGGCTGTGGTGGGCTGTGGTGAGCTGGGACAGGCTCTGGTGGGTTGGGACGGGGCGTGGTGGGCTGTGGTGTGCTGGGACGGGCTGTGGTGTGCTGGGACGGGCTGTGGTGTGCTGGGACGGGCTGTGGTGTTGGGGGACGGGCTGGGATGGGCTGTGGTGGGCGGGGACGGGACGGGCTGTGGTTGGCTGGGACAGGCTGGGACGGGCTGTGGTGGTCTGGGACGGGCTGTGGTGGGCTGTGGTGAGCTGGGACAGGCTCTGGTGGGTTGGGACGGGCCGTGCTGGGCTGGGAGGGGTTGTGGCGAGCTGGGAGGGGTTGTGGCGAGCTGGGAGGGGTTGTGGCGAGCTGGGACGGGCTGTGGCGAGCTGGGACGGGTTGTGGCGGGCTGGGACTGGTTGTGGTGGGCTGGGACGAA
Organism: Falco biarmicus; assembly: GCF_023638135.1. Taxonomy (NCBI): domain Eukaryota; kingdom Metazoa; phylum Chordata; class Aves; order Falconiformes; family Falconidae; genus Falco; species Falco biarmicus. Next base: position 35,267 of record NW_026612010.1, on the reverse strand, counting down.
CTGTGGTGGGCTGTGGTGGGCTGGGACGGGCCGTGGTGGGCTGGGACAGGCTGTGGTGGGCTGGGACGGGCCGTGGTGGACCGGGACGGGCCGTGGTGTGCCGGGACGGGCCGTGGTGGGCTGGGACGGGTTGTGGCGGGCTGGGACGAACTGTGGTGGGCTGTGGTGGGCTGGGACGGGCCGTGGTGGGCTGGGACGGGCTCTGGTGGTATGGACCGGGCTGTGGTGGGCTGGGAAGGGCTGGAATGGGCTGTGGTGGGTTGGCATGGGCTGTGGTGGGCTGGCACGGTGTGTGGTGGGCTGCGACAGGCTGTGGTGGGCTTGGACCTGCTGTTGTGGTCAGGGACGGGTTGTGGTAGGTCCGGGACGGGCTGTCGTGGTCCGGGACAGGCTGTGGTGGGCTGGGAAGGCCTGGGACGGTCTGGGACGAGCTGGGACGGGCTGTGGTGGGCGGGGACTGGCTCTGGTGGTCTCAAACCGGCTGTGGTGGGTTGGGAACGGCTGGAATGGGCTTTGGTGGGTTGGGACAGGCTGTGGTGGGCTGGGACGGGCTGTGGTGGGCTGGGACCTGCTGTGGTGGTCAGGGACGGGTTCTGGTAGGTCCGGGACGGGCTGTGGTGGGTGGGGACGGGCTGTGGTGGGCTGGGACGGGCTGTGGTGGGCTTCTATGGGCTGGTACTTTATGTGGTGGGCTGGGACGGGCTGTAACGAGCTGTGCTCAACTGGTATGAACTGGGACAAGCTGTGGTGGGCCGGGACGGGCTCTGGTGGGCTGGGACGGGCTGTGGTGGGCTGTGGTGTGCTGGGACGGGCTGTGGTGAAGTGTGGTGGGCCGTGGTGGGGTGTGGTGGATTGTGGTAGGTCGTTTTGGGCCGGGATGGGAAGGGGTGGGCTGTGGTGGCCTGTGGTGGGCTGGGACGGGCTGTGGTGGTCTGGGATGGGCTGGGACAGGCTGTGGTGATCCGTGGTAAGCCATGGTCGGCTGTGGTGGGCTGGGACGGGCTGTGGTGGGCTGGGACGGGCTGTGGTGGGCTGGGATGGGCTGTGATAAGCTGTAACCGGCTGTGGTGGGCTGTGGTGGTCTGGTACGGGTTGTGGTGAGCTGAGATGGGCTGTGGTGGGCTTTGGTGGGCTGGGGTGGGCTCGGACGGGCCGTGGTGGGCTGGGACGGGCTGTGGTGGGCTTCTATGGGCTGGTACTTTATGTGGTGGGCTGTGACGGGCTGTGACGGGCTGTGGTGGGCTGGGACGGGCTGTGGTGGGCTGTGGTGTGCCATGGTGGGCTGGGACAGGCTGCGGTGGGCTGGAAAGGGCTGTGGTGGGCTGGAACGGGCTGTGGTGGGCTGGGACAGGCTGTGGTGGGATGGGGACGGGCTGTGGTTGGTTGTGGTGGGCTGGGACGGGCTGTGGTGGGCTGGGACGGGCTGTGGTGGGCTGGGACGAGCTGTGATGAGCTGAGACGGGCTGTGATGGGCCGGGGTGGGCCGGGACAGGCTCTGGTGGGTTGTGGAGGGCTGGGACGGGCTCTGGTGGGCTGGGACGGGCTGTGGTGGGCTTGGACCTGCTGTGGTGGTCAGGGACGGGTTCTGGTAGGTCCGGGACGGGCTGTGGTGGGCTGGGATGGGCTGTGATAAGCTGTAACCGGCTGTGGTGGGCTGTGGTGGTCTGGTACGGGTTGTGGTGAGCTGAGATGGGCTGTGGTGGTCTGGGACGGGCTGTGGTAGTTTGGGACAGGCTGCGGTGGGCTGGGACGGGCCGTGGTGTGCCGGGACGGGCCGCGGTGGGCCGGGACGGGCCGTGGTGGGCTGGGACAGGCTGTGGTGGGATGGGGACGGGCTGTGGTTGGTTGTGGTGGGCTAGGACGGGCTGTGGTGGGCTGGGACGGGCTGTGGTGGGCTGGGACGGGCTGTGATGGGCCGGGGTGGGCCGGGACAGGCTCTGGTGGGCTGTGGAGGGCTGGGACGGGCTCTGGTGGGCTGGGACGGACTTGGACGCACTGTGGTGGGCTGGGACGGGCTGGGACGGCCTGTGTAGGGCTGGGAGTGGCTGTGGTGGGCTGTGGGGGGCTGGGAAGGGCTGTGGTGGGCTGGGACGGGCTAGAACGGCTATGGTGGGCTGGGACGGGCTGTGGTGGGCTTGGCTGGGCTGTGCTGTGCTGGAATGGTCTGGGACGAGTTGTGGTGAGTGTGGTGGGCTGGGACGGGCTGGGACGGACTGTGTTTAGCTGGGACGGGCTGTGGTGGGCCGTGGTGGGCTGGGACAGGCTGTGGTGAGCTGAGACGGGCTGTGGTGGGCTGCGTCGGGCTGGGACGAGCTGTGACGGGGTGGGACGGGCTGTGGTGGTCTGCGCTAGGCTGTGGTGTGCTGTAGTGGCCTGTGATGGGCTGGGTGGGGCTGTGGTGGGCTGTGGTGTGCTGTGGTGGGCTGGGATGGTCTGTGGTGGGCTGGGAAGGGCTGTGGTGGGTGGGGACAGGCTGTGGTGGGCTGGGATAAGCTGTGTTGGGCTGGGACGGGCTGTGTTAGGCTGGGATGGGCTGTGGAGGATTGGGACGGGCTATGGAAAGCTGTGGAGAGCTGGGACGGTCTGTGGTGGGCTGGGACAGGCTGTGGTGGGCTTGGACCTGCTGTGGTGGTCGGGGACGGGTTGTGGTAGGTCCGGGACGGGCTGTCGTGGTCCGGGACGGGCTGTGGTGGGCTGGGAAGGCCTGGGACAGGCTGGGACGAGCTGGGACGGGCTGTGGTGGGCGGGGACGGGCTGTAGTGGGCTGGGACGGGCTGTGGTGGGCTGGGACGGGCTGTGGTGTGTGGGGACAGGCTGTGGTGGGCTGGGATAAGCTGTGTTGGGCTGGGACGGGCTGTGTTAGGCTGGGATGGGCTGTGGAGGATTGGGACGGGCTATGGAAAGCTGTGGAGAGCTGGGACGGTCTGTGGTGGGCCGGGACAGGCTGTGGTGGGCTGGGACGGGCTGTGGTGGGCTGGGACGGGCTGTGGTGGGCTGGGACGGGCTGTGGTGGGCTGGGACGGGCTGTAGTGGGCTGGGACGGGCCGTGGTGGAATGGGGTGGGCTGGGATGGGCTGTGGTGGGCTGTGGTGGGCTGGGACGGGCTGTGGTGGGCGGGGACGGGCTGGGACGGTCTGTGGTGTGCTGGGACGAGCTGTGGTGGGTTGTGGAGAGCTGGGATGGGCTGTGACGGCCTGTGGTGGGCTGCGACGGGCTCTGGTGGTCTGGGACGGGCTGGACGAGCTGGGATGGGCTGGGACGGGTTGTGGTGGGCTGGGACGGGCTGTGGTGGGCTGGGATAGCCTTGGACGGGCTGTGGTGGGCGGGGACGGGCTGTGGTGGGCTGGGACGGGTTGTGGTGGGCTCCGACGGGCTGTGGTGAGCTTTGGTAAGCTGGGACGGGCTGTGGTGGGCTAGGACGGGTTGTGGTGGGCTGAGACGGGCTATGGTGGGCTGGGACGAGCTGTGGTGGGTTGTGGAGAGCTGGGATGGGCTTGTGACGGCCTGTGGTTGGCTGGGACGGGCTGTGGTGGGCTGGGACAAACTGTGGTGGGCTATGGTGGGCTGGGATGAGCTGTGACAGGCTGGGACAGGTTGTGGTGGGCTGTGTTGGGCTGGGACGGGCTGTGGTGCGCTGGGATGGGCTGTAGTGGGCTGGGACGGGCTGTGGTTGGCTGGGACGGGCTGGTGGTGAGCTGGGACGGGCTGTGGTGGGCTAGGACGGGCTGTGGTGGGCTGGGACGGGCTGTGGTGGGCTAGGACGGGCTGTGGTGGGCTGGGACGGGCTGTGGTGGGCTAGGACGGGCTGTGGTGGGCTGGGACGGGCTGTGGTGGGCCGTGGTGGGCTGTGGTGGGCTTTCGTGGGCCGTGGTGGACTGGGACGGGCTGGGATGGGCTGTGGTGGGTTGTGGAGAGCTGGGACGGGCTGTGACGGGCTGTGGTGGGCTGCGACGGGCTCTGGGGGTCTGGGACAGGCTTGGACGAGCTGGGACAGGCTGGGACAGGCTGTGGTGGGCTGACACGGGCTGGGAGGGGCTGGGACGGGCTGTGTTGGGTGGGGACGGGCTGTGGTGGGCTGGGACGGGCTGTGGTGGTCCGGGAAGGGCTCTGGTGGGCTGTGGTGGGGCGGGACGGGCTGTGGTGAGCTGAGACTGGCTGGGACGGGCTGTGGTTGGCTGGGACGGGCTGTGGTGGGCTGGGACGAGCTGGGACGGGCTGTGGTGGGCTGGGACGGGCTGTGGTGGGCTGAGACGGGCTGTGGTGGGCTAGGACGGGCTGTGGTGGGCCGTAGTGGGGCTGTGGGTGGGCTGGGACGGGCTGTGGTGGTCTGTGACAAGCTCTTGTGGGCTGTGGTGGGCTGGGACGAGCTGTGGTGGGCTCTGGTGGGCTCTGGTGGGCTGGGACGGGCTGTCGTGGGCTGGGACGGGCTGGGACGGACCGTGGTGGGCTGGGACGGGCCGTGGTGGGCTGGGACGGGTTGGGATAGGCTGCGGTGGGCCGTGGTGTGCTGTGGTGGGCCGTGGTGGGCTGGAATAGGCTGTGGTGAGCTGAGACGGGCTCTGGAGGGCTGTGGTGGGCTGGGACGGCTTGTGGTGGGCTGGGACGGGCTGTGGTGGGCCTTGGTGGGCTGTGGTGGGCTTTCGTGGGCCGTGGTGGGCTGGGACAGGCTGTGGTGGGCTGTGGTGGGTTGTGGAGAGCTGGGACGGGCTGTGACGGGCTGTGGTGGGCTGCGACGGGCTCTGGGGGTCTGGACAGGCTTGGACGAGCTGGGACAGGCTGGGACAGGCTCTGGTGGGCTGAGACGGGCTGGGAGGGGCTGGGACGGGCTGTGTTGGGTGGGGACGGGTGTGGTGGGCTGGGACGGGCTTTGGTGTGCAGGGACGGCCTCTGGTGGGCTGTGGTGGGGTGGGACGGGCTGTGGTGAGCTGAGACGGGCTGGGACGGGCTGTGGTGTGCTGGGACGGGCTGTGGTGGGCTGGGACGGGCTGTGGTGGGCTGGGACGGGCTGGGACGGGCTGGTGTGGGCTGGGACGGGCTGTGGTGGGTTGGGACGGGCTGTGGTGGGCTGGGACGGGCTGGGACGGGTCGTGGTGAGCTGGGACGGGCCGTGGCGGGCTGGGACGGGCCGTGGTTTGCTGGGAAGGGCTGTGGTGGGCTGGGATTGGCCGTGGCAAGCCGTGGTAAGCTGTAACGGGCCGTGGTGGGCTGGGACGGACTCTGGTGTGGTGGGACGGGCTGTGGTGGGTTGTGGTGGACTGGGACGGGCTGCGATGGGCTGGGACGGTCTGGGACGGGCTGTGGTGGGCTGGGATGGGCTGGGACGCGCTGTGGTGGGCTGGAATGGGCTGGGACGGGCTGTGGTGGGTGTGGTGGACTGGAACGCGCTGTGGTGAGCTGAGACGGGCTGTGGTGGGCTGGGACGGGCTGTGGTGGGCCGGGACGGGCTGTGGTGGACCGGGACGGGCCGTGGTGGGCCGGGACAGCCCGTGGTGGGCTGGGACGGGCCGTGGTGGGCCGGGACGGGCCGTGGTGGGCCGGGCCGGGCCGTGGTGGGCCGGGACGGGCCGTGGCAGGCTGGGACGAACTGTGGTGGGCTGGGATGAACTGTGGTGGGCTGGGATGAACTGTGGTGGTCTGTGGTGGGCTGGGACGGGCTGTGGTGAGCTGGGACGGGCTGTGGCGGGCTGGAACGAACTGTGGCAGGCTGGGACGGGCCGTGGCGAGCTGGGACGGGCCGTGGCGGGCTGGGACGGGCCGTGGTGCGCTGGGAAGGGATGTGGTGGGCTGGCATGGGCCGTGGCAAGCCGTGGTGGGCCGTGGTAAGCTGTAAAGGGCCGTGGTGGGCTGGGGCGGACTCTGGTGTGTTGGGACGGGCTGTGGTGGGCTGGGACGGGCTGCAGTGGGGTGTGGTGGGCTGGGACTGGCTGCGGTGGGCTGGGACGGCTTGTGGTGGGCTGGGACGGGCTGTGGTGGGCCGTGGTGGGCTGTGGTGGGCTTTCGTGGGCCGTGGTGGCCTGGGACGGGCTGTGATGGGCTGGGACGGGCTGTGGTGGGTTGTGGAGAGCTGGGACGGGCTGTGACGGGCTGTGGTGGGCTGCGACGGGCTCTGGGGGTCTGGGACAGGCTTGGACGAGCTGGGACAGGCTGGGACAGGCTGTGGTGGGCTGAGACGGGCTGGGAGGGGCTGGGACGGGCTGTGTTGGGTGGGGACGGGCTGTGGTGGGCTGGGACGGGCTGGGAGGGGCTGGGACGTGCTGTGTTGGGTGGGGACGGGCTGTGGTGGGCTGGGACGGGCTGTGGTGTGCTGGGACGGGCTGTGGTGTGCTGGAATGAGCTGTGGTGTGCAGGGACGGGCTCTTGTGGGCTGTGGTGGGGTGGGACGGGCTGTGGTGAGCTGAGACGGGCTGGGACGGGCTGTGGTTGGCTGGGACGGGCTGTGGTGGGCTGGGACGGGCTGGGACGGGCCGTGGCGGGCTGGGACGGGCTGTGGTTGGCTGGGAAGGGCTGGGACAGGCTGTGGTGGGCTGAGACGGGCTGGGAGGGGCTGGGACGTTCTGTGTTGGGTGGGGACGGGCTGTGGTGGGCTGGGACGGGCTGTGGTGTGCTGGACGGGCTGTGGTGTGCTGGAATGAGCTGTGGTGTGCAGGGACGGGCTCTTGTGGGCTGTGGTGGGGTGGGGACGGGCTGTGGTGAGCTGAGACGGGCTGCGACGAGCTGGGACGAGCTGGGACAGGCTGTAGTGGGCGGGGACCGGCTATGGTGGGCGGCGATGGGCTGTGCTGGGCGGGTGACGGGGCTGTGGTGGGCTGGGACGAGCTGTGGTGCGCTGGGACATGCCGTGGTGGGCTGGGAGGGGCTGTGGTTGGTTGTGGTGGGCTGGGACGGGCTCTGTTGGGTGGGGACGGGCTGTGGTGGGCTGGGACTGGCTGTGGTGTGCTGGGACGGGCTGTGGTGTGCTGGAATGAGCTGTGGTGTGCAGGGACGGGCTCTTGTGGGCTGTGGTGGGGTGGGACGGGCTGTGGTGAGCTGAGACGGGCTGGGACGGGCTGTGGTTGGCTGGGACGGGCTGTGGTGGGCTGGGACGGGCTGGGACGGGCCGTGGCGGGCTGGGACGGGCTGTGGTTGGCTGGGAAGGGCTGTGGTGGGCTGGGATGGGCCGTGGCAAGCCGTGGTGGGCCGTGGTAAGCTGTGACGGGCCGTGGTGGGCTTGGACGGACTCTAGTGTGCTGGACGGGCTGTGGTGGGCTGGGACGGGCTGCTGTGGGGTGTGGTGGGCTGGGGACCGGCTGCGGTGGGCTGTGGTGGGCTGGGACCGGCTGCGGTGGGCTGTGGTGGGCTGGAATAGTCTGGGACGCGCTGTGGTGAGCTGAGACGGGCTATGGTGGGCTGGATTTTCTGGGACGGCTGGGACGGGCTGCGGTGGGCTTGGACGGGCTGCGGTGGGCTGGGACGGGCTGCAGAGGGCTAGGATGTTCTGCGGTGGGCTGGGACGGGCTGGGACGGGCTGGGACGGGCCGTGGTGAGCTGGACGGGCCGTGGTGGGCCGTGGTGTCCTCTGGTGGGCCATGGTGGACCGTGGTTGGCCGTGGTGGGCCGGGACAGGCCGTGGTTAGCCGTGGTGGGCTGAAACAGGCTGGGAAGGGCTCTGGTGGGCTGGGACGGGATGTGGTGGGCTGGGACGGGCTGGACGGGCTGTGGTGGGCTGGGACGGGCCGTGGTGGGCGGGGACGGGCCGTGGTGGGCGGGGACGGGCCGTGGATGGCGGGGACGGGCCGTGGTGGGCTGGGACGGGCCGTGGTGGGCTGGGACGGGCTCTGGTGGGCTGGAACGGGCTCTGGTGGGCTGGGACGGGCTGCGACGGGCTGGGACGGGCTGTGCTGGTCTGTGGTGGGCTGGGACGGGTGGGGACGGGCTGTTGTGGGCTGGGACAGGCTGTGGCAGGCTGGGACGGGCTGTGGTGGGCTAGGGACGGGCTGTGGTGGTCTGGAACAGGCTGTGGTGGGTTGGGACAGGCTGGGATATGCTGGGACGGTGTGTGGTGGACTGGGATGGTCTGTGGTGTGCTGGGACGGGCTGTGGTGGGCAGGGATGGGCTGTGGTGGGGCGTGGTGGGCTGGGACGGGCCGTGGTGAACCGTGGTGGGCCGTTTTGAGCCGGTATGGGAAGGGATGGGCCGTGGTGGGCTGGGACAGGTCATGGTGGGCTGGGACAGGTCATGGAGGGCTGAGATGGCCCGTGGTGAACTGTGGTGGGCTGTGGTGGGCCGTGGTGGGCTGCGGTGGGCCGTGGTGGGCTGGGACGGGCTGGGACAGGCTGTGGTGGGCTGGGATGGGTTGGGACGGGCTGTGGTGGGCTGTGATGGGCTGTGGTGTGCTGGGATGGGCTGAGTTGGGCTGGGACGGGCTGGGACGGGCTGTGGTGGGCCGGGACAGGCTGGGACCGGCTGGGACGGGCTGGGACGGGCTGTGGTGGGCTGGGACGGGCTGTGGTGGGCTGGGACGGGCTGTGGTGGGCTGGGACGGGCTGCGACGGGGCTGGGACGGGCTGCGACGGCCTGGGACGGGCTGTGCTGGTCTGTGGTGGGCTGGGACGGGCTGTGTTGGTCTTTGGTGGGCTGGGACGGGTGGGGACGGGCTGTGGTGGGCTGGGACGGGCTGGGATGGGCTGTGGTGGGCTGGGACGGGTGCTGACGGGCTGTGGTGGGCTGGGACAGGCTGGGACGGGCTGTGGTGGGCTGGGACGGGCTGTGGTGGGCTAGGGACGGGCTGTGGTGGTCTGGAACAGGCTGTGGTGGGTTGGGACAGGCTGGGATATGCTGGGACGGTGTGTGGTGGACTGGGATGGTCTGTGGTGTGCTGGGACGGGCTGTGGTGGGCAGGGATGGGCTGTGGTGGGGCGTGGTGGGCTGGGACGGGCCGTGGTGAACCGTGGTGGGCTGTGGTGGGCCGTGGTGGGCCGTTTTGAGCCGGTATGGGAAGGGGTGGGCCGTGGTGGGCTGGGACAGGTCATGGTGGGCTGGGACAGGTCATGGAGGGCTGAGATGGCCCGTGGTGAACTGTGGTGGGCCGTGGTCGGCTGGGACGGGCCGTGGTGCGCTGGGACGGGCTGGGACAGGCTCTGGTGTGCTGTGGTGGGCTGGGACGGGCTGTGGTGGGCTGGGACGGGCTGTGGTGGGCTGGGACGGGCTGCGGAGGGCTAGGATGTGCTGCGGTGGGCTGGGACGGGCTGGGACGGGCTGGGACGGGCCGTGGTGAGCTGGGACGGGCCGTGGTGGGCCGTGGTGTCCTCTGGTGGGCCATGGTGGACCGTGGTTGGCCGTGGTGGGCCGGGACAGGCCGTGGTTAGCCGTGGTGGCTGAAACAGGCTGGGACGGGCTCTGGTGGGCTGGGACGGGATGTGGTGGGCTGGGATGGGCTGGGACGGGCTGTGGTGGGCTGGGACGGGCCGTGGTGGGCTGGGACGGGCTGTGGTGGGCTGGGACGGGCTGCGACGGGCTGGGACGGGCTGCGACGGGCTGGGACGGGCTGTGCTGGTCTGTGGTGGGCTGGGACGGGTGCTGACGGGCTGTGGTGGGCTGGGACAGGCTGGGACGGGCTGTGGCGAGCTGGGACGGGCTGTGGTGGGCTAGGGACGGGCTGTGGTGGTCTGGAACAGGCTGTGGTGGGTTGGGACAGGCTGGGATATGCTGGGACGGTGTGTGGTGGACTGGGATGGTCTGTGGTGTGCTGGGACGGGCTGTGGTGGGCAGGGATGGGCTGTGGTGGGGCGTGGTGGGCTGGGACGGGCCGTGGTGAACCGTGGTGGGCTGTGGTGGGCCGTGGTGGGCCGTTTTGAGCCGGTATGGGAAGGGATGGGCCATGGTGGGCTGGGACAGGTCATGGTGGGCTGGGACAGGTCATGGAGGGCTGAGATGGCCCGTGGTGAACTGTGGTGGGCCGTGGTCGGCTGGGACAAGCCGTGGTGGGCTGGGACGGGCTGGGACAGGCTCTGGTGTGCTGTGGTGGGCTGGGACGGGCTGTGGTGGGCTGGGACGGGCTGTGGTGGGCTGGGACGGGCTGTGGTGGGCTGGGACGGGCTGTGGTGGGCTGGGACGGGCTGTGGTGGGCTGGGACGGGCTGTGGTGGGCTGGGACATGCTGTGGTGGGCTGGGACGGGCTGCGGTGGGGTGTGGTGGGCTGGGACCGGCTGCATTGGGCTGTGGTGGGCTGGAATAGGCTGGGACGGGCTGTGGTGGGTGTGGTGGACTGGGACGCGCTGTGGTGAGCTGAGACGGGCTATGGTGGGCTGGGATTTGCTGGGACGGCTGGGACGGGCTGCGGTGGGCTGGGACGGGCTGCGGTGGGCTGGGACGGGCTGCGGAGGGCTAGGATGTGCTGCGGTGGGCTGGGACGGGCTGGGACGGGCCGTGGTGAGCTGGGACGGGCCGTGGTGGGCCGTGGTGTCCTCTGGTGGGCCATGGTGGATTGTGGTTGGCCGTGGTGGGCCGGGACAGGCCGTGGTTAGCCGTGGTGGGCTGAAACAGGCTGGGACGGGCTGTGGTGGGCTGGGACGGGCTGTGGTGGGCTGGGATGGGCTGGGACGGGCTGTGGTGGGCTGGGACGGGCCGTGGTGGGCGGGGACGGGCCGTGGTGGGCGGGGACGGGCCGTGGTGGGCGGGGACGGGCCGTGGTGGGCTGGGACGGGCTGTGGTGGGCTGGGACGGGCTGCGACGGGCTGGGACGGGCTGCGACGGGCTGGGACGGGCTGTGCTGGTCTGTGGTGGGCTGGGACGGGTGCTGACGGGCTGTGGTGGGCTGGGACAGGCTGGGACGGGCTGTGGCGAGCTGGGACGGGCTGTGGTGGGCTAGGGACGGGCTGTGGTGGTCTGGAACAGGCTGTGGTGGGTTGGGACAGGCTGGGATATGCTGGGACGGTGTGTGGTGGACTGGGATGGTCTGTGGTGTGCTGGGACGGGCTGTGGTTGGCTGGGATGGGCTGTGGTGGGGCGTGGTGGGCTGGGACGGGCCGTGGTGAACCGTGGTGGGCTGTGGTGGGCCGTGGTGGGCCGTTTTGAGCCGGTATGGGAAGGGATGGGCCATGGTGGGCTGGGACAGGTCATGGTGGGCTGGGACAGGTCATGGAGGGCTGAGATGGCCCGTGGTGAACTGTGGTGGGCCGTGGTGGGCTGGGACGGGCTGGGACAGGCTCTGGTGTGCTGTGGTGGGCTGCCACGGGCTGTGGTGGGCTGGGACGGGCTGTGGTGGGCTGGGACGGTCTGTGGTGGGCTGGGACATGCTGTGGTGGGCTGGGACGGGCTGTGGTGGGCTGGGACGGGCTGTGGTGGGCTGGGACGGGCTGCGACGGGCTGGGACGGGCTGCGACGGGCTGGGACGGGCTGTGCTGGTCTGTGGTGGGCTGGGACGGGTGCTGACGGGCTGTGGTGGGCTGGGACAGGCTGGGACGGGCTGTGGTGGGCTGGGACGGGCTGTGGTGGGCTGGGGACGGGCTGTGGTGGTCTGGAACAGGCTGTGGTGGGTTGGGACAGGCTGGGATATGCTGGGACGGTGTGTGGTGGACTGGGATGGTCTGTGGTGTGCTGGGACGGGCTGTGGTGGGCAGGGATGATCTGTGGTGGGGCGTGGTGGGCTGGGACGGGCCGTGGTGAACCGTGGTGGGCTGTGGTGGGCCGTGGTGGGCCGTTTTGAGCCGGTATGGGAAGGGATGGGCCATGGTGGGCTGGGACAGGTCATGGTGGGCTGGGACAGGTCATGGAGGGCTGAGATGGCCCGTGGTGAACTGTGGTGGGCCGTGGTCGGCTGGGACGGGCCGTGGTGCGCTGGGACGGGCTAGGACAGGCTCTGGTGTGCTGTGGTGGGCTGGGACGGGCTGTGGTGGGCTGGGACGGGCTGTGGTGGGCTGGGACGGGCTGTGGTGGGCTGGGACATGCTGTGGTGGGCTGGGACATTCTGTGGTGGGCTGGGACGGGCTGTGGTGGGCTGGGACGGGCTGTGGTGGGCTGGGACGGGCTGCGGTGGGCTGGGACGGGCTGCGGTGGGCTGGGACGGGCTGCGGTGGGCTGGGACGGGCTGCGGTGGGCTGGGACGGGCTGCGGTGGGCTGGGACGGGCTACGGTGGGCTGGGACGGGCTGCGGTGGGCTGTGGTGGGCTGGGACCGGCTGCGGTGGGCTGTGGTGGGCTGGGACCGGCTGCGGTGGGCTGTGGTGAGCTGGGACGGGATGCGGTGGGCTGGAATGGGCTGTGCCGTGCTGGAACGGTCTGGGACGAGTTGTGGTGAGTGTGGTGGGCTGGGACGGGCTGGGACGGACTGTGTTTGGCTGGGACGGGCTGTGGTGGGCCGTGGTGGGCTGGGACAGGCTGTGGTGAGCTGAGACGGGCTGTGGTGGGCTGTGTCGGGCTGGTACGAGCTGTGACGGGGTGGGACGGGCTGTGGTGGTCTGCGGTAGGCTGTGGTGTGCTGTAGTGGCCTGTGGTGGGCGGGGACGGGCTGTGGTGGGCGGGGACGGGCTGTGGTGGGTGGGGACGGGCTGTGGTGGGTTGTGGTGGGCCGTGGTGGGCTGGGACGGGCTGTGGTGGGTTGTGGTGGGCCGTGGTGGCCTGTGTTGGGCCGTGGTGGCCTGGGACGGGCCGTGTTGGCCTGGGACGGGCCGTGGTGGCCTGGGATGGGCTGTGGTGGGCTGGGACGGGTTGTGGTGGGCTGTGGTGTGCTGGGACGGGCCGTTGTGGGCTGTGGTGGGCCGTGGTGGTCTGGGACGGGCTGTGGTAAACTGGGACGGGCTGGGACGGGCTGTGGTGGGCTGGGACTGGCTGTGGTGGGCTGGGACTGGCTGTGCTGGTCTAGGACTGGCTGTGGTGAGCTGGGACGGGCTGTGGTGGGCTGGGACGGGCTGCGGTGGGCTTTGGTGGGTTCTTGTGAGCTTGAGATGGGTTGTGGTGTGCTGGGACGGGCTGTGGTGGGCTGGGACGGGCTGTGGTGGGCTGTGATGGGCTGTGGTGTGCTGGGACGGGCTGTGGTGGGCTGGGACTGGCTGTGGTGGGCGGGGACGGGCCGTGGTGGGGTATGGTGGGCCGTGGTGGGCTGGGATGGGTCCTGATGGGCTGGGACGGGCCGTGGTGGGCTGGGACGGGCCGTGGTGGACTGGGACGGGCTGTGGTGGGCTGGGACGGGCTGGGATGGGCTCTGGTGGGCTGTGGTGTGATGGGATGGGCTTTGGTGGGCTGGGACGGGCTGTGGTGAACTGTGGTGGGCTGTGGTGGGCTGTGGTGGGCCGTGGTGTGCTGGGACGGGCCGTTGTGGGCTGTGGTGGGTTGTGGTGGTCTGGGACGGGCTGTGGTAAACTGGGACGGGCTGGGACTGGCTGCGGTGGGCTGGGACGGGCTGGGACGGGCTGTGGTGGGCTGGGACTGGCTGTGGTGAGCTGGGACTGGCTGTGGTGGGTTGGGATGGGCTGTGGTGGGCTGGGACAAACTGTGGTGGTCTGTGGTGGGCTGAGACGGGCTGTGGTGGGCTGGCACGGGCTCTGGTGGGCTGGGACAAGTTGTGGTGGGCTGTGGTGGGCTGAGACGGGCTGTGGTGGTCTGCGGTAGGCTGTGGTGTGCTTTAGTGGCCTGTGGTGGGCTGGGACGGGCTGTGGTGGGCTGGGACGGGCTGTGGTGGGCCGTGTTTGGCTGTGGTGGGTTGTGGTGGGCTGGGACAGGCTGTGGTGAGTTGAGACGGGCTGTGGTGGGCTGGGACAGGATGTGGTGGGCTGGGCCGGGCTGTGGTGGGTTGGGACGGGCTCTGGTGAACTGTGTTGGGTTGTGATGAGCTGAGACAGTCTGTGGTGGGTTGGGACGGGCTGTGGAGAGCTGTGGAGGGCTGTGGTGGGCTTGGACAGGCTGTGGTGGGTTGAGATCTGTCGTGGTGGGCCGTGGTGGGCTGGGATGGGCCGTGGTTGGCTGGGACGGTCTGTGGTGGTCTGTGGTGGGCTGGGACGGGCTGTGGTGGGCTGGGACGGGCTGTGGTGGGCTGGGACGGGCCGTGGTGGGCTGGGACGGGCCGTGGTGGGCTGGGACGTGCCGTGGTGGGCTGGGATGGGCCGTGGTGGGCTGGGACGGTCTGTGGTGGTCTGTGGTGGGCTGGGACGGGCTGCGGTGGGCTTTGGTGGGTTCTTGTGAGCTTGAGATGGGTTGTGGTGGGCTGGGACGGGCTGGGACGGGCTGTGGTGGGCTGGGACGGGCTGTGGTGGGCTGTGATGGGCTGCGGTGTGCTGGGACGGGCTGTGGTGGGCTGGGCTGTGGTGGGCTGGGACTGGCTGTGGTGGGCTGGGACTGGCTGTGGTGAGCTGGGACTGGCTGGGACGGGCTGGGATGGGCTGGGACGGGCTGCGGTGGGCTGGGACGGGCTGCGGTGGGCCGTGGTGGGCGGGGACGGGTCGTGGTGAACCGTGGTGGGCCGTTTTGGGCCGGGATGGGAAGGGGTGGGCTGTGGTGGGCCGTGGTGGGCTGGGATGGGCCGTGGTGGGCTGTGGTTGGCCGTGGTGGGCTTGGTCGGGCCGTGGTGGCCTGGGACGGGCTGTGGTGGCCTGGGATGGGCTGTGGTGGGCTGGGACGGGATGGGACGGGCTGGGACGGGACGGGACAGGCTGGGACGGGCTGTGCTGGGAAGGGACGGGACGGGTTGTGGTGGGCGGGAAAGGGCTGTGGTGGGCGGGGACAGGCTCTGGTGGGCAGGGACAGGCTCTGCTGGTCTGGAATGGTCTGTTGTTGGCTGGGACGGGCTGTGGTGGGCTGGGACGGGCTGTGGTGGGCTGGGACGGACTGTGTTTGGCTGGTACGGGCTGTGGTGGGCTGGGACGGGCTGTGGTGGGCTGGGACGCGCTGTGGTGGGCTGGGACGCGCTGTGGTGGGCTGGGACGGGCTGCGGTGGGCTGGGACGCGCTGCGGTGGGCTGGGAAGGGCTGGGACGGGCTGTGGTGGGCCAGGACCGGCCTTGGTTGGCCATGACGAGCCGTGGTGGGCCGGGCCGGGCTGTAGTGGGCGGGGACAAGTTGTGGTGGGCGGGGACAGGTTGTGGTGAGCGGGGAAGGGCTGTGGTGGCCTGGGACGGGCTGGGACGGGCTGTGGTGGGCGGGGACGGGCTTTGGTGGGCTCTGGTGGGCTGGAACGGGGTCTGGTGGGCTGGGACGGGCTGTGGTAAGCTGTAATGGGCTGTTGTGGGCTTGGACGGGCTGTGGTGGGTTGTGGTGAGCTGAGACGGGCTGTGGTGGGCTGTATTGGGCTGTGGTGGGCTGTATTGGGCTGTGGCAGGCTGGGACGGGCTGTGGCAGGCTGGGACGGGCTGTGGTGGTCTGTGGTGGGACGGGACGGGCTGTGGTGGGCTGGGACGGGCTGTGGTGGTCTACGGTAGCCTGTGGTGTGCTGTAGTGGCCTGTGGTGGGCTGGGACGGGCTGTGGTGGGCTGGGACGGGCTGTGGTGGGCTGTGGTGTGCTGAGACGGGCTCTGGTGGGACGGGACGGGCTCTGGTGGGACGGGACGGGCTGTGGTGGGACGGGACGGGCTGTGGTGGGACGGGACGGGCTGTGGTGGGACGGGATGGGCTGTGGTGTGCCGGGACGGGCTGTGGTGGGCTGGGACGCGCTGTGGTGCACTGGGACGAATTGTGGTGGGCTGGGACGGGCTGTGGTGAGCCGTGGTGGGCCGTTTTGGGCTGGGACGGGCCGTGGTGAACTGTGGTGGGTTGGGACGGGCTGTGGGGGGCTGGGTCGGGCTAAGACGGGCTGTGGTGGGCTGGGACGGGTCGCAGTGGGCTGGGACGGGCTGTGGTGGGCTGGGACGGGCTATGGTGGGCCGGGACAAGCTGTGGTAGGTTGGGACGGGCTCTGGTGGACTGGAACGGCCTCTGCTGGGCTGGAACAGGCCGTGTTGGGCTGGGATGGGCTGTGGTGGGGTGTGGTGAGCTGAGACGGTCTGGGAGGGGCTGAAACGGGCTGGGCCGGCTCTGGGGGTCTGGGAGGGGCTGGGAAGGCCTGTGGTGGGCTGGGACGAGCTGGGACGGGCTGGGACGGGCTGACATGGGCTGGGATGGGCTGGGACGCCTTGGACGGGTTGTGGTGGGCGGTGACGGGCTGTGGAGGGCGGGGACGGGCTTTGGTAGGCGGGGACGGGCTTTGGTGGGCTGTGGTGGGCTGGGACGGGCTGTGGTGGGCTGGGACGGGCTGTGGTGGGCTGGGACGAGCTGTGGTGGGCTGGGACGAGTTCTGGTGGGCTGGGACGGGCTGAGATGGGCTGGGACGGGCTGGGACGCCTTGGACGGGCTGTGGTGGGCGGTGACGGGTTGTGGTGGGCGGTGACGGGTTGTGGTGGGCTGGGATGGGCTTGGATGTGCTGTGGTGGGCGGGCACGATCTGTGGTGGGCTGGAACGGGCTGTGGTGGGTTGGGACGGGCTGTGGTAAGCTGTAATGGGCTGTGGTGGGTTGTGGTGGGCTGGGCTGGGCCGTGGTGGGTTGGGACGTGCCGTGGTGGGCCGGGACCGGTCTTGGTTGGCTGGGAAGGGCCGTGGTGGGCCGGGAAGGGCCGTAATGGGCGGGGACAAGTTTTGGTGGGCGGGGACAAGTTGTGGTGGGCGGGGACGGGCTGTGGTGGGCGGGGATCAGCTGTGGTGGGCGGGGGATGGGGTGTGGTGAGCTGGGAAGAGCTGTGGTGGGCTGGGACAAGCTGTGGTGAGCGGGGACGGGCTGTGGTGAGCTGTGGTGGGCTGGAACGGACTCCGGTGGGCTGGGACGGGCTGTGGTGGGCTGGGACGGACTGTGGTGGGCTGGGACAAACTGTGGTGGTCTGTGGTGGGCTGAGACGGGCTGTGGTGGGCTGGCACGGGCTCTGGTGGGCTGGGACAAGTTGTGGTGGGCTGTGGTGGGCTGAGACGGGCTGTGGTGGTCTGCGGTAGGCTGTGGTGTGCTTTAGTGGCCTGTGGTGGGCTGGGACGGGCTGTGGTGGGCTGGGACGGGCTGTGGTGGGCCGTGTTTGGCTGTGGTGGGTTATGGTGGGCTGGGACAGGCTGTGGTGAGTTGAGACGGGCTGTGGTGGGCTGGGACAGGATGTGGTGGGCTGGGCCGGGCTGTGGTGGGCTGGGACGGGCTGTGGTGGGCTGGGACGGGCTGTGGTGGGTTGGGACGGGCTGGGATGGGCTGTGGTGGGCTGGGACAAACTGTGGTGGTCTGTGGTGGGCTGAGACGGGCTGTGGTGGGCTGGCACAGGCTCTGGTGGGCTGGGACAAGTTGTGGTGGGCTGTGGTGGGCTGAGACGGGCTGTGGTGGTCTGCGGTAGGCTGTGGTGTGCTTTAGTGGCCTGTGGTGGGCTGGGACGGGCTGTGGTGGGCTGGGACGGGTTGTGGTGGGCCGTGTTTGGCTGTGGTGGGTTGTGGTGGGCTGGGACAGGCTGTGGTGAGTTGAGACGGGCTGTGGTGGGCTGGGACAGGATGTGGTGGGCTGGGCCGGGCTGTGGTGGGTTGGGACGGGCTCTGGTGCACTGTGTTGGGTTGTGATGAGCTGAGACAGTCTGTGGTGGGTTGGGACGGGCTGTGGAGAGCTGTGGAGGGCTGTGGTGGGCTTGGACAGGCTGTGGTGGGTTGAGATCTGTCGTGGTGGGCCGTGGTGGGCTGGGATGGGCCGTGGTTGGCTGGGACGGTCTGTGGTGGTCTGTGGTGGGCTGGGACGGGCTGTGGTGGGCTGGGACGGGCTCTGGTGGGCTGGGACGGGCCGTGGTGGGCTGGGACGGGCCGTGGTGGGCTGGGATGGGCCGTGGTGGGCTGGGACGGTCTGTGGTGGTCTGTGGTGGGCTGGGACGAGATGTGGTGGGCTGGAACGGGTTGTGGTGGGCTGGGACGGGCTGTGGTGCTTCAGGGATGGGCTGTGGTGGGCTGGGACGGGCTGTAATGGGCTGTGGTGGGCTGGGACGAATTGTAGTGGGCCGGGACGGACTGTGGTGGGATGTGGTGGGCTGTGGTGGGTTCTGGTGAGCTTAGACGGGCTTTGGTGGGCTGTGGTGTTTAGGGACGGGCTGTGGTGGGCTGGGACGGGCCTTGGTGGGCTGGAAATGGCCGTGGTGGGCCGTGGTGGGCTAGGACGGGCCGTGGTGGGCTGTGGTGGGTTCTGGTGAGCTTAGACGGGCTTTGGTGGCTGTGGTGGGCTGGGACGGTCTGTGGTGGGCTGGGACGGTCTGTGGTGGGCTAGGACAGGCTGTGGTGGGCTGGGACGGGCTGTGGTGGGTTGGGACGGTCTGGGACGGGCTGTGGTTGGCTGGGATGGGCTGTGGTGGGCTGGGACGGGCTGTGGTGGGCTGGGACGGGCTGTGGTGGGCTGGGACGGGCTGTGGTGGGTTGGGACGGGCTGGGATGGGCTGCGCTGGGCTGGGACAAACTGTGGTGGTCTGTGGTGGGCTGAGACGGGCTGTGGTGGGCTGGCACGGGCTCTGGTGGGCTGGGACAAGTTGTGGTGGGCTGTGGTGGGCTGAGACGGGCTGTGGTGGTCTGCGGTAGGCTGTGGTGTGCTTTAGTGGCCTGTGGTGGGCTGGGACGGGCTGTGGTGGGCTGGGACGGGCTGTGGTGGGCCGTGTTTGGCTGTGGTGGGTTGTGGTGGGCTGGGACAGGCTGTGGTGAGTTGAGACGGGCTGTGGTGGGCTGGGACAGGATGTGGTGGGCTGGGCCGGGCTGTGGTGGGTTGGGACGGGCTCTGGTGCGCTGTGTTGGGTTGTGATGAGCTGAGACAGTCTGTGGTGCGTTGGGACGGGCTGTGGAGAGCTGTGGAGGGCTGTGGTGGGCTTGGACAGGCTGTGGTGGGTTGAGATCTGTCGTGGTGGGCCGTGGTGGGCTGGGACGGGCCGTGGTGTGCTGGGATGGGCCGTGGTGGGCTGGGATGGGCCGTGGTGGGCCGGGACAGGCTGTGGTGGGCTGGGACGAGCTGTGGTGGGCTGGGACGGGCTGTGGTGGGCTTGGACGGGCTGTGGTGGGCTGAGACGTACTGTGGTGGGCTGTGGTGTGCTTTGGTGGGCTGGGACGGGCTGTGGTGGGCTGTGGTGGGCTGGGACGGGCCGTGGTGGGCTGGGACGGACTGTGGTGGGCTGGGAAGGGCCGTGGTGGGCTGGGACGGTCTGTGGTGGTCTGTGGTGGGCTGGGACGGGCTGTGGTGGGCTGGGACGGGTTGTGGTGGGTTGGGACGGGCTGTGGTGCTTCAGGGACGGGCTGTGGTGGGCTGTGGTGGGCTGGGGTGAGTTGTAGTGGGCCGGGACGGACTGTGGTGGGCTGTGGTGGGCTGTGGTGGGTTCTGGTGAGCTTAGACGGGCTTTGGTGGGCTGTGTTGTGCTGGGACGGTCTGTGGTGGGCTGGGACGGTCTGTGGTGGGCTGGGACAGGCCGTGGTGGGCTGGGACGGGCCGTAGTGGGCTGTGGTGGGTTCTGGTTAGCTTAGACGGGCTTTGGTGGGCTGTGGTGGGCTGGGACGGGCTGTGGTGGGCTGGAACGGGCTGTGGTGGGCTGGGACGGGCTGTGGTGGGCTGGGACGGGCTGTGGTGGGCTGGGACGGGCTGCGACGGGCTGTGGTGTGCTGGCACGGGCTGTGGTGGGCTGGGACGGGCTGGGACAGACTGGGACGGGCTGTGGTGGTCAGTGGTTGCCTGGGACATGCTGTGGTGGGCTGGGACATGCTGTGGTGGGCTGGGACGGGCTGTGGTGGGCTGTGGTGGGCTGGGACGGGCTGGCACGGGCTGGGACGGGCTGGAACGAGCTGGCACGGACTGGGACGGGCTGGCACGGGCTGTGGTGGGCTGGAACGGGCTGTGGTGGGCTTGGACGGGCTGTGGTGGGCTGGGACGAGCTGTGGTGGGCTGGGACGGGCTCTGGTGGTGTCGAAAGGGCTGTGGTGGGCTGGGACGGGCTGTGGTGGGCTGTGGTGGGCTGTGGTTGGCTGGGACGGGCTGTGGTGGGCCGGCACGGGCTGTGGTGGGCTGTGGTGAGCTGAGACGGGCTGGCACGGGCTGTGGTAAGCTGGGACGGGCTCTGGTGGGCTGGGACGGTCTGTGATGGGCTGTGGTGGGCTGGGACGGGCTGTGGTGAGCTGGGAAGAGCTGGGATGAGCTGGGACCGGCTGTGGTGGGCTGGGACCGGCTATGGTGGGCGGGGATGATCTGTGCTGGGCGGTGACAGGCTGTGGTGGGCTGGAACGAGCTGTGGTGGGCTGGGACGGGCTTTGGTGGGCTGGGACGGTCTGTGGTGTGCTAAGACGGGCTCTGGTGATCTGGAACAGGCTGTGGTGGGCTGGGACGGGCTGGGACGGGCTGTGGTGGGCTGGGACGGGCTGTGGTGGGCTGTGGTGGCCTGTGGTGGGCTTGGACGAGTTGTAGTGGGCCGGGACGGGCTGTGGTGGGCTGTGGTGAACTGAGACGGGCTGTGGTGGGCCGGGACGTGCTGGGACGGGCTCTGATGGTCTGGAATGCGCTGTTGTGGGCTGGGACGGGCTGTGGTGGGCTGGGACGGGCCGTGGTGGGCTGGGACAGACTGTGGTGGGCTGGGAAGGGCCGTGGTGGGCTGGGACGGTCTGTGGTGGTCTGTGGTGGGCTGGGACGGGCTGTGGTGGGCTGGGACGGGTTGTGGTGGGTTAGGACGGGCTGTGGTGCTTCAGGGACGGGCTGTGGTGGGCTGTGGTGGGCTGGGACGAGTTGTAGTGTGCTGGGACGGATTGTGGTGGGCTGTGGTGGGATGTGGTGGGTTCTGGTGAGCTTAGACGGGCTTTGGTGGGCTGTGGTGTGCTGGGACGGTCTGTGGTGGGCTGGGACGGGCCGTGGTGGGCTGGGAAAGGCCGTGGTGGGCTGGGACGGGCCGTGGTGGGCTGTGGTGGGTTCTGGTGAGCTTAGACAGGCTTTGGTGGGCTGTGGTGGGCTGGGACGGGCTATGGTGGACTGGGACGGGCTCTGGTGGGCTGGAACAGGCCGTGGTGGGCTGGGACACGCTGTGGTGGGCTGGGAAGGGCTGAGACGGGCTGTGGTGGGCTGGGATGGGCTGTGGTTGGCTGAAAAGGGCTGTGGAGGGCTGGGACAAGTTGTGGAGAGCTGTGGTGGGCTGAGACGGGCTGTATTGGTATGCGGTAGGCTGTTGTGGGCTGGGACGAGCCGTGGTGGGCTGGGACGGGCTGTGGTGGGCCGTGTTTGGCTGTGGTGGGCTGTGGTGGGCTGGGACAGGATGTGGTGGGCTGGGCCGGGCTGTGGTGGGTTGGGACGGGCTCCGGTGCGCTGTGTTGTGTTGTGATGAGCTGAGACAGTCTGTGGTGGTTTGGGACGGGCTGTGGAGAGCTGTGGAGGGCTGTGGTGGGCTTGGACAGGCTGTGGTGGGTTGAGATCTGTCGTGGTGGGCCGTGGTGGGCTGGGACGGGCCGTGGTGTGCTGGGATGGGCCGTGGTGGGCTGGGACGGTCTGTGGTGGTCTGTGGTGGGCTGGGACGGGCTGTGGTGGGCTGGGACGGGCTGTGGTGGGCTGGGACGGGCTGTGGTGGGCTGGGACAGGCTGGGACGGGCTGTGGTAGGCTGGGACGGGCTGTGGTGGGCCGGGACGGGCTGGGACGCGCTGGGACGGGCTGTGGTGGGCTGTGGTGGGCTGGGACGAGCTGTGGTGGGCTGTGGTGGGATGAGACGGGCTGGGACGGGCTTTGGTGGGCTGGGACAGGCTGTGGTGGGCTGGGACGGGCTGTGGTGGGCTGGAACAGGCTAGGATGAGCTGTGGTGGGCTGGGACGAGTTCTGGTGGACTGGGACGGGCTGAGATGGGCTGGGACAGGCTGGGATGCCTTGGACAGGCTGTGGTGGGCGGTGACGGGTTGTGGTGGGTGGGGACGGTCTGTGGTGGGCTGGAACAGGCTGTGGTGGGTTGGGACGGGCTGTGGTAAGCTGTAATGGGCTGTGGTGGGTTGTGGTGGGCTGGGCTGGGCCGTGGTGGGTTGGGACGGGCCGTGGTGGGCCGGGAAGGGCCGTAATGGGCGGGGGACAGGTTGTGGTGGGCGGGGACAAGTTGTGGTGGGCGGGGACGGGCTGTGGTGGGCGGGGATCGGCTGTGGTGTGCGGGGACGGGGTGTGGTGAGCTGGGAAGGGCTGTGGTGGGCTGGGACAAGCTGTGGTGAGCGGGGACGGGCTGTGGTGGGCGGGGATGGGCTTTGGTGGGCTGTGGTGGGCTGGGACGGGCTGTGATGGGCTGGGACGGACTGTGGTGGGCTGGGACAAACTGTGGTGGTCTGTGGTGGGCTGAGACGGGCTGTGGTGGGCTGGCACGGGCTGTGCTGGGCTGGGACAAGTTGTGGTGGGCTGTGGTGGGCTGAGACGGGCTGTGGTGGTCTGCGGTAGGCTGTGGTGTGCTGTAGTGGCCTGTGGTGGGCTGCGACGGGCTGTGGTGAGTTGAGACGGGCTGTGGTGAGCTGGGACAGGATGTGGTGGGCTGGGCCGGGCTGTGGTGGGTTGGGACGGGCTCTGGTGCACTGTGTTGGGTTGTGGTGAGCTGAGACAGTCTGTGGTGGTTTGGGACGGGCTGTGGAGAGCTGTGGAGGGCTGTGGTGGGCTTGGACAGGCTGTGGTGGGTTGAGATCTGTCGTGGTGGGCCGTGGTGGGCTGGTATGGGCCGTGGTGGGCTGGGATGGGCCGTGGTGGGCTGGGACGGGCTGTGGTGGGCTGTGGTGGGCTGGGACGGGCTGTGGTGGGCTGGGACGGGTTGTGGTGGGCTGGGACGAGCTATGGTGGTGCTTCAGGGATGGGCTGTGGTGGGCCGGGACGGGCTGTAGTGGGCTGTGGTGGGCTGGGACGAGTTTTAGTGGGCCGGGACGGACTGTGGTGGGATGTGGTGGGCTGTGGTGGGTTCTGGTGAGCTTAGACGGGCTTTGGTGGGCTGTGGTGTTTAGGGACGGGCTGTGGTGGGCTGGGACGGGCCTTGGTGGGCTGGAAATGGCCGTGGTGGGCCGTGGTGGGCTGGGACGGGCCGTGGTGGGCTGTGGTGGGTTCTGGTGAGCTTAGACGGGCTTTGGTGGCTGTGGTGGGCTGGAACGGTCTGTGGTGGGCTGGGACGGTCTGTGGTGGGCTAGGACGGGCTGTGGTGGGCTGGGACGGGCTGTGGTGGGCTGGGACGGGCTGTGGTGGGCTGGGACGGGCTAGGATGGGCTGTGGTGGGCTGGGACGGGCTGTGGTGGGCTGGGACGGGCTGTGGTGGGCTGGGACAGGCTGGGACGGGCTGTGGTAGGCTGGGACGGGCTGTGATGGGCCGGGACGGGCTGGGACGCGCTGGGACGGGCTGTGGTGGGCTGTGGTGGGCTGGGACGAGCTGTGGTGGGCTGTGGTGGGATGAGACGGGCTGGGACGGGCTTTGGTGGGCTGGGACAGGCTGTGGTGGGCTGGGACGGGCTGTGGTGGGCTGGAACAGGCTAGGATGAGCTGTGGTGGGCTGGGACGAGTTCTGGTGGGCTGGGACGGGCTGAGATGGGCTGGGACGGGCTGGGATGCCTTGGACGGGCTGTGGTGGGCGGTGACGGGTTGTGGTGGGCGGGGACGGTCTGTGGTGGGCTGGAACAGGCTGTGGTGGGTTGGGACGGGCTGTGGTAAGCTGTAATGGGCTGTGGTGGGTTGTGGTTGGCTGGGCTGGGCCGTGGTGGGTTGGGACGGGCCGTGGTGGGCCGGGAAGGGCCGTAATGGGCGGGGACAAGTTGTGGTGGGCGGGGACAAGTTGTGGTGGGCGGGGACGGGCTGTGGTGGGCGGGGATCGGCTGTGGTGTGCGGGGACGGGGTGTGGTGAGCTGGGAAGGGCTGTGGTGGGCTGGGACAAGCTGTGGTGAGCGGGGACGGGCTGTGGTGGGCGGGGATGGGCTTTGGTGGGCTGTGGTGGGCTGGAACGGACTCTGGTGGGCTGGGACGGGCTGTGGTGGGCTGGGACGGACTGTGGTGGGCTGGGACAAACTGTGGTGGTCTGTGGTGGGCTGAGACGGGCTGTGGTGGGCTGGCACGGGCTCTGGTGGGCTGGGACAAGTTGTGGTGGGCTGTGGTGGGCTGAGACGGGCTGTGGTGGTCTGCGGTAGGCTGTGATGTGCTGTAGTGGCCTGTGGTGGGCTGGGACGGGCTGTGGTGGGCTGGGATGGGCTGGGACAGACTGGGATGGGCTGTGGTGGTCAGTGGTTGCCTGGGACATGCTGTGGTGGGCTGGGACGGGCTGTGGTGAGCTGAGACGGGCCGTGGTGGGCTGGGACGGGCTGTGGTGGGCTGTGCTTGGCTGGGACGGGCTGTGGTGGGCTGGGACGGGCTGTGGTGGGCTGGGATGGGCTGGGACAGACTGGGATGGGCTGTGGTGGTCAGTGGTTGCCTGGGACATGCTGTGGTGGGCTGGGACATGCTGTGGTGGGCTGGGACGGGCTGTGGTGGGCTGTGGTGGGCTGGGACGGGCTGGCACGGGCTGGAACGAGCTGGCACGGACTGGGACGGGCTGGCACGGGCTGTGGTGGGCTGGAACGGGCTGTGGTGGGCTTGGACGGGCTGTGGTGGGCTGGGACGAGCTATGGTGGGCTGGGACGGGCTCTGGTGGTGTCGAAAGGGCTGTGGTGGGCTGGGACGGGCTGTGGTGGGCTGTGGTGGGCTGTGGTTGGCTGGGACGGGCTGTGGTGGGCCGGCACGGGCTGTGGTGGGCTGTGGTGAGCTGAGACGGGCTGGCACGGGCTGTGGTAAGCTGGGACGGGCTCTGGTGGGCTGGGACGGTCTGTGATGGGCTGTGGTGGGCTGGGACGGGCTGTGGTGAGCTGGGAAGAGCTGGGATGAGCTGGGACCGGCTGTGGTGGGCTGGGACCGGCTATGGTGGGCGGGGATGGTCTGTGCTGGGCGGTGACAGGCTGTGGTGGGCTGGAACGAGCTGTGGTGGGCTGGGACGGGCTTTGGTGGGCTGGGACGGTCTGTGGTGTGCTAAGACGGGCTCTGGTGATCTGGAACAGGCTGTGGTGGGCTGGGACGGGCTGGGACGGGCTGTGGTGGGCTGGGACGGGCTGTGGTGGGCTGTGGTGGCCTGTGGTGGGCTTGGACGAGTTGTAGTGGGCCGGGACGGGCTGTGGTGGGCTGTGGTGAACTGAGACGGGCTGTGGTGGGCCGGGACGTGCTGGGACGGGCTCTGATGGTCTGGAATGCGCTGTTGTGGGCTGGGACGGGCTGTGGTGGGCTGGGACGGGCCGTGGTGGGCTGGGACAGACTGTGGTGGGCTGGGAAGGGCCGTGGTGGGCTGGGACGGTCTGTGGTGGTCTGTGGTGGGCTGGGACGGGCTGTGGTGGGCTGGGACGGGTTGTGGTGGGTTAGGACGGGCTGTGGTGCTTCAGGGACGGGCTGTGGTGGGCTGTGGTGGGCTGGGACGAGTTGTAGTGTGCTGGGACGGATTGTGGTGGGCTGTGGTGGGATGTGGTGGGTTCTGGTGAGCTTAGACGGGCTTTGGTGGGCTGTGGTGTGCTGGGACGGTCTGTGGTGGGCTGGGACGGGCCGTGGTGGGCTGGGAAAGGCCGTGGTGGGCTGGGACGGGCCGTGGTGGGCTGTGGTGGGTTCTGGTGAGCTTAGACAGGCTTTGGTGGGCTGTGGTGGGCTGGGACGGGCTATGGTGGACTGGGACGGGCTCTGGTGGGCTGGAACAGGCCGTGGTGGGCTGGGACACGCTGTGGTGGGCTGGGAAGGGCTGAGACGGGCTGTGGTGGGCTGGGATGGGCTGTGGTTGGCTGAAAAGGGCTGTGGAGGGCTGGGACAAGTTGTGGAGAGCTGTGGTGGGCTGAGACGGGCTGTATTGGTATGCGGTAGGCTGTTGTGGGCTGGGACGAGCCGTGGTGGGCTGGGACGGGCTGTGGTGGGCCGTGTTTGGCTGTGGTGGGCTGTGGTGGGCTGGGACAGGATGTGGTGGGCTGGGCCGGGCTGTGGTGGGTTGGGACGGGCTCCGGTGCGCTGTGTTGTGTTGTGATGAGCTGAGACAGTCTGTGGTGGTTTGGGACGGGCTGTGGAGAGCTGTGGAGGGCTGTGGTGGGCTTGGACAGGCTGTGGTGGGTTGAGATCTGTCGTGGTGGGCCGTGGTGGGCTGGGACGGGCCGTGGTGTGCTGGGATGGGCCGTGGTGGGCTGGGACGGTCTGTGGTGGTCTGTGGTGGGCTGGGACGGGCTGTGGTGGGCTGGGACGGGCTGTGGTGGGCTGGGACGGGCTGTGGTGGGCTGGGACAGGCTGGGACGGGCTGTGGTAGGCTGGGACGGGCTGTGGTGGGCCGGGACGGGCTGGGACGCGCTGGGACGGGCTGTGGTGGGCTGTGGTGGGCTGGGACGAGCTGTGGTGGGCTGTGGTGGGATGAGACGGGCTGGGACGGGCTTTGGTGGGCTGGGACAGGCTGTGGTGGGCTGGGACGGGCTGTGGTGGGCTGGAACAGGCTAGGATGAGCTGTGGTGGGCTGGGACGAGTTCTGGTGGACTGGGACGGGCTGAGATGGGCTGGGACAGGCTGGGATGCCTTGGACAGGCTGTGGTGGGCGGTGACGGGTTGTGGTGGGTGGGGACGGTCTGTGGTGGGCTGGAACAGGCTGTGGTGGGTTGGGACGGGCTGTGGTAAGCTGTAATGGGCTGTGGTGGGTTGTGGTGGGCTGGGCTGGGCCGTGGTGGGTTGGGACGGGCCGTGGTGGGCCGGGAAGGGCCGTAATGGGCGGGGACAGGTTGTGGTGGGCGGGGACAAGTTGTGGTGGGCGGGGACGGTCTGTGGTGGGCGGGGATCGGCTGTGGTGTGCGGGGACGGGGTGTGGTGAGCTGGGAAGGGCTGTGGTGGGCTGGGACAAGCTGTGGTGAGCGGGGACGGGCTGTGGTGGGCGGGGATGGGCTTTGGTGGGCTGTGGTGGGCTGGGACGGGCTGTGATGGGCTGGGACGGACTGTGGTGGGCTGGGACAAACTGTGGTGGTCTGTGGTGGGCTGAGACGGGCTGTGGTGGGCTGGCACGGGCTGTGCTGGGCTGGGACAAGTTGTGGTGGGCTGTGGTGGGCTGAGACGGGCTGTGGTGGTCTGCGGTAGGCTGTGGTGTGCTGTAGTGGCCTGTGGTGGGCTGCGACGGGCTGTGGTGAGTTGAGACGGGCTGTGGTGGGCTGGGACAGGATGTGGTGGGCTGGGCCGGGCTGTGGTGGGTTGGGACGGGCTCTGGTGCACTGTGTTGGGTTGTGGTGAGCTGAGACAGTCTGTGGTGGTTTGGGACGGGCTGTGGAGAGCTGTGGAGGGCTGTGGTGGGCTTGGACAGGCTGTGGTGGGTTGAGATCTGTCGTGGTGGGCCGTGGTGGGCTGGTATGGGCCGTGGTGGGCTGGGATGGGCCGTGGTGGGCTGGGACGGGCTGTGGTGGGCTGTGGTGGGCTGGGACGGGCTGTGGTGGGCTGGGACGGGTTGTGGTGGGCTGGGACGAGCTATGGTGGTGCTTCAGGGATGGGCTGTGGTGGGCCGGGACGGGCTGTAGTGGGCTGTGGTGGGCTGGGACGAGTTGTAGTGGGCCGGGACGGACTGTGGTGGGATGTGGTGGGCTGTGGTGGGTTCTGGTGAGCTTAGACGGGCTTTGGTGGGCTGTGGTGTTTAGGGACGGGCTGTGGTGGGCTGGGACGGGCCTTGGTGGGCTGGAAATGGCCGTGGTGGGCCGTGGTGGGCTGGGACGGGCCGTGGTGGGCTGTGGTGGGTTCTGGTGAGCTTAGACGGGCTTTGGTGGCTGTGGTGGGCTGGAACGGTCTGTGGTGGGCTGGGACGGTCTGTGGTGGGCTAGGACGGGCTGTGGTGGGCTGGGACGGGCTGTGGTGGGCTGGGACGGGCTGTGGTGGGCTGGGACGGGCTAGGATGGGCTGTGGTGGGCTGGGACGGGCTGTGGTGGGCTGGGACGGGCTGTGGTGGGCTGGGACAGGCTGGGACGGGCTGTGGTAGGCTGGGACGGGCTGTGGTGGGCCGGGACGGGCTGGGACGCGCTGGACGGGCTTGTGTGGGCTGTGGTGGGCTGGGACGAGCTGTGGTGGGCTGTGGTGGGATGAGACGGGCTGGGACGGGCTTTGGTGGGCTGGGACAGGCTGTGGTGGGCTGGGACGGGCTGTGGTGGGCTGGAACAGGCTAGGATGAGCTGTGGTGGGCTGGGACGAGTTCTGGTGGGCTGGGACGGGCTGAGATGGGCTGGGACGGGCTGGGATGCCTTGGACGGGCTGTGGTGGGCGGTGACGGGTTGTGGTGGGCGGGGACGGTCTGTGGTGGGCTGGAACAGGCTGTGGTGGGTTGGGACGGGCTGTGGTAAGCTGTAATGGGCTGTGGTGGGTTGTGGTTGGCTGGGCTGGGCCGTGGTGGGTTGGGACGGGCCGTGGTGGGCCGGGAAGGGCCGTAATGGGCGGGGACAAGTTGTGGTGGGCGGGGACAAGTTGTGGTGGGCGGGGACGGGCTGTGGTGGGCGGGGATCGGCTGTGGTGTGCGGGGACGGGGTGTGGTGAGCTGGGAAGGGCTGTGGTGGGCTGGGACAAGCTGTGGTGAGCGGGGACGGGCTGTGGTGGGCGGGGATGGGCTTGGTGGGCTGTGGTGGGCTGGAACGGACTCTGGTGGGCTGGGACGGGCTGTGGTGGGCTGGGACGGACTGTGGTGGGCTGGGACAAACTGTGGTGGTCTGTGGTGGGCTGAGACGGGCTGTGGTGGGCTGGCACGGGCTCTGGTGGGCTGGGACAAGTTGTGGTGGGCTGTGGTGGGCTGAGACGGGCTGTGGTGGTCTGCGGTAGGCTGTGATGTGCTGTAGTGGCCTGTGGTGGGCTGGGACGGGCTGTGGTGGGCTGGGATGGGCTGGGACAGACTGGGATGGGCTGTGGTGGTCAGTGGTTGCCTGGGACATGCTGTGGTGGGCTGGGACGGGCTGTGGTGAGCTGAGACGGGCCGTGGTGGGCTGGGGACGGGCTGTGGTGGGCTGTGCTTGGCTGGGACGGGCTGTGGTGGGCTGGGACGGGCTGTGGTGGGCTGGGATGGGCTGGGACAGACTGGGACGGGCTGTGGTGGTCAGTGGTTGCCTGGGACATGCTGTGGTGGGCTGGGACATGCTGTGGTGGGCTGGGACGGGCTGTGGTGGGCTGTGGTGGGCTGGACGGGCTGGCACGGGCTGGGACGGGCTGGAACGAGCTGGCACGGACTGGGACGGGCTGGCACGGGCTGTGGTGGGCTGGAACGGGCTGTGGTGGGCTTGGACGGGCTGTGGTGGGCTGGGACGAGCTATGGTGGGCTGGGACGGGCTCTGGTGGTGTCGAAAGGGCTGTGGTGGGCTGGGACGGGCTGTGGTGGGCTGTGGTGGGCTGTGGTTGGCTGGGACGGGCTGTGGTGGGCCGGCACGGGCTGTGGTGGGCTGTGGTGAGCTGAGACGGGCTGGCACGGGCTGTGGTAAGCTGGGACGGGCTCTGGTGGGCTGGGACGGTCTGTGATGGGCTGTGGTGGGCTGGGACGGGCTGTGGTGAGCTGGGAAGAGCTGGGATGAGCTGGGACCGGCTGTGTGTGGGCTGGGACCGGCTATGGTGGGCGGGGATGGTCTGTGCTGGGCGGTGACAGGCTGTGGTGGGCTGGAACGAGCTGTGGTGGGCTGGGACGGGCTTTGGTGGGCTGGGACGGTCTGTGGTGTGCTAAGACGGGCTCTGGTGATCTGGAACAGGCTGTGGTGGGCTGGGACGGGCTGGGACGGGCTGTGGTGGGCTGGGACGGGCTGTGGTGGGCTGTGGTGGCCTGTGGTGGGCTTGGACGAGTTGTAGTGGGCCGGGACGGGCTGTGGTGGGCTGTGGTGAACTGAGACGGGCTGTGGTGGGCCGGGACGTGCTGGGACGGGCTCTGATGGTCTGGAATGCGCTGTTGTGGGCTGGGGACGGGCTGTGGTGGGCTGGGACGGGCCGTGGTGGGCTGGGACAGACTGTGGTGGGCTGGGAAGGGCCGTGGTGGGCTGGGACGGTCTGTGGTGGTCTGTGGTGGGCTGGGACGGGCTGTGGTGGGCTGGGACGGGTTGTGGTGGGTTAGGACGGGCTGTGGTGCTTCAGGGACGGGCTGTGGTGGGCTGTGGTGGGCTGGGACGAGTTGTAGTGTGCTGGGACGGATTGTGGTGGGCTGTGGTGGGATGTGGTGGGTTCTGGTGAGCTTAGACGGGCTTTGGTGGGCTGTGGTGTGCTGGGACGGTCTGTGGTGGGCTGGGACGGGCCGTGGTGGGCTGGGAAAGGCCGTGGTGGGCTGGGACGGGGCCGTGGTGGGCTGTGGTGGGTTCTGGTGAGCTTAGACAGGCTTTGGTGGGCTGTGGTGGGCTGGGACGGGCTATGGTGGACTGGGACGGGCTCTGGTGGGCTGGAACAGGCCGTGGTGGGCTGGGACACGCTGTGGTGGGCTGGGAAGGGCTGAGACGGGCTGTGGTGGGCTGGGATGGGCTGTGGTTGGCTGAAAAGGGCTGTGGAGGGGCTGGGACAAGTTGTGGAGAGCTGTGGTGGGCTGAGACGGGCTGTATTGGTATGCGGTAGGCTGTTGTAGGCTGGGACGAGCCGTGGTGGGCTGGGACGGGCTGTGGTGGGCCGTGTTTGGCTGTGGTGGGCTGTGGTGGGCTGGGACAGGATGTGGTGGGCTGGGCCGGGCTGTGGTGGGTTGGGACGGGCTCCGGTGCGCTGTGTTGTGTTGTGATGAGCTGAGACAGTCTGTGGTGGTTTGGGACGGGCTGTGGAGAGCTGTGGAGGGCTGTGGTGGGCTTGGACAGGCTGTGGTGGGTTGAGATCTGTCGTGGTGGGCCGTGGTGGGCTGGGACGGGCCGTGGTGTGCTGGGATGGGCCGTGGTGGGCTGGGACGGTCTGTGGTGGTCTGTGGTGGGCTGGGACGGGCTGTGGTGGGCTGGGACGGGCTGTGGTGGGCTGGACAGGCTGGGACGGGCTTGTGGTAGGCTGGGACGGGCTGTGGTGGGCCGGGACGGGCTGGGACGCGCTGGGACGGGCTGTGGTGGGCTGTGGTGGGCTGGGACGAGCTGTGGTGGGCTGTGGTGGGATGAGACGGGCTGGGACGGGCTTTGGTGGGCTGGGACAGGCTGTGGTGGGCTGGGACGGGCTGTGGTGGGCTGGAACAGGCTAGGATGAGCTGTGGTGGGCTGGGACGAGTTCTGGTGGACTGGGACGGGCTGAGATGGGCTGGGACAGGCTGGGATGCCTTGGACAGGCTGTGGTGGGCGGTGACGGGTTGTGGTGGGTGGGGACGGTCCTGTGGTGGGCTGGAACAGGCTGTGGTGGGTTGGGACGGGCTGTGGTAAGCTGTAATGGGCTGTGGTGGGTTGTGGTGGGCTGGGGCTGGGCCGTGGTGGGTTGGGACGGGCCGTGGTGGGCCGGGAAGGGCCGTAATGGGCGGGGACAGGTTGTGGTGGGCGGGGACAAGTTGTGGTGGGCGGGGACGGTCTGTGGTGGGCGGGGATCGGCTGTGGTGTGCGGGGACGGGGTGTGGTGAGCTGGGAAGGGCTGTGGTGGGCTGGGACAAGCTGTGGTGAGCGGGGGACGGGCTGTGGTGGGCGGGGATGGGCTTTGGTGGGCTGTGGTGGGCTGGGACGGGCTGTGATGGGCTGGGACGGACTGTGGTGGGCTGGGACAAAACTGTGGTGGTCTGTGGTGGGCTGAGACGGGCTGTGGTGGGCTGGCACGGGCTGTGCTGGGCTGGGACAAGTTGTGGTGGGCTGTGGTGGGCTGAGACGGGCTGTGGTGGTCTGCGGTAGGCTGTGGTGTGCTGTAGTGGCCTGTGGTGGGCTGCGACGGGCTGTGGTGAGTTGAGACGGGCTGTGGTGGGCTGGGACAGGATGTGGTGGGCTGGGCCGGGCTGTGGTGGGTTGGGACGGGCTCTGGTGCACTGTGTTGGGTTGTGGTGAGCTGAGACAGTCTGTGGTGGTTTGGGACGGGCTGTGGAGAGCTGTGGAGGGCTGTGGTGGGCTTGGACAGGCTGTGGTGGGTTGAGATCTGTCGTGGTGGGCCGTGGTGGGCTGGTATGGGCCGTGGTGGGCTGGGATGGGCCGTGGTGGGCTGGGACGGGCTGTGGTGGGCTGTGGGTGGGCTGGGACGGGCTGTGGTGGGCTGGGACGGTTGTGGTGGGCTGGGACGAGCTATGGTGGTGCTTCAGGGATGGGCTGTGGTGGGCCGGGACGGGCTGTAGTGGGCTGTGGTGGGCTGGGACGAGTTGTAGTGGGCCGGGACGGACTGTGGTGGGATGTGGTGGGCTGTGGTGGGTTCTGGTGAGCTTAGACGGGCTTTGGTGGGCTGTGGTGTTTAGGGACGGGCTGTGGTGGGCTGGGACGGGCCTTGGTGGGGCTGGAAATGGCCGTGGTGGGCCGTGGTGGGCTGGGACGGGCCGTGGTGGGCTGTGGTGGGTTCTGGTGAGCTTAGACGGCTTTGGTGGCTGTGGTGGGCTGGAACGGTCTGTGGTGGGCTGGGACGGTCTGTGGTGGGCTAGGACGGGCTGTGGTGGGCTGGGACGGGCTGTGGTGGGCTGGGACGGGCTGTGGTGGGCTGGGACGGGCTAGGATGGGCTGTGGTGGGCTGGGACGGGCTGTGGTGGGCTGGGACGGGCTGTGGTGGGCTGGGACAGGCTGGGACGGGCTGTGGTAGGCTGGGACGGGCTGTGGTGGGCCGGGACGGGCTGGGACGCGCTGGGACGGGCTGTGGTGGGCAGTGGTGGGCTGGTACGGGCTGTTGTGGGCTCGTACGGGCTGTGGAGGGCTGTGGTGGGCTGGGACAGGCTGTGGTGGGCTAGGACGGGCTGGGAAGGATTGGGACGGTCTGGGACGGGCTGTGGTGGGCTGTGGTGGGCTGGAACGGGCTATGTCTGGCTGGGATGAGCTGGGACGGGCTGTGGTGGGCTGGGACGGGCCGTGGTGGGCTGTGGTGGGCTGTGGTGGGATGTGGTGGGCTGGGACAGGTTGTGGTGGGCTGGGACGGGTGTTGTGGTCAGGGACGGCTGTGGTGGCCTGGCACGGGCTGTGGTGGGCTGTGGCTGGCTGGGACGGGCTGCAGTGGGCTGGGATGGGCTGTGGTGGGCTGTGGCTGGCTGGGACAAGCTGTCGTGGGCTGGGACGGGCTGTGGTGGTCTGGGATGGGCCGTGGTGGGCTGGGACAGGCCGTGGTGAACTGGGACGGGCCGTGGTGGGCTGCGGTGGTCCGTGGTGGGCTGGGAAGGGCCGTGGTGAACTTGGTGGGCTGTGGTGGGCCGTGGTGGCCTGGCACGGGCTGTGGTCAGCCGTGGTGGACTGCCACGGGCTGTGGTGGGCTGGGACGAACTGTGGTGGTCTGGGACAGGCTGTGATGTGCTGGGACAGGCTGTGGTGGGCTGGGACGGGCTGTGGTGGGCTGGGACGGGCTGTGGTGGGCTGGGACGGGCTGTGGTGGGCTGTGGTGGTCTGGGACGGGCTGGGACGGGCTGTGGTGAACCGTGGTGGGGTGTGGTGTGCTGGGGACGGGCTGTGGTGGGCTGTGGTGGGCTGGGACGGGCCGTGGTGGCCTGGGACGGACCGTGGTGGCCTGGGACGGGCCGTGGTGGCCTGGGATGGGATGTGGTGGGCCGTGGTGTGCTGTGGCGGGCTGTGGTGGGCCGTGGTGGGCTGGGACGGGCCGTAGTGGGCTGTGGTGGGTTCTGGTGAGCTTAGACGGGCTTTGGTGGGCTGTGGTGGGCTGGGATGGGCTGTGGTGGGCTGGAACGGGCTGTGGTGGGCTGGGACGGGCTGTGGTGGGCTGGGACGGGCTGTGGTGGGCTGGCACGGGCTGTGGTGGGCTGGGGACTGGCTGTGCTGGGCTGGGACTGGCTGTGCTGGGCTGGGACTGGTTGTGCTGGGCTGGGACGAGCTGGGACTGGCTGTGGTGGGCTGGGATGGGCTGTGGTGGGATGGGACGGGCTGCGGTGGGCCGTGGTGGGCGGGGACGGGCCGTGGTGAACCGTGGTGGGCTGTGGTGGGCCGTTTTGGGCCGGGATGGGAAGGGGTGGGCTGTGGTGGGCCGTGTTGGGCTGTGGCGGGCCGTGGTGGGCTGGGACGGGCCGTGGTGGGCTGGGACGGGCCGTGGTGGCCTGGGACGGGCCGTGGTGGCCTGGGACGGGCCGTGGTGGGCTGGGACGGGATGTGGTGGGCCGTGGTGGGCTGTGGCTGGCCGTGGTGGACTAGGACAGGCCGTGGTGGGCTGTGGTGGGCCGTGGTGGTCTGGGACGGCTGTGGTGGGCTGTGGTGGGTTCTGGTGAGCTTGAGACGGGCTGTGGTGGTCTCGGACGGGCTGGGATGGGCTGTAATGGGCGGGGACGGCCTGTGGTGGGCTTGGACGGGCTGTGGTGGGCTGGGACGGGCTGGGACAGGCTGTGGTGGGCTGGGACGGGCTGTGGTGGGCTGGGATGGGCCGTGGTGAACTGTGGTGGGCTGTGGTGGGCAGTGGTGTGCTGGGACGGGCCGTGTTGGGCTGTGGGTGGGATGTGGTGGGTTCTGGTGAGCTTGAGTCGGGCTGTGGTGGGCTGGGACGGGCTGGGACGGGTTCTGGTGGTCTGGAACGGGCTGGGACGGGCTGTGGTGGGCGGGGACGGGCTGGGACAGGCTGTGGTGGGCTAGGACGGGCTGTGGTGTGCTGTGGTGGGCTGGGACGGGCTGTGGTGAACTTTGGTGGGCTGGGGCGGGTTGAGGCGGGCTGTGGTGTGCTGGGACGGGCTGTGGTGGGTTGGGATGGGCCGTGGTGGGCCGTGGTGGGCTGGGACGGGCTGTGGTGGGCTGGGACGGGACGGGCTGGGACGGGACGGGGACAGGCTGGGACGGGCTGTGCTGGGAAGGGACGGGACGGGTTGTGGTGGGCTGGGACGGGACGGGCTGTTCTGGGACGGGACGGGACGGGCTGTGGTGGGACGGGACGGGCTGGGATGGGCCGGGACTGGCTTTGGTGGGCCGGGCCGGCTGTGGTGGGCCGGGACGGGCCGTGGTGGGCCGGGCCGGGCCGGGCCGGGCCGTGGGGGGCTGGGATGGGCCGTGGTGGGGTGGGACGGGCTGTGGTGGTCTGGAACAGGCTGGGAAGGGCTGTGGTGGGTGTGGTGGGCTGGCAAGGGCTGTGGTGAGCTGAGACGGGCTGTGGTGGGCTGCGATGGAAAAGATGGTGGCAGACCTGGTAAGGAGGTCTGCCTGCTCTTCCCTCCTACGTGCCTGGATAACCCTGGGGCAAAGCAGAGCTCTACTGGCTTGGGTAGAGCTAAAACACCTCAAGAGGAGGGAGCTGTCGGCGCTGTTTTGGCTGAAT